>NW_026294469.1:71480653-71658153 GCF_007827085.1 Peromyscus californicus insignis | reverse complement strand
CTCAGCCATAACACTATTCTCCTGGGGACTGACCCTAATGGCCACAGGCCACGCTGGCAGCTGGGAATGTGGACTTTGTATGGTTCACTTTGAATTCATCTTCTGAGTTTGGAGGCAATGTTCAGACACTGGTAGATTTCTCATGTACCATATGTGATTAGCTACAAGGTTAGAGAGGAGAGGCGGGAACTAGACTGCCCTGGTGGAAATCCTGCTGCCAAAGCCTCCTGTGCAATCTCAAGGGAGCTCCTTGTAGAGCTCTGTGCTTGCCTTATGAATAACATGAAAGTTGCCGATTTAACTTATCATCCTTGCTGTGAGCACAGAATGAACTGATACACACACATATATACATAGGCATGTGTAAGTACATATGTGTTTATGTCATTACATACACACATACACATAAATATACAAATGTGCAGACACATTTTCATATGGATATACACATTTGTACACATATGCACACACGTGTTTATGTGTACATGTCATATAGAGAGACAATACGTATCATATATACACATGCACACATATACACATAGGTACACAGAACAGACCAGAGACCATCAAAAGCCTAAGATGTGCACCAGCAATTATTTTTTTCTGAAGGTTGACCCAGGCTCCTGCTTGAGGCTATCTGTGGAGCCACGGACCCTGTCTCCTGTACCCTGCCCCTGCCTTGCCTCCTCTCCACAGGCTCTGCTACGCCTGTCATATCCAATTGGGCCTTCCCAGTCTTCCTTACCGGCCACTGTGCATGCTGTCAATGGCGCTCATATAGCACTCTCGGCAGAATTTAATGCCAAGTACTGACCAGCAATGCTGTGGGAAAGGACAGAGGAGCCCTGGAGCAAAGGGACAGTGCAAGCAGGCAGGAGGAGCAGGCAGGCGGGGACAGACAGGAGAAACAGAAGAGGCAAGTCAGTCCACGACCCTGGACTCGGGGATGAAGGCACAGTATTTAAAGAGAGAGAAGCCAGTACTTGGTCATCGGGGGCACCGCAGGGCTGAGGAGCAAGGCCCCACAACTCAACCTGGAAGACGTGGATGTGTAAATCACTGATGGAGGTCGGGCCAGGTGTCTGACCACCGATCACAGAGCAGGGATGACTGCCATCCACCTGATTTTATGATCCCTCTCTCCTGGATAAGCTAGCCGAGAGCAAAGGCCGGCAGAGGCCGCCACCCCGATTCAGGGCATGCATTGCAGATCCAGGACTGGACTCAAAGATTTACAAAAGCTTGCCCATGGAACAGACACCACGCAGATTGATTCAGGCACCTCAGCAGTTTCCTAATCAGCACGAACAATTCCCCAGGCCTGGAAGGTCCATTGCTTCTGAAGGAGTGGAGGGTCCGACGGTTGCTGTATTTCTAAATCTAACGAAGCACCAAGGCAAACAGCTTGCTGTCTCAGTGCTGGGGCTTAGCAGTAGCTACCGAAATAACTGACTCTACTTACCAAACTTGACATTCTAAGTCCCGGGAAGTTGTAGAAATCTCGGGCCATTTGGTTCTCAGGGGAATTTTCTGCTGTCTTACTTTGGGCTTTACCCAACCCACAAGAAGTCTTTAGCACGGTAAAGAAGGACACGGGCTAAAACTTTTCACATTGAACCTCATCGCCGTGCTCCTTTCTTCCAAGACAAATAGGCTCCCACTCTTGGATCTCCTGCCCCAGCTTCAATCGCAGCTTTTGCTGCCTCTGACAGCCAGGGCAGGTCAGGGAGAGTGACAGTAGGGGATTGGACTTCAAGGACCGGCGCACAATTCCCCATCTGACAAAAATAACTTCTTTCATGGGCGATTTGAGAATCTGAGCCTTGGTGCGCCTTCTCTGCGGGAGGCGAACACAAAGCGAGGGCAGAATATGCAGGTGCTTTCTTATCAGGGCCAGAAAACTTAAGAAGCACCTTTGGATGTGTGGGTCCCCACCTTACTGCGATTCTTTGGGTCCTAACAAGAAAAGGACATTGTCACCAGAAACACTTGTTCCCATCCATTGTATTTAGACTGTGCACCCGTCAAGGTGTGAACACTATTCTCAGGGTGGCTTCTTTCCAGTGGCCCTGGAGGGGGCCTTCCTCGACACCCTTGGAGAACTCAGCCTTGAAAAAAATCACTGTGAAGTAGGCATTCAAAGTGAAGCTTCCTCTCTGCTCCTAAGGCCCCTCATTGTCTACAGGTATCCACGGTGGCACCGGAAGATCCCCGTGAGCAGCTGTCAGCAGCAGGTGACTCTGCAGGCTGTAGATGTTCACCATTTCATTTCACCCTATGAATCCAACAGTGTAGTGGACATCATGCATGCCAGCACCATCCAGATCCCGGTCCATTGCTTCGTCACTTCAATCACTGATGGTGCCTGCCTCCACTCTACCTGGGGAAGAAGAGTTCTGCAGCTAAAACCTGGAGTCGAATGTGGTTATTCTAGGATGGCGGTGAGAGAGAGGCAAGGAAGGAGGAGTCCAGTGCAATGGGAGTCCAAAAACCCCCTTCAGGGAGCGCAGCATGGTTCTCACTCCACCTGGTTCCTACTGTTCTCCCCCACCAGCCTTCCTCCCAGACCCCGTGGAACCTTTCAGAACTACACAACGACCCATGCTCCTTCCCCTCTGCAGCGTGCTCTTTCCTTCTAGTGCAAACATCGGTTCCTGTTCTCAGGAACGTGGGCCAACGGGTGCCATTTTCCACGTGGTGTTTCCTCACCTGCCAGGAGATGGAGCTGCTCGTGCTGTGGGTTCCCACACCGAGAGTCCTGTGTGTTTGCGGTCTCGACTACAGCCTCTCTCCTTCCCGCTGCTGCAAGCTAACCTTTGGACAAACAGATGTTTCTGAGGATGATAGTGGCTTGAACACTGACAGGTCCAATCCTACAGCTTAGCCCTCATCACACAGGCTTGGTACTCATGAACCAGGTCAGCAGGACCTGACCCTCACTAGGGTCTTCAGGTAAGAGCTAGTAATTTCATCAGAAGACTTTGTAAGCACTCTGTGATGTTTCTTCCTTTAAAGGACCAGAATGAGCGTGTTGATGGACAGCTGCTAGCTAGCCTCTTTCTTCATAAGTAACAGGTGTTAGAAATGAAACACAGTGGTCGCCCCCAGTTGGGCAGACACTGGGGCCAGAGCAGGAGCTGCTGCAATGTGACCCATAATTCCTGAGCCAGGAGACGGTGGTGGGATGCATGTCTACCACTCCTGAGGAGATCATGGTGAGATGCATGTCCACCACTCCTGAGGAGGTGGTGGTGGGATGCATGTCCACCACTCCTCAGGAGACGGTGGTGAGATGCATGTCCACCACTCCTGAGGAGGCGGTGGTGGGATGCATGTCTACCACCCCTGAGGAGACAGTGGTGAGATGCATGTCTACCACCCCTGAGGAGACGGTGGTGGGATGCATGTCTACCACTCCTGAGGAGATGGTGGTGAGATGCATGTCTACCACTCCTGAGGAGACGGTGGTGGGATGCATGTCTACCACCCCTGAGGAGGCAGTGATGGGATGTATGTCTACCACCCCTGAGGAGGCGGTGATGGGATGTATGTCTACCACTCCTGAGGAGATGGTGGTGAGATGCATGTCTACCACCCCTGAGGAGATGGTGGTGGGATGCATGTCTACCACTCCTGAGGAGATGGTGGTGGGATGCATGTCTACCACTCCTGAGGAGACGGTGGTGGGATGCATGTCTACCACTCCCAAGGTTGCATCAGTGGCACCTACACCACAAGCCCTGCCATTTATGCAGCAACCACCAGCAACTGCCAATCAAACAGCTGCTATTTATCAGTGGAGACTTTCAGCCAACCACAGATGCCCCAAAGAGGCTTGGTTCAAGAAATGGCCACCACTACAACTGTCACACCCTCTGTACCAACAACAGCTTTGCTCTAGGAGACTTGGGTTTGTTCAGAGGACCTTTTGATAATGGCCCCTACAGCTATTTCAGATGACCCTACCCATAATGTGCCCAGGACCTCCCTGCAGCAGGCCTCCATCTGATCAGAGAGAGCATCCACGACAGCTAGTAAGTCACCCATGAGTCACTGGCAATACCAGCAGAACTCCTCTCCTCGCAGCCATCAGAAGACCTCCCTCCTGTGCAGTGTCCACTCGATCCTACCACCTAGGCCCCATCCATTTTATAGCCCATGTGTGCTTTAAATCAAAGGGTCAAGCTGCTTGTACAGAGAGTAGACACCTCCCACGCTGTCCACTGCAGGCACATCCAGCAATAGCTAGATGGTGGACTGAGAGTCCCAGAGAGCAGCCAGAAGCAGTGGAAGAGCCGAGACCTCAGAAGACAAGAAGCTAGGAAGGCGTGAGCCAGTAGAAGAACTATGAGGCCAGTCACTTGAGTTCCAGAGAGCCACCAATAGCTAGCTATTGGCCTCTGCATCTGAGGAACCACCTAAAGTGGCCCTCCTAGTTTGCTTCTCGGCCGCTCTAATCAAACACTCTGACCAAAAGCAATTGAGGAGAGGAAGGGGTTTATTTCAGCTTGCACTTCTGGGTCACAGTCCATCACCGAAGGAAGAACGGAAAGTCAAGCAGAAATCAAGCAGAGACCAGAGAAGAGCGCTGCTCACTGGTGCACTCCCCAGCTTGTGCTCATCCAGCTCTCTTCTATAGCCCAGGACCACCTGCCCAGGGATGATACCACCCACGGTGATCTGAGCCTTACTATAGCAATCATCAGTGGATGCGATGTCTTACAGACACGGGCACAGGCCAGTTGGATCAAAGCTATTCTTCAATTGAGGTTCGCTCTTCCCAGGTGACTTTAGGTTGTGTCAAGCTGACAATAAAACTAAAATTAATGTCTATTCTTTGGCAATAAAGCTAAGAACTGAAGACCCCAACACTCAGAGCTCAGAGCTGTAGCATTAGCTGCTGCACACTGGGCCACTAGGCTAACACCCCAGAGTTCTAAGCCTCTGGCTTTGAAAGCCTGCACTGTAAGTCACCGGATTTGAGAGTCCAGAGCTGTAAGCTGTAAGTACTCAAGGCTCAGAACTGATGACATTCAGGGAGTGTTGACCCTGCTGGTTGGCCACACACACCCCACCGTGCTTAGTCCTCACCCAATGGACTTGTGTGCAAAGGGTCGCACTGGCATTCTTTAGCTTCCAATCTGCCTCCCTGTCTTGACCCCTCCCCACCCTCCCCACCCTCCCCACCCTTACTTCTCTTCAGTACTCCTCTACCATCTCCTGTGTCAATGTACCCATCTCCTAGAATCCCTAATGCTGAAAGTCACCTGAATTCTGTCATTAGATCCCTAGTGTCTATTATATGACTGCTCTTGGTCATTTAACCCTGTCTCGGGATTTCAAATGCCCTGTGAATGCCAGCAACCTCCAAATCACTATCCCTGACATCTCCCCTGAACTCGAGGCAAATTCTCCCACCATCTGTTCCTCTTCTGTCCACCTAGCTGGCTCTTCCATTTGGAGACTGAGTGAGCCCAAGCTACACCTGCTCCTCACAGACTTTCCTCTCTCAATGAGAAGAAATTCAGTTATTTAGGATGTTCAGGGAAACGAAGTGTACCTCCTGTGTAACTGTTTTCTCCCCCTCCTTCAGTTTTACCTTCCTTAAACGTGCACCCAAGTGTCCCTTCACTCCTGACTCACCATCTCAGCGTGCGACATCGCCTCCCTCTCAACTCCATGCAGCTGCCTCCCATTGGCTTCCCTTCTTGGGGCTGTACCCCTCTCAGTCTCCTCCCTGGACCCGCGGTAAGTCAAGCGTCCCTTCCAACCTCTATTCTGGTCAAAAATTTCCCACGGCTCCCAACGTCACTCAGAAAGCAAATCCACGGCCTAATTAGTAAAGGCCTTCCTGCAGGGACCCCAGCTGTCTGCTGGGCTTCCATCGATCCCCCATCTTGTTCCAGACTCCACCACGCCTGAGTCATGGTGTCTGAAGACCATCAGAGATGCTGTGGAGAATGTTTTCATTTTCCTCGTCGCCAGCCGGGGACCGCCTCTCCTCTCTGCAATCTTCATGCGAGAATGCTGGTCTCACACAGGTCCTTTGAGTCCTGTGAGGACAGAGCATCGCCCCGACCCTGACAACAGGCCTGCACCTTGTTCAGAGCAGGCAGTGTGTGATAAGCCATGACTGAATAAGAAAGGCAGAGCCCGCAAGCTCTGCGGCGCCCACATCACAATCTTCTCGTCTCTGACGAGCTCGCTGTCTCCACTCACCCTCTCATTTCACACAAATAGCAGAAATCATGTGTTGTTGGGCTTTTTTTTTTTCTATTGTGCTAATGTTCGGGACACAAATATCAAGTTCCTCTTAGTATTTCAGAGAGTTGTGTCAAAAATTTAAAGTGGATGAGTACACAGGAGTTATATGGTGGGTTTTATTTTTTGATAGCTTGCTGCCTGCAGCGCCCTGTGGACCGGGTTGTATCGTCTGTCCATCTCTCAGTGGCAAGATTAGCACAGGTTCCGTTTATACCTACACAGGCCAATTGGCTTTGCTGATCTCTTCTATTCTGAAAGGTTCCGTAGTATGTGGATGTCAACATAACTAAATCATCCATATGTAGTCATGACTTAGATGTTATCTAAGTCACCCTTAGATAGCATCTGTCACTGCCCTGGCCTCTAGATTGCATTCCTTTGTGTACATGGTAATTTGTTTGTGAGAGTGTGTGTGTGTGTGTGTGAGTGTGTGTGTGTGTGTGTGTGTGTGTGTGTGTGTGTGTGTGTGTGTGTGTGTGTGAAGACCAGAGGTCATCTTCTTTTTCATGAGACAGGGTCTCCCACTGCCCTGGAACTTGTCAGGTCACCTAGGCTGGACTAGCCAGTGAACCCCAGGGATCCGCCCTTCCCTACTTCTCCAGCACTGGGATTATAAGTGCCCATCACCATCCCTGGCTTTTTAAATGTGCAGTCTAGAGCTCAAAATCAGGTCCCCACACCTTCAAAGCAAGTGCTTTATTGACTAAGCCTTCATCCCAGTCCCCATTCATTTCCTCACTTACGACCTACTTCCATAGAGAAGTCCAAACATCACTTGAGTTACTTCCTGACTTTGATGTGACTCTTGCCAACTATTTAAACAAAAAAAAGCCCCCAAATTATCACGGACCAAGTTAATACAAATCCAAAAATCTTTTTTGCTTTGCCTAAGCCACTGAAGAAACACCTGGAATGACATATATAAATTGAAAATCATTTCCCTCTTGCGGATGTATCTTAAATTGATATGCCTAAGACTGTTCCCTGTAATTGTCAAATTCATTTAGACTTTTTGTGATATATTGTTCCTGCATGAAAAGCACTCATCATTCCTTCTGTTCACTTATGCCTATTTTATAAAGACAGAGAACGTTCCACAGTGCACACCAGCATCATGCTGCTTCCAGGCCAGACTCACTTCAGTGCAAGGAGACGACGCTCCAAAGGCACAATGGTAAGGTCGGACAAGAGGTCTTAGAATGCCCCAGAGAGACTGCACTTTTCCTTCCAGGAAAGTAAAGATGCATAATAATGCCTTTTGGGGATTAGGCCTCCTACCAAATTGCCTACAAGGCTCAGTGTCGGCCCCGCACTCACTAGTTATCCATGTAGATAGCAATATTAACCAAATGTCAAGGCAGCTACACATTTCTTTGGATCCTACTAAACTATCTCGTGATTCATGGTAGCTGGAGCTTGGCTTCAGTGTCGTAAGAAAAAGAGAATAAGCCAAAGAAATGTCAGAGTTCCAGTCAAACCGTTTTCAATTGTGGCCCTCGCCCAACAAAAGCTAATTGATTTCTTGTGATCTGCTGCCCTCCTCTTATCATAAGGATAAAAATAAGGAAGGTCAATTTTCATAGCTCTATATGCATTTGTTAATCTTAAGAATGTCTATCATGTTATAGAGTAACATATGGGCTTACTTTTTAAAGCAACTTGATTCTGCAAGATTTGTGTTTGTTGAATAAAATGGAATTGATACCAAATATCTCAAGCAAATCATAATAAAACATCATTTTTTCATTTATATTCTGTGGTAGTCTGAGTGTAATTGGCCCCCGTAATCTCATAGGGGGTGGCACTATTAGAAGGCATCTGTTTGTTGGAGTGGATATACCCTTGTTGGAGGAAGTGTGTCACTGTGGGGGTGGGCTTTAAGGTTTCCTATGCTCAGGATACCTCCCAGTGTGTCAATCGACTTCCTGTTGCCTGAAAGATGTAGGAGTCTCAGCTATTCCTCCAGAATCACATCTGCCTGCACACCGCCAAGCTCCCCACCATGATGATAAGAGACTGAACCTCTGAAACTGTAAGTGAGCCCCTTCAATTAAATGCCGTTCTTTTTAAGAGTTGCTGTGGTCCTGGTGTCTCTTCACAGCAATAAAAACCCTAACTAAGATATATATATTCCAAAGTTCTTTTTTTTTTTCTGTTTTGTTTTGTTTTTGGTTTTTCGAGACAGGGTTTCTCTGTGTAGTTTTGCGCCTTTCCTGAAACTTGCTTTGTAGAGCAGGCTGGCCTCGAACTCACAGAGATCCGCCTGGCTCTGCCTCCCGAGTGCTGGGTGATTAAAGGCATGTGCCACCACCGCCCGGCTCCAAAGTTCTTTTTAAAATGATTTTATTATTTACTTGTATGGGGAGAGGGAAAGAGAGACAGAGACAGAGAGAGATAGAGATATAGAGAGAGAAAGCATGCATACAGGTGCCTGCAGAGACCAAAATAGGACGCTGGATGTCCTGAAAGTGGAGTACTGGCTATTATGATATGAGAGCTGGGGACCAAACTCAGGTCCTCTGCAAGATCAGCAAACACTCCAAACCCCGAGCCACCTCGCCAGCCCCCTAAAGTACTTTTGCATGAACTGTTGCTAGTTCTGCATGTTCCTGGGTGGACGGAACAAATACATCATATGCCAACAACCTGGCATTCATTCCTGCTTCTGTCTTCACCTCAGACCTGGAGGAAAGGTTCACGTGTGCCTCTGTGCAACCTTGCACATTGACTTATCCTGAAATTCCCTCTTCTTCTTAGACTTCAGGAAGTTATGGACTGCATTAGTTAATTCTGCTTTGCAGAACATCATACCTGAAAACAAATTCATGGAGGAAAGATTTATTATGCTGGCTCACAGCTTCAGATGGTTTAGTCTACTATGTATGGTAGGGGCTGCCTGGCAGAGGAGCTGCACTCATGGCAGCAGAAGCACGTGGCAGAGGCTGCTCACGTCATGGCAGAGGCAACAGGAACCAGAAAGTGCAACAGGAGTGAGGCCTCGGTGTTGTTTTCAAAGTTCCTCTCTCCGTGATCTACTTCTGCCAGCACAGCCCCACCTCACCTCACGAAGGTTCCCAAGCCTCCCCCAATAATGCCACCAGCTAGGAAATCACCTTTCAAACTACGAACCCATTGGGAATATTTAACCCATAGCAGTTTGTCCTGGACCCCACAAAGCTCAGGGCCTAATGCAAAACGGATCCCCATAGCCTTAACAGCTCCAAAATTGTTTAAAAATCCAAGTTCGCAGTCTCTTCTGAGACTCAAGGTTAAGTCTCCAGTGAGAGCTCCGGTAAAATAAAAAGAAGGCTACATGCTTGGAATGTGCAATGGCACAGAGTGAATGCTCCCATTTCAAAACACAGGAACTGGGGCATGGAGAGAAGAGGGATAGAATTAAAGCCAGAGAGAAATTCAGCAGAGCAGACATTAACTCCTGTAACTCTGTGTTCAGCATCTCGGGCACACAGTGGCATACTCTGAACTCTAGCACGTGTACCTATGTCTTATCATTTACAGCATGCATGGGCTCTCTCCTAGGATGGATTTAATCAGTTCCTAAAGCTTTCTATGTAAATATGCCGCATTCCTGGAAACTCTAATATGTGGGGCTATCCATTAAAATTTGGGCTCACCCTCCAAATTCTGAACAGAACATTGTAAGGGGTTCACTGCCGAGAGTCCAACCCTGACATGTATCCTGCGCTGTCTCACAGTCTTTTAAGGCTTTCCTTAAAAGTCCAGGTAGAACCTTCGACAATCCTGTAACTTTTTTAACTTGAACCTGCTCCCCACTCAAAATAATCAAACAAACCAGCACCACATTTATGATTGAGCTCTCCTGCTGGATTGAGCAGTATCAGGGCTCTGCTAGACCACAGTTGCAAAGGCCTCTGAGAATCTTCTATAAGCAGTCTTACTTGAGGAGAACACAAATGCCCCTCACCTTGCAAAGGGAAGTCTTTCTATTGAATATTCAGTGTTATACCCTGGAGCCTTTGATGGATGGGATCTCGCCAACATCTGAAATGCCATAACAGTGCCCTTCATATCATCCTGGTGAACTTGGCTTTTTTTTTTTAATGATTCTATTCTCCTAATAGCTTCAACTTTCTGTACAACTTTAAATGTTTTTTTTCTTTTTTTATAGAAATCACATTTTCCACATCTTTCTGTTTTGCCTTATGTTCCCGACACTCACTAAATCCTGGCTAAAAGCAACCGGTAGTAACCCTGCCAGTAAGCTATCTTAAAATCTCCTTCACAAAATATTGTCTACTACTCTTGACTCTTGTCTATCCCACCAGAAGCTTCCATTAAGCTCTACTCAAAGCATCCACATCTCTAAGTGTTGACCCTAAATCCCTCCCATTAACCAGTTTCAAAGGCTTAAGAAATGCATAGACATGGCAGTGGGGAACCCAGTTCTCTGCTCCCAAAATCTGTATTAATCAGTGTTATTTAGAGGAACCCTGCCAAAAGAATAATAAATCAATATGTATGGATATGGATATGCATGATGTATATGCACATGTGAATATATCATTTGTGTGAGTCCATGTTGAAAGACAGAAGAAAGTGCAGTGGCCTCCGGCCATGGCAGTTGTAACAGTTGCCTCTGTTTAAGGAGAAGAGAGTCTGCATTCCTGTGCTGGCTCCTTCTTCCAATTTCTCTGTCCCTCACACTCGGGGTGGCTCTTCCACACTCCTAACCACTATCCTACAAGTCAATGAGCAGGCTAGTGAGCAGCTAGTCCATTTCTAGGTCCATACCTTTTCTTTGACTATGTGGTTGGGACTAGTATAGCCTTTACATCTCTCATCTTTGTACCTTTGGAGACATCCAGCAGCAGCAAGTATCTGTAGATGTAACCAACGGTCTTATTAAATAAGAAACACAGAGCCAATTCAGAGAAGAAAGCCAAGAGGTCAGAGCTAAGAGCCTCACCCTTCCTGATTCAGGGATCCTCTTCAGCCAAGAGAGCTCTCCGAAAAGGACCTACTTCCTGTGTGTATGTCTTTATATAGTCTAGCTGTTCTGCCTTCTTATTGGTTGTAAACCCAAACATGTGACTGCCTCATCACTGCCTGAATGTACCGCCCTCCAGGTCCTTAAAGGCGTGCGCCACCGCCGCCACGCACTTGCTATGGCTCTAATAGCTCTGACCCCCAGGCAACTTTATTTATTAACATACAATTAAAATCACATTTCAGTACAAGTAAAATACCACCACAAGTATCAGTGACTCTGAATGACAAATGCTTTCAGCAGAAAGGTCCTCTGCATTGGGGGCATTCACACCAGGCTCGGGAGTCCAAGTTGGCTTCCAGGATGAAGAGAGAGGCTTATTGAGAGCCTCAGAACATAAAGCGTTATCAAGACTGAAAGGGCAGGAAGGCAGTCCGAGAAGAGGGCACCTGGAACTTGGACAGCAGTGTAAATAACTATTAGCACAGCTAATAATGAAGGCAACGTTGGCCAGCTTGGATGGGAAACAGCCCCACAGGAGAGCTCACAACCTCCTGCAGAGCCCACTGGTGTGTGTGATGGCAGTGGGTGTTCAACGTCATGATGTAAACGGCCCTGCAAACCGTTAGCGTCCAGGACCAGAACTGCTGTAGACACTATGCATGTGTAATTGGATCAAGGACACCTTTCTTAATTAGATCTGAAGCTCTTCGTTTATTTTCTTTTCTTTGAATGAAAGTCAATTTTTAGCTGCCTCAAGTACGATGGCACTTTGTGTGCTATTTTTAAAGTGCTTTCAAACGCTTGGGCACACATGCTGACAGTTGCCTGTCTTAATGACAAGACTGGGACCCTGGCCCCAGGAAGGCACATAAGCCACCAGAAGGAACTCTACACAGTGCCCAGGTGGCACCGAGAGAAGGAACCATAACTCACAGGACAGTTTCCAACTGTGGTTGCTTCCTGTACTCCATTCTGCATTCTGTGGAACTGCGGGCCCTACCAGCTGTCACTCAGCTTGGCAAAATATCCAGCAGCTAAGGATATGATTAACTTTTGCTTTGGATGTGTCTTCCTTGTCCTACAAGCACCTCTGATGGACTGCCGTGTGGACCTTCTTCAGACCCCACGATCAGCCAGCTGTCTACCTCAATACCCTCAATGTTGTCTACTTGTAGATACAGTAAATGCTCTGAGAACACATACATCAGAAAACAGATTTACCAACATCAAATTCTGTCACCAAGTTGCCAAATTAAAGATATTATGTACCACAGTCACAAGGGTACTACTTCTGAGTGCATCCCAAGAGCATCAGTAGGTGGGGTTTCCTGCTGTTCTCTGAGCTAAAAGGCCCACCCTGATTGAGAGAGAGAGAGAGAGAGAGAGAGAGAGAGAGAGAGAGAGAGAACCCCAGGGTACTGATCTTACTTAATTATCAGTGTTTCCAATAGCACGGAGTTCACAGGAACATAATCCCAACCCAAAAACCCTTCCCAGAAAGCCACGTGCTTTCCCAAAGTGCAGGGATGGAGCTGAGCCTCATGCTGCTCCTCAACCGATTGTTTTTCTGTGGCATTAGCCATCCCCAGGCAAGAGGCAAGGGTGAAGCATAGACACACGGCCCCCCAAGACTTCAACTCTTTCTCCTTGTGAGCACCCAGTTATAATCAAGGGTAAGTTGTTCTTAACAACCACCCATCCCTAGGGTCTGCATTGGGTGTGTGTGTGTGTGTGTGTGTGTGTGTGTGTGTGTGTGTGTGTGTGTGTGTGTGCACTGTGGAGATATCTTGCTGTGCACTGCAGTAGTGACAGAGAGCCTGTTTCCCACTTGTCCTAGTGCCCTCTACCCTTGTCACTGAGCCCCGGGACTGTTTCCATGTGTCACTATGGTAGCCATGGGGAATGCTGATCCCTGGAACCCTATGGCTGGGGATACTGGATCTTGACGGCTCTTCATGGGTGGAGGTTACACAGTGTTCCATATAGGAGTTGAAGGAAAATGTTTCCCCTCCACTGGCATTGTGGATGTAAACAGATATCTTCTCTTGGGAAAAGTCTCATATCTTATACATTTTATCAACTATTTCCTGATTGTTTCAACAAAATACCTGAAAAGAAGCAACTTAAAGAACAGGAGTTTGGTCTAGCTCACAGCTCAAGGGTCCATCAATCTAGGGAAGCCACAGTAGCGAGAGAATAAGGAAATTGGCCATATTGCTGCCACAATTGTTATATGATATTTTGTTTGTGCTCTGACAAATAAAGCTTGCCTTGAGATCAGAGGGTGGAGCTACCCACCAGTTAACCATAGAGGCCAGACAGTGGTGGTTCACGCCTTTAATCCCAGCACTTGGGAGGCTCACACCTTTAATTCCAGCACAATCAGGAGGTGAAGATGGGAATATAAGGTGGTGGAGACAGGATCTCAGCCCCCTTTTCAGTCTGAGGATTTGTAGAGGTAAGAAGTCTCTAGTGGCTGCTGCCCTGCTCCTCTGATCTTTTAGCTTTAACCCCAATATTTGACTCCTGGTTTTTATTGATAAGACTAATTAGGATCACACATCAACAATCAGGAAGCAGAGAGAGAGAGAGAGAGAGAGAGAGAGAGAGAGAGAGAGAGAGAGAGAGAGCACTGAGTGCTGGTGCCCAACCTACTTTTCAGACTCGAGACTATGGAATGATGCTACCCAAATTTACAGTGGGTCTCCTCACCTCTGCACAATCTGGAAACTCTCAGAGACATGCCCAGAGATTTGTCTCCAAGGTTGTTCTAAGTCCTGTAAAGTTTACCGTCAATATTAACCATCACATGTACCTCACATGTAAAATCACATCACATTAACCTTTCATGTAAAATACGTTCCAAGGCTATGCACCTTTGGGGGTGCTGTTGGAGGAATCCCATACCCAGGTCAAGCTCTGAAAGAAGTACATAAAAGACAACCAGAAACTCAGTGTCAGAGACACTGATGTCACACTCACCCCCACTTGCTTTCTTGTCTCTGATGACAAGGAATGTATGAGCTACTCCTCTTACGGCTGTGAATGAATTAGTGACAAGAAGCAACTGTAGGAAGGAAGCTTTTGTTTTGTTCATGGTTCAGGGTACAGCCCATCATGCCGGGGAAGACATAGTGGTGGGCCGTTCCAGGTGGCAGGAACTTGCAGCTGCTGACTGCCTTTGTCTCCCGGCTCAGGAAGCAGAGAGAAGGGGACAGAAGCCAAGAATGGGTCAGAAGCCTCAAGCCTATCCCTGCCCATCTGCTTCTTCCTGTAGTTGAATGATTTCCTGTGTCCCACAGTCCTACAGTTGTTTATAAAATAGTCACACAGAGCCCTATATTAATTACAAACTATATGGCCATGGCCTATGGCTTAATTTTCTTGCTTGCTAGCTCTTATAACTAAACTCAGCCCATTTCTATTAATCTATATGTCTCCACATGTTCCATGGCTTTACCTGTGTGCCATTATATGCTGCTCTCTGGACGGCGAGATGGCGTCTCCTCTGCCTCTGCCTTTCTTCTTCCTATCTCTCTCTTGGATTTTCTGCATGCCTCTAAGCTGCCTTGTCATAGGCCAAAGCAGCTTATTTATTAACCAGTGGGAGCAACGTATATTCACAGCATACAGAAAGACATCCCCCAGCATCCTCCAAATGGTCCTCTCCTCCTAAATGTCCCTTCCTAAACAGTACCACCAAACAGGGAATTTATTTCCAAACATTTAAGTCTATATGGGCCATTTCACATTCAGGCTATAGCAAAGATCAAATTCATATGCTGGACTTTGCTTCTAATGGCCTTCATGTGGTCCACGCAGCCAGACTGCCATGCTGTCATACAGTCACAAACCAGTTATGAGGGCAATTTGGGTTCCTCAGTGTGGAAATGTTTTTATATCTTGAGTCTTTGCTCTATGTTTTACCCCATATTTGCTTTGGCCTATGAGAACCTCAGAGTCAACAATGGAGTCGTCAAATACAGCTTTGAAACACAGGAGAGCAGCAGACGAAGTGGGTCACTCTTGTTACATAGCCATAGCAATGACATCACAACAACACAGTGGTAGCTGTGTCTTTGGTGGTGATAGTTGAGTTATTGACACTTCCTGGATTGTTTCAGGGGACTGTCACCCTGGATTCCAGGTGTCACCCTTTCCCCAGATGCAAGTAATCTTGAGAGATGCTAGACTATTGAGAAGTGAATGGCTGATTAAAATCAGGATGCCATGAAGCAGTATGCACGAGGTAGCCATCCATGTTGGTGTGAACAAAAGCGAGAACTCTTGGCAAGAGGCCATGACTACTAAGGTTGATTGACCACTTAGAACTTGAATGTCATGGTGCTGTGGCATGTTCTGTATGTTAAATGTGTTGCTCTGGTTGGTTAATAAATAAAACACTGATTGGCCAGTAGCCAGGCAGTAAGTATAGGTGGGACAAGGAGAGAGGAGAATTCTGGGAAATGGAAGGCTGAGGCAGAGAGACACTGCCAGCTGCTGCCATGAGAAGATGTTAAGATACTGGTAAGCCATGAGCCACGTGGCAACTTATAGATTAATAGAAATGGATTAATTTAAGATATAAGAACAGTTAGCAAGCAGCCTGCCACGGCCATACAGTTTGTAAGCAATATAAGTCTCTGTGTTTACTTGGTTGGGTCTGAGCGGCTGCAGGACTGGCGGGTGAGAGAGATTTGTCCTGACTGTGGGCAAGGCAGGAAAACTACATCGTGGAGAGGTTGGAGTGTTACAAAGTCCGCAGCCAGATTATCTGGGGCCATCTATAGGCCCTTTGGTGGCCGTTTATTGCTGTCCTCTGTACCTGATCTAGCACCTGTGTAGCCATTAGGCAAATCACTTGGAAGGTACAGACCCCGGTTTCAAATCAACCAAAGGACAAAGAATGCTGTCAGATAGCATCTGAGGTCTAAGACGGAGTTTCCCCACTTTTCTGTGAGCTGCCTATCTGATATTTCCACCAATGTATTGGGAAAACACACTGTTTTATGACCTTATTCATTCAGTGACTATAAAATGTTCATGAAATTGCTACCACGCTGGAACATGTCATTTGGGAAGAATTAAGTCTGGGTTCCCAGGCCACTGTCACTCATATTCGGTTCCAGAATGAACCGTCTCCTTTATTCCTTTGAGATGAGGGTTAATTCTTCTTTCTACAGCATAGTGGGTCTTGGCAGTGATACCACTGCTGGGGGATGGCCCCAGCAACTTGAAATCACTCCTCGTCTGTGCTCTGTGAGAAAGCATGGTAAACTTGTTGGTCTCACCAAAGTGGACTTCAGTGAAATAATAACTCCATCTGCCATTGGTGCCCATCTGAGGCGATTGGACATTCATTTGTGTTTTCCCCAGGAAAAAAAAAAAAAGTTGACACGGCAATCACCATGGCAGCGGGGCCACCACAAGAGCAGAGAAGTACAGGGAGCTGGGGTCGGCCTCCAGCTCCACGGATGAGACCTACAGGAAGACTCTCCTGTACTGAGAATAACATTCTGCTCGTGCATGGCGATCATGAGGTGCAAGTCCTTCCCTCAGCCACCACAAAGTCCTGTGACTGTGGCAAAGCTCCCTGTGAAAACCAGGTTTCATCCAGGTGTCCTGTGCACTGGTGTCTGAATGTAGGCATCCCTCCTCACAGACGCCTCCAGTGGAGATCACCAAGTATCTTAGCTAAGCTCAACATCTCTACTAGTTCTGCACCTCTGGGAGCTTTAATACCTTTCCCTGAACTAAATTACAGTTTTATTATTTCCTTAATCACATTCCCAGGTTTTAACCTTTTAAAGCAAAACTCTTTGTCCTCTGGCCAGGAGTAGCCAGTATGAGAACAACAGATCAAACAGAGCACTGAGAAGGTGCTTTGAATGTTATGAAAGGACACAAGTCTTGAAATGAACATTCAAAGGTGACTTTGGGGGTGCTGCAATGGAGAGCAGCCCTTGCTGGCTCGGCCAGGTCCCCCAGGCAGCAGCAGAAACACCTCCGGGGCACACAGGGTGGGAATCAGCTACTCTCTTTTTCGGGCTCAATCTGGCTGAGCATGCTGGCCGGGATCCACAGCAGGGCAGCCTCAGCTCTGTGGTTCTCTTTGCAGGCTGGAGCTTCCCTCAGCTCCCACCAGTGAGTGCAGCTGCACGTCACAAAACAGGGGCCCTGAGGTCATCAGGCTTACCACGTTTCCAAGTCCCCGCACCTGCCTGATGCTTGACTGTATCTTTCAAATCCTATCCTTTTTCCATCCCTGGGATATGGCTTCTGGAGAGACGGCACTCATCATCAGAATGCGATGTCTTCATTAAAAGAAGCCTCACTGTCTCCGCAGTGGACATTTACACCGACTAACCTGGGTGGACTCTAGTGTGAGATAAAAGGGAGGCGGCGTGGCCGGGAAACCATCAAAGGGGACGACAAGGGCCAGGCTTAGCTTCTCCCACTAGGGAGGGAGAGAAGTGGAGTGTGATGGGAAGCACGTTTTATATTTCTTCCCTTAGATTTATAGGGTACTTCCACTTCAAAGAACTCCCTTCAGGTCCATGTAGTGCATCTTCTAAAGCAGAATCGACACACGGGAACGAGGGGGTAGGACTGCAGAGAAGAAGGGAATAGTCACACCTGTCCTGGAAGGGGACTGGGTCGTGCCTGCTCCTGAAGGGACCATGAGCAGATGCTAGGGAGAGAATTTTAGCGCATTCGTACATGTTTCTTCCTCTCAGTGGGGAGAGGAGACAGAAGTCACTTCTGAGGTCAGGGAGAACGGCCACCTTGACCAAGGAAGTTAATGAACATTCCAGCAGCATTTAAAATGTCAGCTTGCCTCCAGAGTGCTATGGACCTAAGTGACTATTGTGGGGGTTCACACACACATGAACAGAGAGAGAGAGAGAGTTCTCTGCTCTATGTCCGTGGCATTAACTCACTCAGCAAAACCGGTAGAGTGACTTGCCGAGTGTGTATGAAGCCCTAAACTCAATCCCGAGCACCTTGTAAACCAGATCCCAGTGGTGCAGGACTGTGATGCCAACACTCGGGAGGTGAAGGCGGGACAAGCTCAAGTTCAAGGCATCCTCGGCTACATAGTGAGTTCAAAGCCAGCCTGAACTAGAAACACCTGAAACAAAACAAAAAGAAGAAAAAAATATAAATCTGACTGAATATGACCCAGGGGCTGGAATTAAGAGAGGAGCACAGAAATAAAGACTGAGCCTCTGCTTCCGGAGGTCATGGTTCAGTGGACAGTCACCCATGGGGAGCAGTGAGCAGGGTGTCCCCCTGCCCTCCCCTGCGTCTCTCAGCGGGGACAGAGAAAGCCCCAGGGGCCAAAGCATTGCTTGACAACATTAGATGCACTAGAACTGGGCCCTGCCATGTCACTCGCATCCGTGTGACAGACATTTGTGTGCAGTGGATGATTGATGGATAAATAAAACACTGATTAGCCGGTAGCCAGGCAGGAAGTATAGGCGGGACTAGCAGAGGGGAGAATTGGGAGAACAGGAAGCCTGAGGAGGAGACACCAGCCCGCCGTCCAGGGAGCAGCATGTAAAGGCAGCAGGTAAAGCCACGGAACACGTGGCGACATATAGATTAACAGAAATGGGCTGAGTATAAGAGTAAGAGCTAGTCAGTGGCAGGCCTGAGCTAATGGCCAAGCAGTTTAATTAATATGAGCTTCTGAGTAATTTTTTATAAGCGGTTGTGAGGTCCTTGGGGCTGGCTGGACAGGACTGGAGAAAACTCCAGCTACATTTGTGGGTTGTCACCTTCTATGGACCAGGGACATAAGGGGACACAGTGACAAACAATCCCACAACGAAACAACGATCTCGGTGAGCAGCTCCTGGCTCCAGTCACAGCAAGTCAGGATCCATGAGCCCGGCGGCGGGGGTTAGGGTTTCTGAACTGGTGAACGGAATGAGGACATGGCCGCTCCAGGGTGTGGTTGAAAAGAGGGTTTTTACTGTAGACCTGAGGGAGAGTTCAGCCAGAGGCATCTGGAAGAGTCCACAGCAGTGAGGGAAGGTATAGACTGAACACGGCCAGTAGACGGGACGTAGCTATGAGAGGAGGGAAGGGGGGAGTGAGAGAGAGAAGAAGAAAAGAGAGAGGAGAGAGGGCCAAGAGGAGGGACCGAGAGCCCGGAGTGGAGGACCATGAAAGCACGTGGCCAAGATGGCAGATTTTTACAGGAATTAGAAACTAGAGGAAGGGAAGCAAAGCCCTTGGCCTGAGAGGTTTAGGGTCGGGCACAGGGTGAGAAGAGCTGAGGGAGGGGTCAGAGGTACTGAGTGAGCCTAGCACCAACATGTCCTTCGGTATGCTAATAGGCACCACAGACAGCCACCTGTCCTGAGCTTCTTTGGGACCTGACCAAACTGAGTGACAACTTGGAGAGATGGGGTAGGTGAGCAGGGCCCAGCCGTGAGTCAAGACCTGGGAGGATGTGGAAAGTCACGAGTGTGACCCTGTGTGACTGTGGGAACTGCTTCAACTATCCCCACCACTGCATCTACTGTGGGGCCTGGAAGCCCAGTAGAAAGAGGGCTGGAGTGAGGCGAAGCAAGGAGATGTGGTTGGACATGCAGCCATGGACTGGAGTCCCCGGCTTCTGTGGAGGAGGTTCTGCAGAGGGTGCTGGCTTCCTTCCCTTTGAGCCAGACTGGTACCTCATCTGGCCCCAAAACAAGCACCAGGAGAGTATGACTTGGAGCCCAGCAGCTGCCCTGAGGTATCAAAGCTGGTCATCAAGTAGCAGCCAAGGGCTATAGGGCTGGCAGTCTCGCTGGCTGGCTACTCCAGGACTGCACTAGGCAGGCAGATCAACTACCCAGAAGCCGTGGCCACCAGTGCTAGTTCTAATGGAACCAAAAAGCCAAAGGAAGTCCCACGCCTGGGAGCTGACTGCATGTGTCCTGGTGAGGAATGCTCATTTCCAGTCTTCACACAGACACACAGTGGGCTGGAGGCAGGCAGTGACAGCAGAGCCTCTTCAGGGGTACATGGATCAGGCCGCAAGGCAAGGGGCATGTCACACTCCTTGCTGGAGAGAGACAGCAAGCTTTGCTAATATGTGCACCCATGTATAACATAAAAGAAGATTCATATCAAAGAGGCCTCAACTTGGGTATTTATTTATTTTACTGTCTAGTAGTAGTAGGCTCAAACCCAGCACCTTACACATGCCAGGCAAACCCTCTACCTCTAGCTGCATCCCTGACTCAGCCAGCACTTTTGGGAATTCTTTTCACCGACTCCTGCAGTTTTTCAAGTGCCCGGGTGACACAGCATGGATTGTATACCTTTTGTTGTACATAAGCACTAGAACCAGCAGCCTACATGTACAAACAATAATATTTCACATTTACAAATATAACCACTTCTATTTTTCAGAAAATAAGACTCATTATTATTCAAATAAAGGGCAATAAAAACTTAGGATCTCCCCAAAGCTAGAAACCCTGGGGTTGCATTTCTCAACTTCTGCTGAGATAATAGAATCCTCTGAGCACTTACTCGGGACATCTAGGAGTAGAGGGACCAGGCACCTGAATTTTCAAAGCAGTCCTGGTGACTCCATACATAGCCATGAGGTTCAGAAGGTTTTTGGATAAGTGTGACGCCATCTCAAGACTCCAACCATTGTCCTTTGACTCCAGAACTAGCGCACAGTTAATGGGACCCAAATGGAACAGTCTACAAGGATGTCTCTCATGAAGCATGGAGACACCGAAACAAACCGAACCTAGCTACATGTAAGCACACAGGCGCTCACTGTAGCAAGGCAATCGGATGCAGCAAGGGGAGTCCCTTTCTCTGCGCCATGTGCCTTTGCCTGTTATTTAAAAATCTGGCCTTTGGACCAGATAGTCCAAATCCATCAGGAATTTGCGGAAATCCTACTCTACATGGTCAGAGAATGCTTCCTCCATGACACAGAGAACCTCTCGCTTCCAAACTAACAAAACGCACTGCAGAGAGTAGCCCGACTTCATTAAGATTCTCCAACAAAAGCTATGCATTTCAAACCCTAGCCTCTTCAATAACTTAACTCGGCCAATAAGCATCACGTAAAATTGATTCCTAATAAGGAAATGAATAAATGCTACTTAATGGCTTTGGTAAGTACACAGATGTGGACGAATTATGGCCCAATAAAAACAGCTGCTCTGCTTTCCCCTGCTCGTTCACCACTCCAGAGACCCTGCCTGGCACAGCATCTCACAGCTGGAGTGTGACAGAGCTCATGTCACCACCCACCTCTGCCCCTCACCTTCTGGACAGGTGACCTCCAGTTGCATGGGGACAGTCTCACTGCCTATCAGCTTAGTGGCTTCCACAGGCCCATTAACCTCAGTGTTAAAGTCCTATGCATGCAGTGAGACAAATGTTGGCACCTTCCTGTCGTATTACGGGGCTCCTATACCGACACACAGAAACCAAGTGCAAACCACATGCCTGCCTGGTGATGTGGCCTTTCTATTGTATGCTGCCCCAGTACATTCCTTGGAGACAGACACTACACATATGCATTTACCCATAAACATGCAATCTCGAGACAGATACTGCATACATACACCTATACACATTTAAACATAAATATACGGTCTTCAGAGGCAGATGCCACATACGTATACATGCACACATTTGCACATAAATATGCACACACATGTATCCTCCATGGAGCTGCCAGTGAAGCAGTCCATAAATCTTCATTGCATTGAACTGGTGATGAATTTTTAACAAACTCTAGAGATTATTGTTTTAAATAATACATCATTTTTTTTTCCAAGAGACTCAAACATTCTCAGTTCAAAGAGCTTAATTGGGTGCCATCATCATTTCTGTAAGTTTGCGTGTAAAACATTATTAATGACATGCTACAAAAGGATTAGTCTGCATCATCTCGGTTGCTTAGCATTTGGGTTTCAAGAAGAGGGGCTCATCACAGAAGCCTGAGCATAATGGCGGCTCCTGTCTGCGCCTTCTGTACGCCACCATCGGCCCCTTGGCATTCAGACCCAGGGGGCCATCAAGGAAGCCCTGCAGGTAAGGTGGAAAGTAAATTGGGAAGAGGAACAAGAAGAGAGAAGGGGCCTTCTACTGATTACAGAAACAAACCAGTAAAAAGAAAAAAAGAAATGAAAGCTCATCAGTGGACCCTTCTCCTTCGGGATGGATGCGTGTCTAAGTAAGATGCTGGATGCCGGAAGCACCGAGCCATGTGCTAGATAAACAGGCCCAGAGCAAGCAGCTTGATAGTCCACAGTGAAAAAAACAACATGCTTTCAACTCTACTTCCCTCCTGCCAACGGGCCTTCGGTGTTCTGTGTACGGTCATGTGATCTTCCTAGATTTACTGATGTATCAAGAAACAACAGTGGAAATTTATTGGTGGATTTCTAGGGCAAGGTTTAAAATGTTGAGAATGTTGAAGTGTTAGGGTGTCAGCCACATGCTTTGGGATAGGGTCGTTTCTCATGCAACATGGACTTTCATCACACAAATTGGATGCCATTGATCTAATAATTAGAAAATGCAATTTGAATTATTGCAGACCTCTATTGATTAGGAAGGACCCCGATCTAGTGTCCAGCTGAGGGAGAAAGGGTTGCTGTCCCAGTCAGAGCTTCGCTGGACTGGCCACAGCTCTATTTGAGAAGCATCAAGAAGGCATGAAAAGCTATGGGTTGCTGAGTCAGAATCAGCTCGGTCCTGATTTTCACAGTGAGTCAGAGAAGGAGCTGTGCAAAGCATTTGTTACAAGGGTTGAGGAGACAAGAGTATCCAGTGTGTGCCTTGGGTCCACCTAGAATCCACCCTGAGCATCCAGTGATATTTACATCTCATAGCACATCATCTATAGCTAGTGGAGAGAGCCTTTCTATTGAAATTTATGTAAGAGAAGACTATTTATTATGCAGGAATTTCAATGAAAGGGGAATTTTTGGTTCTCTGGGTCTTGAAACCCCTTTGTGACAAATAAATCCAGTTTTGTGGGGATTTTATAAGTTATTCAAAGGGACGAAGGTAAACAGCTGTACAAGTAAACTTGGACCTTACCCCAGAGAGGTGGCCTTCCCTGCAGAAATATGAATTGATAGTTTGAGGGAGGGGGGACTCTTGTTTTTCTTTCTCATGTGTATGTTACGGTGTGTGTGTGTGTGTGTGTGTGTGTGTGTAATCCCACATGTGGAAGTGCACATATGTGCACGTGCATATATGTGCACGTGCATGTAGATGATGGAGGTTGACGATGGGAGTCTTCCTTCATTGGTGTCTACCTTATTCACTGAGGCTCAGTCTCTCAGATGAACCCAGTGCTCTCCAGTATGGCTCTTCTTTCTATCCACCTTGCTTCTGGGATCCCTGTCTGCACCATCTAAGCAGCAGAATCACAGGAGGGCCATGATACCTACCGTTATTGACATGGGTTTGGAAGACCTCGACTCTAGCCTTCTGTTTGCTACATGTGCAGCGGGGACTTTGACCATGCAACCATCTCCCCAGGCCCAGGCTAACAGTTTTTCAAAGCGCTCAGTCATAGTTTCTATTTTCTCCGCCTGCCCTTTTGTCAAGTGAAGCTGTTGGTCTGCAGAATTTCATGTCCCTGAAGGCTCGCCATGCCATGTAATAGACAATGGATTGTAGCATGCCATGCCTTATATAGGTCGACATGTTGAGCATGACATCCAGTTAAGCTTTTTGTTCAGATGAGACTGGAGAGGGACACTCCTCCATGTACACAGTTCTCACCAACCCACACAGGCAACTCCAAGAAGTGACCATGTACATTCACACTGCAAGTCAGTAACGAGTGGGTAGGACAGAACAGCCCTGTCACAGGATTGCACAGCACTTCCATCCATGCTATCCACCACCAGATGTCCTCACCTGCTCTGCAGTTCACCACTGTGGAAATGAACTAAGGGGCTGG
This sequence comes from Peromyscus californicus insignis, assembly GCF_007827085.1. Taxonomy (NCBI): domain Eukaryota; kingdom Metazoa; phylum Chordata; class Mammalia; order Rodentia; family Cricetidae; genus Peromyscus; species Peromyscus californicus. Next base: position 71,633,962 of record NW_026294469.1, on the reverse strand, counting down.
GGACCTGACTCACTAAGAGGGATGATTTCTATGGGAAGGGAGACCTGTGTTGAAATCCCCAGCACACAAAAAGCCAGGTGCGGTAGTGTGCTCCTTTAATCCCAGCACTGGGGATGTGTAGACAGGAGGAGCCTTGGAACTTGCTGGCCAGCTTGTCTAGCCAATCAGCAAGCTCCTAGCCCAAGAAAAGATGCCTATCTTAAAAAGTAAGACACTGAGTGACTGACAAAGACATCTGATGTTGTCTTCTGTCCTCCGTAGGCACATGCACGTACAACTGCACAAAACCAAGTAGACACATGAAGCACGCATTTCCTGATTCAGTCAACAGTGGGCCTGGTACTGGGACCACTCACTCCCTACAGACTTTAGTCGATCCTGTATTCCCCTCCGGTGGACCTCCAAGATGCTCCTTCAACACCTAATGTCCCCCTAGGGGCATCCAGTAATGTGATCAGTCTCAAGGACTATGTATCTTTATTTCTAGGTAGGAAAGGAATCCCAGAGAGGTTTGAACTAAGTAAAAGCTGTCTCTGGTTAGCCAAAGATGATGAAGGACTCAGGGCAGACATTCTGGAGTGTCACCGCTATAAGCTCTCATACCTGTGATGGTTAGTGTTCACTCCAGAATCTAGAGTCACCTGGGACTGTGAGCACGCCTATGGGGGATTATCTTGACCTTGGTAATTGGTGTGGGAAGACATCTTAATCGCGGGATGAACCATTGCCTGGGCAGGGAATCCTGAACTGTGGGCATGGGGTGGGGGTTGGGGTTGGGGGTGAGGGTGGAGGGGGGTGGGGGGTGGGGGGGGGGTGGGCAGCAGCATACTGCACTGCTCTCTTCTGCCTTGAACCCCCACCAAGGTGGACTGTGCCTTGAGCCGTGCGTTAAAGCAGAGCCTTTCTCCTTCAACTGTTTTGTCAGAGTGTTTCGTCACAACAGGAAGAGGAACAAAGCAATGCTGATGTACAATGAAACCACTTTGGAGGACAGAACAGCACGGAGACTTTGGTCTCTGGGGCCTGAATTCAGCTACTTCCTATAAACTCGACAGGCAGTATAAACTCCTTGGGACGCAGGCACTGTTCGGGGCCTCACTGTGTACTTGGTAGATTTCTTTTGTGGCAATGCCTGGACCAACCTCACCTCAAAGTCCCCATCACATTAAATAAACCAGTATGAGAAAGTAAGCGCACTGGCTGAGAAACCACACAGACCCGGGGCCTTTTCGTTTGTTCATTCTTCCTTCAAAAATAAGGATTGAATTACTACACGGCCATCTGCTAACATCTGCTGCCCTCTCAGCCCTTAATCTGGGGGAAGCTATTTTGTTTTTGGAAGCATCACTCTATGGGTTATAGAACTGAGAATATGACGCAATCACAGGATCGCGGTGACATTGGACAGGACGAAGGGAGAATCATCGATGACGCAGAGGAACTCTCAGTACGCGGTAACTCTTGTCATGGGTAAGCATCTCATGAAGAAAACACACTGCGTTCACACAGGCCTATGTGTGTAAGACGCCCCTCTGCAGCCTCCTCCCTAAGCCCTGCGTTCTTACAGCTTGGAATAAATCACTCAGCGTTTAACCAAGTGGAATTCAAGCCAAAGGACTGAGTGTAGATTTGTGTGCGCTGCTCCTCCGTGGTCTCGGTTTGGTGTTAGGAAGACTTGTGGATACACATCGTGGCTGTTTGTGGTATCCCTCGGGAGTGGGCAAACAAAGGGAGCGGCTGTCTGCTGCAGCGGCTCACCAGAGTGTTCCTTCACGCATACCAGCAGGGAGTGGTTTTTGTCCTTAATGTCAACTCATCAGATGACTGGGGGCGGGGTGTCGGGTGGGTGCACAGAAAGGACAGTGAACGTAATCTAATCTTCTCCCTCTTACCCTGTCATGCATGCAGGAAGATAGACTATTATAAGTGGAATCAATTGGCTAAAGTGTTCCTGAAACTGCTGACATCAAACTGCAAGTTTGTGCAGACCACTGATTGTCTTTCCTTGAGCCCATGTTCATCCATGCGGCATTAAGCCCCCCATAGCCCGCCCACCGAGCCTCAGGCCCGGGGAAGTAAAGGGATTTTAGTCACCTATACCCTGACTCCTTCTCACCTGCCCCCGTAGCCGGTCCTATAGACCACATTTATAATAGAGCACCAGTAGTTACCACCATTGTCCATGGTTATTGAACCTCTCAAGTTCTGAGCTCTGTGTAGTCAGTTGTCCTAGGAGAACTTTTATTCCTCTCGAAATTCTTATGAAAGTGTCACTCTTAGCCCCAGTTGATATGGGTAACCTGAAGCAACAGGAGGTGACTGGTCTCTGGTTGCCTGGTTCCATGTGACGGAGCTGGGTTGGCCCTGTAGGTGGCTGTATATGAAGTTATGATGCCCATCAAAGTGTCAGCATATTTCCTTCCTATCAGTGAAGTTCATGGATGCGCCTCTGGTGCTGGACATGCATTTACGAGTAGATGGGTCTTTCCCCAGCCTTTCTGTGCAGGCCACATATCACTCATTCCTCTACTCGGTCCCCATGGTCTCCTGGCCCCACCCTCCTGACTCATTCATAGGACCAGTCTGCCAATCTGGTGCTTAAGGAGGGTTGATGTGAAGTGAGACCAGAAGGATGCCAGGGCATCTCACAGCAGCTGGCTGGTCATCTGGGAAAGATACTTAAGAACCCCTTGAAAAGGGCCAAGGTCTCAAACCCAGGAAGAAAGGCGAGTGGAAACAGATTTGGAGAAGACTCTGAAGTAAGAACAGATTCAAAACATAAATTGTGTTCAGATGATGTGTTAATAGTGTTGAGGGGAAAAGGGGGGCTGTGATCTGAGGAGCATTTGCATATGCACCGTCTGGGACCACATGCACAGCTCAACACATGCTGGAAATGCATTACTGAACACAGGGCACAAGAGGAAATGAGAATAATTAGACCTCAGACGAAGTGCACACGCCTCCAGTTTTTGTTGGAAGCAGGTGTGTGATGGACAGTTGTAAGGTAGACAGTGCCACTGAGTCCCTGCTCCTGCTCCTCAGAGTGGTGGTCTTCGTGTTGTTTCCTGCTGGATTCCAGGGCCCACTGTGTGCAGTCCAGGGCCAGCTGATGCCTTCCAGGTATCTCCATGTCAGCATGAGCCTCAAAAATAAGAGGCCATGCTCCCTATGTTCCATCATTGACAGGGATCATCATGGCACATGCCTTTGCTGTGGAACAATCTTTGTACACTGCAAATCTGTATTACTCTCATTGGTTAATAAAGAGCTGACTGGCCTATAGCTGGGCAGGAAGAGACTGGGTAGCAGAACCAGACTAGAAGGATGCAAGGAAGAAGATGGGCAAAGTCTGAGGAGTCAAGAGCCAGATGCAGAGGAAACAGGACACGTAGAAAATGAGGTAACAAGCCATGAACCATGTAGTAGAACTTAAATAAGAAATATGGGTTAATTTAAGTTGTAAGAGCTATTTAGTAACAAGCCTAAGCTATTTGCTGATCATTTATAATTAATATTAAGTCTTTGTGTGTTTACTTAGGATCTGGCCAGTGGTCCCAACAAAAAACTCTGCCAACATGCCCTTCCCAAAGACATGTACCAGAGAAGAATGTCATGCCTCTAGAACAAAGCCCAAGGACAGGCTCAATAAATGATTGCTGCCACTGGGAAATGGTGGCGCACGCCTTTAATCCCAGCACTCAGGAGACAGAGGCAGGCAGATCTCTGTGAGTTTGAGGCCAGCCTGGTCTACAGAGCAAGATCCAGGACAGGCACCAAAACTACATAGAGAAACCCTGTCTCAGAAAACAAAAACAAAACAAAACAAAAACAAATAAATGAATGCTGCCAACTTGTAGACTAATGGACTGTTTTGAGTTTAAACATGGTTAGGGCTTTATCACTATATTATAGAGGTCTGACTGTGTGTAGTTAGATTGGAACTTGAATTTCTAAATTTGGGGGGACATCAATTTAACATCAAATTACTTTCACACCACAAGCCTGCATTTTGTGGCTTTTCTGGGGGCGGGGAAGCATTAGACAATACTGGAGAATCAAACCCAGGGTGTTTGCATGCTACACAAGAAGTACTATACAGCATTGCTACTGCCCATCTACCTGCTTCTTTTTCAAAAGATCACAAAATCTGACTTAACGTGTTTATGTGTGTACATGTATGTATGTGGGTGTGAGTGGGTGTATGTCTCTGCCCATACATGCACACATAAGAGCATATGTGAGAACATATACACATACATGCACACATAAGAGCATATGTGAGAACATATACACACGTGTGTGTAGTACTGAGCTCATTTCTAAGAAAGAAAGGTACACTTTACAGTACTAGCCCTACACTCGGCACACACAGAGCTTTTACACCTCATTTAAGAATGGGCTCCAAACAGAGCAAAGGCATAAAGGAATGAATCACTAATTCAATGAGAGGTAAAGGAACTTCTAAAATGAGAATAACATTTGCTCTCCCTCAGAGTGTCTCAACAACCCTGCATCTCATAAAGGCTTTCCCCCCTCGTGTTTCATGCGTTTCTGATGTGAAGGTCTAACTCCACATTGGGATCAATGCTAGAATTCTTCCAGAGTTATTGACATTTCCAAAGGAGTTATGTTTTCAATAATGTATTTTTCCAAAACTGATGTGACCAATGAGTTGGTTCCCACAAGGGGTGTGTGTGTGTGTGTGTGTGTGTGTGTGTGTGTGTGTGTGTGTGTGTGTGTACAGCACCATACTTGTATTTATGCAGATTCAGATTCACTTGACAAGTATTTATTGCACAGGACACCATGAGCAAAGGTAGAGATTTAGAGAACTTGAAATTTAGTTGTAGAAATAAGACATTCCTGTGGAAGGGAAGATCTTTGACCCCGTCACTAACAGACCATTTATAAATGTAAACAAAGCATACATGGCCGCAGAGGATGCCAGCAGATAGTAGAGGGCATGGCAGATGCTGTGGAGTCAGGGAGGAGCTTCCCAAGAGGTCACTGTATGGGAGCAGGCAGCCAACAGGAGAACACCACAGCCCTGTGAAAAAAGAAACCAGCACCGTCAACTGTGGGGGTTAGAAGTGACCTTTCAGATATGCTGGGATTCAACACTGCCAAGGGTCTCCCACAAACATGCAAGCCATGTAGAACTCAAGCCTCAAGCATGTTCTAGTGAGGTGTGCATAAGAAGCTAGTTTGGAAAAGTTTCTGGAAGGGGCAGGACAATCTGAAGACATGCTACCAAGTGTTGCAGTGAGCAGAACCTACCTGAAGACCCAAAGTCTAATCTAGGGAACTTGATACTGGAAATATTCTAGGAAAATGGAGATGCCAGAGCTACGAATGGATTGAGAGCTAAGGAGGGGACAATAACCAAGTCCCTAGACGCTTTAAGAGCAGCCTGGGGACAGTGGCGTGGTCCTAGATCAAGTTCAAACATTGCCCATGCACACATCTCAAAGCATCAGCAGGGGACGTTGCCATTAGTAACGCTAGTTCTGTGGGACTTCACACTTGGTATTAGAAAATCAGATTGTGAATGGCTTTACAAGGAAGACCAGAAGAGAGGTTTTGCTTCATATTTTTCAAGGCTTATAAAACTTTCTTCAAACCTAGTGGGCCCTCTGAACACAGTTCTGAAGCAGGCATTTTAGCCTCCTCCTCCTCCTCCCCCCCCCCCCCCCCCGTTTTGACACACACCTGTCTATCAAAGTGCATCACTACGGAGCACTCCTGCAGATGCTCTGTTCCTGATGTCAGTCTGCATCTCTGCTCCCAGAACCACCATTACAAGGAAGAAAACAGCACAAGAGGATGTGAGGCTTTTCCGTATGCAGCCAGGGTGGGGTTCCATGGCTCTCTCCCATGATGCAATGCTGGCTGCTGCTTCTACCATGTGTAGGCCTGCTGTCTACCTATCATCCCCCTCTCTCTTCCTCCCTCATGTGTATGTACTATGTGCACTTTGTGTGCATGTGCCTGTATGTGAATATGTGTACGGGTTTACCTGTTCACATGCGTGTGTATGTGTTGTACGAGTGCTTGTGTGTATATATTCACCTCCTCTACCATCAGTCTGTGACTTTGACATGTCCCTCCCACTCTGTTTGGACTTAAACAAGCCGGGCCAATTCATAACTGAGGGGTGACACACTCAGGACAAAACAGAGATGCCTGAATGACATGTCCACAGCCCCACTGGGTAAGGAACACCCACATCCAGGGAGTAGGGGAGCACATGCAGAACAGAGCGGCTGCCCCAGAGCACTCAGCCTTCATCCACCGCTGTCATTCCCAATGGACTGCACATCCTCTGGTCCCATCGGTAGATTCGCCTCCTTATTGCCAGTTATTTCACCCTTTTAATGTTAGAAGCGAAACATCCTGCAAGCTGAGAGAAGCAACATCTATGTGTGTGAATGTACGTGTGCGCCACGTGCACGGCAGGCCAGGAGAATATTCACATTAGCTGGCTTTCTGTCACTGTGATCAACACCATGACCAAAGCAACTTGGGGAGGAAAGGGTTTGTTTAGCTTATGCTTCCATGTTACCGCGTATCACTGAGGGAAGTCAGACCGGGAACTCACTCAGGAATTGAAGCGGAGGCCATGGAGGAAAGCTGCTTCCTGGCTTGCTAACTGTGGTTTTCTCAGCCAATTTTCTTATATCACCCAGGACCACCTGCCTGGGGTGGTACCATGCACAGGGCTTCACACATCAAACATTCGTCAAACAAAAAGCCCCACGGACATGCCAATCTGATGGAGGCAATTCCTCAAGTGAGGTTCTTCCCAGGTGACTTCAGTATGTGTTCAGTTGACAAGAACTAACCAGCATGATGCTATTTCTTTGAAGTTCACCAATGTGGCTGCTGTTTACTGCATATGTTGAAGGTGCATGGTGGGGTGGTTGGCAGGGTATGACTGAGCTGTGCCAGTGACTGTGATATGTTCTGAGAATGAGTGAACAATGTGGAGTACGCTTGCACACACACAGCCCCAACACTGGCAGAGGGCACACAGCCCATCACTGCTATCACTGAGTGTGCCACTATGCCTGTACATTGTGAAATCACTCTCACAATCACAACGATTAATGCATCTGTCATATCACATAGCTACCTTTTCACTGCAGCAAGAACACTTACAATCGACTATCTAAGTAGACTTCAATTATGTAGTATCAGTTACAGTCACAAATGGTTGTATACCAGGTCCCCAAAGTGTAATCGCCTTACAAGTGATGCTTGGTGCCCTCGGATTGGCATCCCCCCAAGTTCCTCATTTCCTAGTCCCTGGCAGCCTCATCTGCTCCCCTTTCTGAGTCTGGCCTCTTAGATTGCATACACAGTGAGACTACACAGTATCTATCTTTCTAGGTTTGTCTTATTTCACTTAGCATAACATCTTGTAGGCTCTCCCATGTTGCCATGGGAACATGTCTCCCTTTTATGGATGAATGATATTCAATTGTGTGCTTGCATGTATCTCACATTTTCTTCATCCATCCATCCACCAACAGACGTTTAGATGGTCTCTCTATATAGGCAGTTGTGATGAGTACTGTCATGGACATAGGGATGCAGATATGCCTTCGGCTTACCGACTTCATTTCCTCTAGGTATAGACTAACCTAGACTCACATGCAGTTTATTTTGAAGTTTTTGGAGGAAAAGTACAGTGTGTTTTTCCATTGAGAGTGTCTAAGGATTTCCTTTTCTTTAACCCTTTCAAGCATTTGTCACCTCTTAGTGGTCGTCATTCTAATGTGTGCGAGGTGATAGCTCGTTGTTTTAAAACTGCATTTCTCAGATGATTGTGACGTCCTGCACCTTCTTTGTAGAGTGTTTGTCCGTCTGTCTAAATCCTTTGTCTATTTTTTGAAAGATTTTATTTTATTTTAAATTATGTATTTGGATGTGTCTGGGTGTGGGTGTGTGCTTATGTGAGTGCAGGTGCCTGAGGAGGCCAGAAGAGGTCATTGAATCCCTTGGAGCTGGAGTTACAGGTAGTTGGGAGAGCGTTAGATGGTTCCTAGGAACTGACTCGGGTCCTCTGCACTTAACCACTGAGGCTTCTCTCCAACCCACCCCTTTTTGTTGGTCTTTTATCAGGTTGCTTTTGCTGTTGAGTTGTGTGAGCTCTTTACTTACTTACCTGTGGATACTAACAACCCGTCATATATAACTCTGAAAGTGCTTCGCACATTCCAGAGGTTACCTCTTCCTCATTTTACCTGCCTCGACTCTAACAGAGCGGGGCTTACTTCCCTTTTTTCACTTCACTACCTGTATTTTTGTGTCAAATCCAAAACAAAATCTCTACAAAGACCAAAGTAAAGGCGCTCTCCCACCCAGTGTTTTCTTCTGGGATTCTTGTTATTGGAAGTCTTTCAAGTAAGTCTTCAGTCCACTTTCTGTTGATTTTCACATGTTGTACAAAGTCATGGGCACATTTTCACATTTTATGTGTGTGCCTCCTTCCCTAGTACTGTTTACTCAAGAGACTGTCTCCCTGATGAATTTAGGACACATGTGTTCACATGTGGCTAGGTTCTCCATTCCAGTAATCTATGTGTTTGTTTTTATACCAGCACCATACTGTTTTGATTACTATGAATTTGTGATGTAATCTGAAATTAAAAAGTATGATGCTTCCAGCTCTGATCTATTTCAATATTTTTGACAATTTCATATGAATGTGGGTTTTCTTCTATTTCTGAAAAGAATTCCATCGGAATTTTCATACAGATTGGATGAGTCCGTGGGTCACTTGAGGCAGTATGGACATAATTCTAACCCATGCATGCAGGGTACATGTATATTTGTATCTTCCCATGTATTTGTAACTTATTTCTCTCATCAACATGCCGAGTTTTAGTCTGCAGATATTTCAGTTGCTTAGCTAAATTTATTCCTATGTATTTTGCTCTTTATGATACTACTGTGTGATCATTTTCATGATTTCCTTAACCACTAGTACATTAGTAGTTTGTAGAAATGCAACTGATTTTTGTATGCTGATTTTGTATCCTGTGACTTTACTAAACTTATTAGTTGAGAGGGGTTTGTGGAATCTTTAGGTATTCCTACATACAGACACAATTTAACTTCTTACTCTCTGGTTTAGATAGCTTTTCTTTTTCATGACTAATTGCTTTGGCTAGGAATTCCAATACTGTGCTGAACAGAAGTTGTGGGAGTGAACATCCTTCTCTTACCCTACCTTAGAGAAAAAGCTCTCAGCCATTCAGCATTGAGTATAATATTTGGCTGTAGAAGAATCATGTACAGATTTTCCTATGTTGTAGTATATTACTGGTAAATATAATTTATAGAGTTATTATGAAATTATATTGAATTTTGTCAAATGCTTTACCCACACCTATGGAGATGGTCCTTTGTATGGTTAATATGATATATCACCTTTATTAATTTGTATGTATTGAACCATTTATCCGAGAAATAAATCCTTTTTGTTGGTGGTATATGGCCATTTTAGCATTTTGCAGAACTTTACCTGCTATTATTTTGTCAGGGGTATTTGCAGCTAAGTTCAACAGTGGCATGGCCTTTCTATTCTTGTAGTCTTATCTGGATTGGCTATAAGGCTAATTCAAGTCTTATCAAATAAATTTGAAAGTGTTAGGTCTTTTGAAATTTAAATTCTTTAATTCTTGAAGGAAATAAGCCATAACCCTGGCTTTGAATACGCATATCGTCTCTGTACTCATTAGTCATCTGTTCAGATATTTTTATTTCTTCATCAGTAAATCTTGGGGAGTTGTATGGTTCTAGGTATCTATTACTTTACTTTAGGTTGTCCAGTTTCTTAGCAAGACTTTGTTCATAACAGCCTCTAGTGTTGTGTAGTATTTCTTTGCTATCATTAATGTCTCCTCTCCTATTTATAGTTGTATTTATGTTCTCTCTCTCTCTCTCTCTCTCTCCTCTCTCTCTCCTCTCTCTCTCTCCTTCTTTTCCTGTGTTAGGATAGCTAGTGGTTAGTTAATTCTGTTTATCTTTTCCAAAAATCCAACTTTTGAGTTTCAGTTGTCTTTGTTTTTTCAGTCTCTGTATTGGAAAATATTATTTTAAGGTGTGTTACTTTTGTTTATGTTGCATTTGTTTAACTCTGTGAAGCTGTGTTACTGTGCCTGTCTAAAACACCTGATGGTCTAATAAAGAACTGAACGACCAATAGCAAGGCAGGAGAAAGGACAGGCGGGGCTGGCAGGCAGGGAGAATATATAGAGACAGAAAACTGGGAGGAGAGAACTATCATCAGCCAGAGAAGGAGGAGAACTCCAGGGGCCAGCCACCCAGCTACAAGGCAAGCCACGGAGTAAGAGTAAGATTTACAGAAGTAAGAGAACAGGAAAAACTCAGAGGAAAAAGACAGATGGGATAATTTAAGTTAAGAAAAGTTGACTAGAAACTAAGCCAAGCTAAGGCCAGGCATTCATAGGTAATAATAAGCCTCCGGGTGTGATTTATTTGGGAGCTGGGTGGCGCCCCCCCCCAAAAAAAAAGCAAAAACAAACAACAACATCTCTGTTCCATCTACTTCTGCCGGAACCTTTACTCTTTCTTCATTCTACTCACTGTGGGCTTTAGTTGTTTTTTCCCTGTCCCTCGGCTGTGAGGTTATCTATTTGAAGGTTTCTTTTAGATGGCATAGGCTTGTACTGCCACACACTTCCCTCTTACAGATGTATTGGCTGCATCTTTTCCTCTGTTTTTGTTGTATTCCCACTTTTGTCTGTTCTGACAGGCTCTGTAATTTCTTTTTTTTTTTTTAATTTCCTTTTTGATCCTGACCCAGTAGTTGTTCAGCAACGTAATGGTTAATTTCTACATATCCTGAATTTTCTACCTTTTTTCCATTACTGATCTTTAGTTTCACAGCATTATAATCAGAAATCTTTGATTATTTAAATCTCTTTTCATTGGTTAAAACTTGTTTTGTGGCCAAGCACGTGATCGATCCTGGAGAGTGCTCTATGTCACCAGAGGAACACCCCATTGTACTGCCTCCTGCCCACAGAAAAGCTAGTGGCAGCCTCTCATGGCTCCCTTGTGTGTGAAAGTTGATCTTTGCTAGCTGCTTTCCAAATTCTTTGTCTTTGATTGTTCTTTGTCTGGATGATCTGTCTGTTGGTAAAGGGGGTACTGAGGTCACCTAGCATTGATGTGTTGCACTTAAATTATTGCTTTATATCTAGAAATATTTGTTTAATAAAGGTGGGTACATCTGGGTTTGGTGCATATATGTTTAGTAAATGTAAAGATCTTTTGACCAATTGGTCCCTTGGTCAATGTGAAGGATCTTCTTTATCTCCTCTGATGAGTTTGGGTCTGAAGTCTATGTTGTTGGGTATTAGAATAGCAACTCGGGCTTGGTTTCTAGCTCTCATTGTGAGGTGTATTTTTTGGAGATAGCAAATGGTAAAACTTCTGTTTTAATCCAGTTTGCTAATCTGTGTCTTTTCATTTGGAAAGTTGAGACCAATGGTGCTCAAAAGTCAGTATTAAAAGATGTGTGGATTCCCATGATTTTTTTGGATTTTGTTCTTTGTTCTTAGTCTTCCTTTGTTTACTCACACATACATGTAAATAAAAACACAGAGAGTTTATGAAAATTGAGCCTCACTAATGATCAGAGAGAGAGAAACAAACACCACTTTTCATCCTTCTCACTGGAGCTACGAACGGCTTTCATTTCTCTATGAGATTTTTCTGTGTTTCAAACTTTCTGCAGTGGTGATATTATTGTTGCAGCCATGGGGGTGTGTTGCTTTAGGAGGCTGTTGTGGGACCGGTAGCACCATAGGTAGTGCAGGTACACTTAACAAAACACTATGGTTGATGCAATATGACATTTCCCTCAAAGCCCTGTGTCCAAACAAGAGGAAGATGGATTAGACCCTCTCCAGTAAGTGTGTATAGAACACACAAAAGTATCCTTGCTGGAGAAAACTCAATATCTCCCTAAAATTTACAGTATTAAACCAAGCATTGTGACTTATGTCTGTAATCCCATCACTAGGAAGAAGGAGACAGGAGGATTTCCATGAGTTCAATAGCAGCCTAGACTGCAGAGTGAGATCCTGTCTCAATAAGTTACTTAAGCACTTAACTTTAGAGACTCAAAGTCACTAAAGAATCACATATGTGCTGGAGGGTTTGCCTGCACCTTCGATAGGGTCAGCCCAAGAGTGTTCTGCCATCTTTCCTAGGGAGTTTAACTTCAAATTTCCTACAGCAACCAAGATCAGAGGCAAGGCCACAGAACCCAGCCCACGCATGGCATGCAGCTCTCTGCCAGCATGGTGTTTCTTCTGGCCCTCAGCCAGAAGCAGAGGCAGGAGCTCAAGCAGGATTTCCTGCCTTCACCCAGAATTTTGAGGGCTTTTTTGAGGTGGGAGCAGATGTTGCAACTCCTTACTTAGAAAATAGTTTGACCTAACAAAAAGAATTCTGAAGCTTACTTTCAGGGAAGAGGTGCACTACCCACTGCCCACAAAGAACACACTGCTCCTTTTCAACTTCCTTGTGCCACTGGAGAAGCATTGAGTGTGTTCTCTGTGAGACTCAGACTTCTAAACAGTCCCTGTATCTCAGAGCAGATGGCGGGGCTACTTCTAAACCAGGGCTGCTGTAGGGCCAGCGTGTTTCCAAGGGCATGAGCAAGCCTGAAGGACTCTTCCTGTAAGAACTTTTCATGGCTTACTCAGGGTTAATTCTCCTGAAGTCAAATCCTTGCAAGTGGAGGAGCATATATGGTGCTGGGCTTGGCATTGTTAAGATACACACTTGACTGACTTGCGAACAGAAATTCACTTCTGCATCCTTTGCAAAATCCAAGCGTGGGAAGAAAAGTTTGTTCGGCACAGGGTTTAAAACCATTTGGAATGAAGACAGGAGTGATGGATCTCAGCAGAGAAATGAGTTAGGTTTTAAAAGAACCAAGGAGGTCTTGCAAGATGGCTCAGCAGTCTAGGATGGTTGCCCTCAAGCCTAATAACCTGAGTTCTATCCCTGGGACCCACATGGTAGGAGAGACTGACTCCTGATTTAAAGGAGAAAACACAACCAAATTTTTTAAATAGTAGAGCAGATAGCAAAATGGAAGAAATGGAGGGGTAGAATAAATGAAAAGAAGGAGCCAGAGGGAATGGAGGGAGGGAGAGAGAGAGAGAGAGACAGAGACAGAGACAGAGACAGAGACAGAGAGACAGAGAGAGACAGAGAGACAGAGGGAGGGAGAGGGGCTCTGAGGCTTACTTATGGCCAATAACAGAGAACCAACATTTGTATTATACTATCACATCTTTTCCAAAGATGAAGGGAAACAGGCTGAACCACACACAAACAAACCATGGACCCCCAGCGTGATGGGCACCATCTACACAGAGACTGGAGTTACTGAGCAAAGCAGAGCAGATGAGGCCTGGGAAGTCCACGCCTGTCACACGGTGGTTACATGCTTGAGCACCCAGGACAAAGGAGCACTAAGAGGGAGCACTGCTGCATCTCCACAGGGGGCCCGAGCTCTGACCAGAGCGGGCTTCTCAGTGAGCACCAACCTTCAAACTATCCTTCACAGATGAGGGGGAGTCAAAACACTTCACATGAGAAAGAAAGGAGAATGCCTGGCTCTCCGATCACCTCTTAAATCACGGCTAAAGATAACATTTTGGGTGGAAATAAAATGTAAAGAAGAAAGGATTTTGAAAAAAAAATCAGAGAGAGAACAACGGAGGAAGTGGAGTTTCCAAAGTAGTATGCCATGACTGAACAGAGACTAATGGACTATGACAGTCGAGAGAATGTCACTTAAATACAGAGAAGGCAAAGGAACCTAACTGTAAGCAGAGGTTCAGCTTCGCTAATGTCGGTGCCAGTGGGCTGGTAAGCCCTTCATGTATATTCTAACACCCAGAACAGCCACCAAGAAAACTGTACAAAGGGACACATTCAAAATGATGCCAAGTAGAATCCTAACAAGTATTCTCATTGCATAAAGAAAAGCAAGAAAATGGGCACCGAAGACAGAGAACCTGGACCAAGGAGAACCAAGAGGAATACGTTAGGCCTTATCATACCAATAATGTGTGAATGGTCTAAATATATTGGGAAAAATACAAAGATTGATAACACAGATATGAAAAAAATCAGGACACAAACACATGCTTTCTGAAATGCATTTTAAATTCAAAGACAGATTGAAAATAGATGGATGTTTTTAAAAGATATATATCATGCAGATATTTACCCACAAGAGGAGATCACCATAGTAATGCCAGATAAACTTCAGAGCAAAGCGACTTACTACAGACTAAGACATACATCACAAAACGATTTTCAAAAGATATACCAACTGAGAATGGCTAAGGACTCCAGATGTGTATACACTGAGCAAAAGAACCATAAAATTTATGATGCGAAGCCTAACAGAGCTAAAGGGAGAAAGAGAAAGGTCCGTGTGTACAGGTGGGGAATTTGAAACCATGTTCTGTGCACAGGACACAGCTGGACGGAAGTGGGCAGAGGTCTGAGCGTCACAACCCACCAAGCGCATGTGCAGAATGTGTGGTGCGCTATCCACCAACAGCATAAGCCACTCTGTTTTGTTCCAAATACTCACAGACCATTTGCCAAGGTCAGGGTTGAGGGGACACAATCCTGGTCAGCTGGGCCATCAAGAAAATCTTCACAAATCAAATATATGAATGCCTTGTGATTTTAAATAAACGTCTAAGAAAACCGTGAATACTAGGGAATGTCCTTATCCTACAAAAGTCCCACATCTGATACCATATTTGCTGTATAAACGTCAGTGGTGCCTTCCTATGATCAAGCTGATATGCTTCATTCTCTCATTCTTAATACTCTTGTCCCAGCCTATAAGAAAAGAAATCAAAACAAACAAAATGTGTGTGCAGAAAGGATGAACCATCAATGTGTCTATTCATAGATTTTGTTCATCAAAGAATCTACAAGAAAACTACTAGACCTGAAATACATGTCCAGCAAGTTTTCAGGATTAAAGATCAATACAAGCATACTAATCTCATGCTGGAGCATTAATGATGAGACAGTTAGAGGTTAAGAGCACTGGTTGCTCTTTGAGGGGAACCAGCTTCAGTTCTCAGCATTCACATGGTGGCTCAAAACTTTCTGAAAGTCTAGTTCCAGGGGATCCCCCACCCTCTTCTGGCCTCCAAGGGTACCACATATGTATGTGGTACACAGACATATGTGCAGACAAAACACCCATATACATAAAACAGCATTTTAATTTAAAAATGAGTCTAGGGAAGTCAAACATTAAAGCACACAACTTACGACAAATTCATGAAAAATGAAGCACCTTGGCATAAATATAACAAAACATGCATAGGATCCATATACTGAAAACCTTTAATCACACATATAAGAAATCAAAGACATCACACATGTACTAGAAAATTCAATGCTGCAAGATGTCAACTCTTCCCATATTGGTCTATATTCTTAAAGCTGTTCCCACCGATGAAAGGCTTCCTGCTGACACAGACAAGTTCATTCACTGTAGCATAGCTGAAACCATCTTGAAAAAAATGATAAGGTGTGATAAACTATCCCATTCAATATTAAGACTTCCTCTCTGGTTCCAGCAGTCAAGGCAGTGTGGTGTTTACACAGAAATAAAGGCACAGAGATCAGTGAAATAAAACAGAGAACCCATAAATAGATGAACAAATAAAGATTTGTTTACTCTTTATCAATGATTGTGTGTGTATGTGTGCAATCATGCACGTGCGTGTGCATGTGTGTGTGTGTGTGTGTGTGTGTGTGTGCACATATATGTATGGAGGTCAGAGGACCACCTGTGGGAGTTGATTCTCTCCTTCTACCATGTAGGTCCCAGAAATCTAACTCCTCAATTTGTCAAGCTTGACAGCAGGATCCTTACTGAGCAGTCTCACTGGCCCCTGGATTTGATTTATTTATTTACTTACTTGTTTATGAGCTAGAGATCAAACTCAGAGACTTGCAGAAGTTAGACAAGCCATCTGCACCTGAGCGACAGCCCCAACCCAAGTCCAGGTTTTCTTCACAAAGATGCAAAGGCATTTTATTGAAGGGGAGATTTTTCAACAGACTGTCAAAATAAATATATATCCACAGACAAAATAAATCTCAATTTAGACCTTATACAAAAACCAAACTCCCCCAAAGTGAATCACAAATTTAAAAGTAAAGCGTAAATCCAAAACCCTTTTAGGGGGGAAAAAAAGAAAATACATGTTGATTTTGTGGATTTAAAGCTGGACACACAGTTCTTAGATTTAACCAGAAAGCACAATCCAATGAACAGGATTGGCAAATCACACTTCATCAAAACGTTGTGAAGTTTGATTCATGATACTAGCAGATCGATGCAATGACCACCTGCCCAATGGGGTAAGTATTTACAAAGTGCTTATCTATTAAAGACCTGGAATCTAGACACAAAGAGTCCTCAAGTCAACAGTTAAGTCCTGCTAGAAAGTGGACCAAACTCACGGACAGACATTTCTCCCACAAGGCCATGTAGACAGCAAGTAACACAGGAGAAGTGTCCAGCAGCCTGAGAAACGAGGATGTAAAAGTTCAAACCACAGGGGCTGCCTCTGTAGTTTCCAGAACGGCTAAAATAAAAAGAGTGAAAACGCTGTGTCCCCTAAATTGCTGTGCGAGAACATAAGGAAATGGACCACGCACGTCGCTGGCAGAGATGTGAGAGGCACAGGGGCTCTGGAAAACAGTTTAGCAGTTACTAATAAAACTAAATAGACAATTGCCACATGACCCAGCAGTTGTGTTGTTTGGCATTCATCCCAGATAAATGAAAAGTTGTTCAAACAGAAACTTCTACAGGAACGTTCACGGCAGCCTTCTACCCAAGAGCCAAAACTCACTCAGACACCTTCAGTGAGTGTGTGGTCATTTGAGGCTCAATTCATGAAATGCTACCCAGTCACAAACATTACGGAGAGTTCGTGATGTGAGCAGAGTTGCACGAATTTTTCTGAGAGCAAAGAGCCAACCACGAGGCTATAGATGGCACCGGTGCCGAGTATCACACCCAAGAAACAGCAGCATCACAGATGTGGAGAACGCGCCTTTGCCAAGGGTCAAGCATGTAGATTGGGGAAGGGCAATGAGGTGGGGTATGATGGGACCAGGCTGCATTTTGACTGTAGTAAACTTTCAGAACACTAACACACACACACACACACACACACACACACGTGAGTGTGAGTGAAACCAAGAGGGCTACAGAAGGTACACCCACTGCCTGGCTGTAACAGTGCCCGAGAGTTTTCACAGGACGCATAAAAGAGCAAAAAGGACCACTCTACACTCATTCTCCTCTTAGAATGTGTTGATGTATGAGGATGCCATGCATGTCGTGTTTGTATGGACGGTCACGTGTATCAGGATACGTGTGTGTGCGTGTGTGTGTGTGTGTGTGTGTGTGTGTGTGTGTGTGTGTGTGTGTGTGTGGTGTGTGCATTTAAAATCTTCCTCGGGTGATCTTTGCTTTGTTTCCTGAGGCAGTGTCTCCCCACTGAATCCAGTGGTCACCAATTTGGCAGCCTAGCTAGGTGGCTTGTGCCAGGACTGTGCTGCCTCTGACTCCTGACCACTGGGATTGAAAGCTGGCTGTCACACACCTCCCACCTTTTTTCTGTGACTGCTGGGGACCTGAGCTCTAATCCCCATGCTCGCACAGTGTGCTGGCTGGTTTTATGTCAACTTGACACAGGCTGTAGTCCCTGGAGAGGGGGGAGCCTCAATTGAGGAAATGCCTCCATAGGATCTGCCTGTAGGAAAGCCTGTAGGGCATTTTCTGAATTAATGATTGATGGGGGAGGGCTCAGTCCATTGTGGGTGGAGCAACCCCTCCACAGGTAGTTATAGATTCTATAAGAAAGCAGGCTGAGCAAGTCATGATGAACACACCAGTAAGCAGCACCCCACCATGGCCTCTGCATCAGCTCCTGCCTCTCAGTTCCTGTCTTGTTCTAGTTCCTGCCCTGACTCCCTTCAGTGATGAGCAGTGGTATAGAAATACAAGCCAAATAAACCCTTTCCTCCCTAACTTGCTTTTGGTCATGGTGTTTCATCCTAGCAATAGTAACCCTAACTAGGATAGACAGCAAGCCCTTATCCACTGACCCCAGGCTCCGGTGTTTGTGCATCTACTGTGATTGTAAATTAAATGCTTGGTTCTGTTTCAAAAGCAAGAGGGAAGAGAGAGAGAAAATAGAGACTCTTTTAGTAAGGTCAGAGAAGCAGAAAGTTTACAGGAGATGAAGGAGGTCGGATTGCCAGTCTTGATTAATCGGGCCATGGGATTAAATGGAGGGAGAAGCAAGGATGGAGCCCATTTTACAGGCCAGCAAAGGGGTGTCATTGAGGCCACTCCTGAGGAACAGACACACAGCATGTTGGAGCAGGAATCACAAATTCTGCTGGCAACAGGCAGGCAGGACTTCAAGTCCAAATCTGTCTATCATTTATAGTCACACAGGCTTCACACTCACAACTGAAAGTAAGGTATATTTTCATTCTTCTCCTCCCTGCCCTCCTACAGCCTTCCTGTCAATCACTAGCCCTTCTTTCCACCCACTCAACACTTCTTCAATGGTCCCAGTTGTCAATCACATGCCCTACCCGAGTGCACACAACCATCCTGGGCCTCAGAAAAACATCAGGCTTAGGAGGTATCAATATCTGAAATTTGACTGCAAAAGGAATAATGACTAAGGGGCACATCATAAAGATGTATTGAGGGGGAGGGAGAAGAAGGGAGAAAAGAGGAAGGGGGAAAATGGAAGGTCAATGTCATCTAGAGCAGTCATTTATAAAGGGCAGACAGTGTGATCATAGTTACCAGCTTGACAGAATCAAGAATCACTTGGAAGGCCTCTGGACAAGTCTGCAGTGGGTTGTCTTGATTATTTTAATATAATATAAATTTTAATAATATAAATTATTATATTAACTGAAGTGGGAAGACCTGCTCACTGTGGGCGGACCTTTCCTTAGGCAAAGGATCCCACCTAGACTGTGTAAGAGTGTAGGACTCAAGCTGAGCACTAGCATGTGTATGTTCTTCACTCTCTTTCCTGACCAATGGTGCAATGTGACCAGCTCCTTTAAGCCCATGCTGTTGTGACCCCACTCCCAGGATGGACTATCACCTGGGACTATGAGCTAAATACATGCTTTGAACCCTTAAGTGCTTTTGTCGGGGTATTTTATCACAGCCACAGAAAAAGAGACTAAGTCTGCAACAAAGTGAGTAAACCGACTGGGAGGGCAGGAGCCAGGGCAGACCACTGACAATAAAGGCAGCTGATGTCTGATGGGTAAAATCCACTGGGTTTAGGTTATCGACCCTTGAAGTTGTGGAAGGTTTCAGGCTAAGGTCAGCTGTAGAGGCAAGGGGAGACAGAGCAGAGGTTCTAGGCTAACGAAAGCCTGAAGAGGGTGAGCAAGGCTGAGAGACCCAGGCTGCAGGAAGGAGCCCACAGAGGATAAAAGTAGAATACCAGTCAGAAGATGACCGGGCTGTAGACCTTTGCATTAGTCAGTTTTCTTTTCGTGTGATAAAATACCGGACAAAGGCAACTAAATGGAGGGAGGGTTTATTCTGACTTCTAATCTGAGGGCCCAATTCATCATGGTGGAGGGGCTGAGACAGCCCAAAACAGAGAATCAGCTAAGTGCTAGTGTTCCGTTCAACTTTCTCCTTTTATCCAGTCTTCAATGCATTACCACCCACATGTAGGGTGGGTCTTCCTCCTTCAGTGGACTCAATCAGGAAACTAGCTCACTGTCATGCCCAGGTTTTGTCTCCAAATGACTGTAGGTTCTGTCAACTTGACAGTCAAGATCAACCATCACACTGCTGTAATAATATCCTCAAGGAGAAAGAAGAAAGTGAACCTGAGACCAAATGAGCGGCACCCAGGAAGACAGGGGAAGGGACACACGGACTCCGGCAAAACTGTGTCCCTCGCTACAGACAGCGTCTGACGTCACCACATTTGTGAGTGGTGAGCTAGCTGATGAAAAGCGATCCAGGGGAGATAGTCATCAGCAGCAGACTGGGTGGTTTTATGGAACAGGGTGAGTAATGAATGACTGACTCTATGGGGACAGCGTAGTGAGGATGACATGGGTCACCGTCCAGGTCATCCGGCAGGACCATAGTCCTGCCGCAGTAGCACAGGTACTGAGGGAGATCAGGGCTACAGGAACTATTCCCAGCTTCCTGCCATGTTAGGAGCACCTGTGGGCTCCTGAACCTTGCCCAGAGTCCCTTGTCTGACTCCAATTCTCTGCTTCCACAGCTATCATGTCCTACAATGCTCCTAGCCTACTAACAAACGTCATTCATTGTCCCAGTACAGGAAAGATTCCAAAATCCATGTTCTCCATCACTCAGACTGAGCCTGTACCACGGCAGGCTCTGGTAACTTGGCTGATTCACTGGCCACGATGCCTCACGTCCTCATCCATCACCATTATCAGCTGCATTCACAGCATTTCTTTCTTGGGCAGAAAGTCTGAAATGCAAAGGGATCGTTAGGATGGGGAGAGATGAACCAGTGAGATATCGAGCCCCAAATATGTGCTTTGTTAGAGACGCAAATGGAAATCTGAATCCAGGGGAGAAGGGACTCTGTCCGAACATGGTCATGTGCTCCTTTCAAAACATGAAAAATAAATTCACCCTCCAGAAAAAGAAGAAGAATGAACCTGACAGATTCATTCTCTCCTATCTTGAGGCTTCTCCTCTGAGCCCGCGCATCAAGGATCAGTCTGAACAAGCAAGGCCAGGCCGGCAAGGAAGATAGCCTGGCTGCCATTGTTCCCGAGTGCAGGCACTCCTTGCCAGCCTGGGCTTGTAGCTCAAATGTGATTAAGTGGCTTGTCCCAGAAATAAAAAAAAAAAAAAAAAAAAAACACCACTTCCAGCCCAAATTCAAACAAATTCTACAACTGCTTTCCTGCAGTTCCCTTCAAATTTGAATTTTCACACCTTTTATTGTATTTCTAATCCAGAGGGGAGGGGAAGAAGAAGAAGAAAAGAAAAACATATTCTGCAGCTGCTGCCTAAGTGCAGATTCTCTCTTCTACTCGTTCCACGAAGAACAGGACATAGACAGCACAGCAGTGAGGGCAGAGGTCTACAGGTTGTCCATGGACCTCCAAGATCCGAGGCAGACCACTTGCAGATCTGATAAAGAAGGCAGAGACAGGTGGTCCTCAGTGGGGACACTGGAGAGTCAAACACCGTTGATAGCTGCTGTCTCCTGGTCACCTGTCAGGTGGGTTTTTCGTGTATCTAAACTGAGATGTGAGAAAGCCGTCCCTGGGACACAGCAGCTCTGTAAGTGTTGTTGACTGCTTCCTGAGGTCAGGGCAGAGGAGAGAACCTCTCCTTCCAGCCTCATCCGGGCTCCAGGCAAGACTCAGACTCAGCTGCCACAGTCACCACCATTTACAAACCTTGCTCTGGAATAATACCTCTAAGCAGACTTTTTCCAATTTGTAAATTAATTTATATAAATATTCATCATTTCATTATACTGTTGGTGAATCACTTTCCTGAAAAAACTTAAGTCAGAACAGTGGGAGGAAAGTCCAAAACAGATCTAAAGATGCTCAGCAGTTAAGAACTCCATCCTGCTTTTGTACAGGAACTGAATTTGGTTCCCAGCACCCACATCAGGCGACTCACAATCACACACATTTATACACATAATTTTAAAATAAAATATTCTTATTTCTGTACTCACTGTGTTAAATTTTTTATACATTAACTGAAATAAAATTATATCACCTCACCCCTTCCCTTTTGGAAATCAATGTGGAGAATCCTTTAAAAACTAAAAATAAATTATTTCTTAAAAAATCTTGGCATGGGAGGAATTGGAGGGGGAAGGGGAGCATGGTATTGATGTAAACACAGTACTCTTGTACACAGTTGTCAAAAACAGAAAATTTAAATTAAGAGAAAGTTTTAAAAGCCCATTGTAAATCAAGACCAACAATGTCAACTCTGTGCTGCTTGCGTTGGGTGTTGGGTGACTCCATCTCCTGGAAGGTTTGACTTGAACAAGTCCAAACACGACTCTGCATGGACCAGTTTAAAGAGAGTCCCTGGTGATGCTGGTGATATATTGTCAGTACACAAGCCTGCTGTGGTCTGCCTGCCATTCAGCCCATCTTTCTCTTCCACACGGACACCATTTCTGTCTGTCCATAAAGTCGAACCCATTTAAATGTTGTAAACATATTTAATTTTTATTTTATCTTATGTAGTGTGTGTGTGTGTGTGTGTGTGTGTGTGTGTGTGTGTGTGTGTGTGTGTCTACCATAGTATCAAGCCATACTCACTGTCCATTCTGAGATAGAACCACACAGGACAGCCTCATGATTACGGAATAACTGGAGGTGGATCTTCAGTCAAGACAAGTTCAAGATGATGAAAGACATTTCAAGACACCTAGAGAGGGAATGGAATTTAAAAAAAAAAAAAAGCCTTCCTTCCCATGTCCACAGTTCAGCTAACTGTTTCTATGTTGAGCTCGCTGCTGGAAAAGAGGATGTATCAGAAAACAGAGGTCAGCTGCCTTGGCATGCGCATCAGGAAAAGAACATGACTGATAGAGGAAAAGAGGACTTAGTGGGCTGGCAAGATGGCTTAGCCAGTGAAGCTGCTTGCTGCCAAGCCTAATGACCTGAGTTCAATCCCCATGTGATGGAATGAGAAAACTGACTCCAGGAAGTTATCCTCTGACCTGTACACATTTCCCTAGAAACTCAGCTAGTCCGTTAAAGTAAAAATTGTTTTAATTTTTAAAATATAGTACTTCAAACATACTTTTTAAAAGAGCAAGAACTGTTGGAAGGCCTTTAAGAGTTTGGTTCCCCCGGCTTTACCACTACCCAGCTGTTACCTAGCAGCCTGAGACAGGCACACAGAGCCCTCTCTCGGATGCAGTATGATAAATCCAGAAGCAAGATACAATTACGTGGAACTTCTCGCTTCATAATCTGTGGTTTTTTTCTGTTTCAATCTCAATGTAAAATTCAATGTGAAAACTCTGATTTGGGTGAAGGAAAAGGCCTGACAAGAGAGAGGCTCCCCCACCATCTGTGGAATTGATGCCTGGTGCTGACCACATGGCAATGGACCAGGACAGCTGTCTACCTGTGCTGTCTTCCTTGGTGAGATCCTGAGTGCTTCTCAAGATGGGCTAAACTGACATGACATGAGTGAGTGTTACCATGTGTTTTCAATCTTTATTAGAAACATATTATCCTTCCTTGGATGTATTAGGAACTGCAAGACTCATATTTCCACTACTGCGCTATATACATTCTCTGTTTCAAATTTTCCCTTCTTCCTCTCTGCTGCCCCCCCCCACCTTTTTAATTTAACTAGAGAAAATGACATGTTAATTTCAGCTCCACCTCTGCTGGGTCATCCTCGGGTCAGCAGATTAGAGACATCAGCAGAAGAGAGAAGACATTGCGTTCCAACTGCAGGGCAGGCTGACCTAGCCATCAATCAGGCTGACGGCAGCGTTTGAACAATGACAGTCATCTGTCAGGAAGCAGGAGGTGGCGTCTCATTAACACACAGCTCACCTGCCCTGAGCTACACCTCGCTTATAATAATATCCATCATTCACCTTCAAGGTGTAGCTTTTTTCTGCTCCATGAAATAACAGGCACTCTGTTTCCTCTCTTCCTCCCCTTGGAGTTCACAAGATCTAGTTGCCTGTAATGGGAGGAGAGGACCGCTGGGCTGAGCTGGGATGGGCTAGAGCAGGAGAAAGGCACTACTGGAAGGGAAAGGCTGGTACCATGGCCCAGTCTTATCATCACATGATATCAACCCATGGTTGGCTGGTGGAGACAGTCATATACAGTCATGGAAGCTGGTGGAGGTGGCCTTAGCTCAAGAGTTCCATTTGCTCCACAGCAGCATGTTCCCAACTGTGCTCCACAGAGGATTGGCAGGGACAGACACATTCTGAGGCCAATGTTGTTAGTTTTTCGAACTTTGGAAACTCCTAGTACTCACATTTGCTAGGCACAGGGCACTTTGGTCCACAGGGTACCTGCCTCCCAACCCCACATTTGCTCCGTTCTTTCCTTGGAGACCTTGCCCATGAAGAGTACTCTCTACTGAAGATAGGACTATGTTCTCAGAGGGACCTTATCAAGCGTCTCCTTAGTCAGGCCATCCACCATCTTGGGACCTGTGCACTATTTTCACAGGTCATAAATGGATTCCTTCATAAAGTTTGAATGCCAGGCCCAACACTTTAGGCTCAGGCATATTCATAATTAATTATAAATTACTAAATAGTCTTCCTCCTTCACTGTTGTGGAACTAAAGCCATATGCACGTGCACCATGAGCATACACACATACATTCATATATAAACATCTATGCACACATGCAAATACAAACATATACACAGACACATATACATGTACACACAAACATTAATACACACATAGAGGGACACACACATCATCCCTTTACAGTTCTTTAAAAAGGAAAGCAATGACATGCTTTTTTTCACTGAGGAAGTTATGAAAGACCACTAACGTGTAAGAGGGACTTGAGGATCATATAACCGAAGCCAAGGGCAGCGAGGTGACTGCAAACCAGAGGACATCAGAATCCCGGGTCACGGGTCCCTCCTCAGCTTCCTGTCCCTGAAGGAATCACGGGAACATGCTCAAAGCCGATCTCATCATCAGAGGGAAAGAGTGATGAAGTGGAGAGAATGGCTGTGGAGCCTGTGTGGGGAGATGACGCTTCTCTTCTGGTCAAGGGTGAAGCTGAGGACAGTCAAAGCAGTGAGAGAGAAAAGCTCTCTGCACGGTCCCGGCAATACGAGGGAGCAGCCCTGCTCATGTGTCATCAGGGCATGGAGGTGGAGTGTCTGCTGCAGAGGCCACAGACCATGAGGATCGCACACAGCTGCTCTTGCCTGGCTCTGTCTCCCACCTAATTATAAAATGCAAAAATAAAAAATAAAAATAAAAACCAACTTGAACACTGGAAATCGGTCTGTAGCTCAGTTTGTGGGAAAGTCTGACCTGGGATTACAGTTTTTATTCCAGTTAGCATGGCTTTTCCTGTGACAGCCACATTGACGTGTGGGGCTCTAGCAGGCTGCCTCTTGTGATCTGTCAGGTTAACACGCACCCAATCACCTTCCTACAGTCAAAATGACAGGATCCCAGCAGGCCCCTGGCCTCTATGGTGTGGATCAGGCATCATGGAACTTGCTCTCTTCCCCTCAGTCGGACAGGCCTCCACACATTTCTATCTAGACATCGTCCCACAGTTTTGCACAGAAGACCAAACAACTAGGAGAAGTACTCATCTACATGGCGGTGGTTGTGGCTTCTGAGGACCCAGGTTGGAATCCCTCAGCAGCTAACGTCCCTTCCTGCTGGGTGACTGTAAGTTCTTCCGGGGGCCCTGTGTTCACACAAGCTCCGACAGATAAAGCCCCTCTGCTAATGGCCTCCCCGTTGGCGCCACCGTAGGTTAGAGATTAGCTTGCCAGACCCAATGGGACTAAGATCCCCAGAGGAAAGACCGCAAATGGGGAAGACATTAGTTTCGCCTTCCCTGACTTACAAAAGCCTTTATCGCAGCTGCTCTGAGGGGGGAAGAAGGAAATGCAGCTTTACACAATTCTAATTTTATCTGTATCGCGCAGGATTAAAACATTGATTTTCCAGGAGGCCTCTGGAAGATAAGGGGTGGACTGGCTATAGTAGGCTTTTCCACACGAGAAACCAAAGTTGCCTCTCGTGAGCTGTCCGTCTGCTGTTTTAGCGGGGGCTCTCCCCGAGGCTTGCCGTACCCCTCTCTGCATAATGGAAATTACTGTCAAGGTGTCCTGTTTTTTTAAACTTCTTGTTTAAAATCAGCCACCTAGATACGTGGGTCAGACTCTTCCCAATCAAAGCTGCTAGGAGCCTTTTGAAAACACACCCCAGATGCATGGCACAGCTCTTCATGTTTTTTATTTATTAAGGATACTGAAAATGCAATCCCATTCTATTCTTTTAAATAAGTTTCCCTCTAGTCCTTCTTCCTCTCCTTCTCTCTCTCTCTCTCTCTCTCTCTCTCTCTCTCTCTCTCTCTCTCTCTCTTCCTCTCTCTCTCCCCTTAATTGCCCAGCCTTTACAAACCCATCCCTGCAAAAGAAACACCCGTCTATTGCCCTGTCACACAATGCCTGGCTGGGAAAGCTATTGGGTTTATAGAAGAGACAAACATTTCAGGCATGCCATTCTGGGGTAATGAAGCATGGCAACAAAATATACCTGTGCAACATTTGATAAAGATGAGCTGACATGCCAGTCCAAATAGGTTCTTTTGTGTGTCTGCACGTGTCGACCATCATCCCTTTCATCTCGAAACAGGAAGGTAGCAATAACAGCAGCAGCTGGCGGGGACCAGGAGCGCAGGAGCGGCTCACACAATTAAACGTCGTTTACCTCTGGCCTTCATTTCACTCCCACTACCCTTAATTTATTTTATGTTTTCTCCCATTCCATGCAAAAAAAAAGGGGGGGGAGGGAAAAAAGTGCCTCAATTTTTCTTTCTTTCTCTTGCTATCTAATTCCTTTTACGGGGCACCGGGGAAGACAAAAGGAAAATCCCTGGGCGTTTAGCCCTGGGTTTTAAGTTAAAATGCCTCTTAGTGGGGTTTTATGGCTTCTATTGTTTTTTGATTAATGTAATGCAAAATTCGACTCTACAGTTACACATGGTACCCCAGCCAGACAGGAGGCCAGTTGAACTCAGTACCTTGGTGTACAGAAACTGTCTTTTGTTACTTAGCCTTCAACAGAAAGAAAAACACAGCTAAGGAGATGGAGAAGGAGAGACCCGGAGACACGGCGATGTATGGAGTCCAGTGGCCCAAACAGGATGTAGAGTCGCTCTGAGCACTCACCAATGAGGTTATCTGAGGCTAACCTGGTGTTTGTCTGGGTTGGGCCCTTTCTTTGTGTTCCTGTTCTGTCCTTGGGCAGTCACAGGGGTCATTCATGGGTGCAGCATGTCATGATGAATGTGGCTCTGGGCTGGCAGGACTCTGGCAACAGAAGGGTCTGTCCCGTGCATACCACACTCTACTTTGACTCATAGGTCTCTGTGGCACCTATGTTCACATTGCTGAGTAGAAACAGGAGCTTGTCCTGTTTACAGAGGGAGACACTGGAGAAACTGGGACTGTCCATACTACCAAAGAGCCACCCTGACTTGGTGACAGGTCTCCTCCACGACAGAAGTCGTGATGCTCACACTTGCTATAGCACAAGCTCGGTGAGGTGGCAATCACCATGCCTTTGTAGCGTGGGATATGAAGTGTCCTCTGATGGCTCATGTGTTAAAGGTATGTTCCCATTTAAAGGTGGGTTTTAGGGAGGTAAATACATCAGGAGGACTCTGTCTTCAGCCATGGGCTGGTCCACTGAGGGATTCATACCTGAACAGACTATTGGAAACTGAGGAAAGTGATACTTGATTAGAGAAAGTGGAGGAAAGGGTTGTGGAGAGTTCGTGAGTGAATGTCTTGTTGACACAAATGCCGCCATGTCAAAAATGCCAACGTCCCAGACTGTGATCTCTTCATTTCCTGTCACCCCAGTTTGGTCCATTCCTAAGCCCTTCAGGTTGCAGCAGGGGACGTGCCTTTGAAAGAATGTCTGTCCTGTGAAAGAATGTCTGTCCTGTGCTCCCCCCAGCCCCACTCCAGCTTCTATGATGGTATGATTCCACGTGCCTTGCCACAGACCCAAAGTGATGGAGGCAGCCCTCCATGGACTAAGACCTCTGAAACCCCGGGTCCAAAATAAATCCTTCCCAATTTAAGGTGATTTGCTCAGATATTCTGTCACAGTGACAAAAGCCACTTACCACCCGTCACTGTCACTCCGTGTCTCTTCACACACACAATCCCAGCAAGTGTCTCCGTTCACCGTGCTTACAGGCGAGCAAGAATGCTGCACGTCACCGTCACAGAGGGGGTAATGTGGGACAAGTGTCATTTCACACCCTCGGACTATACAGTGAGCCTGTGTGACAGAAACCCGGGTGACGGGGAAGTAGGAACAGAAGGGTGGGATGTGCTACCAAGGACGGGGTCACACCTTTGCCCCTGTGAGCCAGGGAGTTTGGCTCCCTGTTTTGCAAAAAAACGGAAGATTCTAGACTTGTCATGAAAGAGGTGAAGGAAGTCAAACGGACAGTCACGGCATGAAAACACGTGTGATTCAGCAAACCCTACACACAGGGCTCGCCGTTATGGCGGTCTCAAAATTAGTTTATACAGATAAAATCAAATTCCAAAATTAATAACTGAGCAAACGAACAGTTCTGTGCTAAATCTCAACAGCTTGATGATTTAAAAAAAAATGAGAGTTGAGTCTGTCGGCCTGCAGGTTGGGAGGCTTCTGGCCTGACAAGGTCTGAAGTTGTGTAAAAACCCTCACGGACCTATGGCCCGCCTTGTCAAAGTCATTACATCTTCTTCATTCTTCTAATCTTTCCATCAGAATAGCCAGATGGGTGAAAATGTCCCTGGAGATGTTGATGGGGGAGAGCCTGTAGTGGGAGTCACTGGGCCAGGTGACTTGGGTAGCGGCCAACCATGGGCTGGGCACAGGAGGTAGATTTGGGGGAGGAACTGTATAAACGTGGGGCAAAGCCAGCTTGCTCCTTAACCACACGGATACAGTGTTGCTAACTGAAACTGCTCGAGTTGATGCAAGTACTTCCTCTGACTTCCCGTTGGAAGTCAGGTTTATGGAACACACACACACATTTGCAGAATCCCCATCCCCATCCAACTGCCACCAAATCCAGACCCATGAAGCCCTTCCCCACAGCTGTGTAGCAGGTAAAGGACTGCTGGGGTGGGGACTCTGGTGGTGTCACCCTTCTAGTAATCCAGCCTTTGTGTCCTGTCCCACACTGGGGTGCAATTCTTGATGCTGCACCTGCCTCAGTTATCCACACTTTCATAAACTCATTGGCTTAACCAGCAGAACTTGGTTCGAATCATTTACCTGAATTGTCGTTGCCCTCTCCATCCCAGGTGAAGAGAAACAGGCTACACACACACACACACACACACACACACACACACACACACACACACACACGAAAAGGAAAGAAAGAAAGAAAGAAAGAAAGAAAGAAAGAAAGAAAGAAAGAAAGAAAGAAAGAAAGAAAGAAAAAGAAAAGCTCACAGTTCCCATTCATCTGTAGGATATCTGTTATTATTCGCAAGGTTCTCTTTACACGGTTCTCCTTCAAGTGTGGTCGCTCTGTTTGAAACCTGCCTGGGTGCTCCCCAGTCCCTCTGTTAGTCCTCCCCCACTAGGTGAGTGGCTGTTGCCTTCTGCTTCCTGGACTTTCCCTCATCCTCACTGGCCTGGGGGCAGCCTTGGATGGCTGGAATTCTCCAGAGCTGTGTTGACTGACCGAGTCCCTGGTCCACTGCCTGCAGATCTTTCTCCACTCCTGCTCCTCCGTCACATCTGAGCACGTCCTTTCAGTGCCCTGCATTTGGGCACTGCTCTCTGGTGACTGAGAATAGACGACACATTTCTCTCTAGCCCATAGAGGAGTTCCTGGTGTCAGCATCTGTACACACCCTCATCCAGCTCACTCTTCCTGCCTTGGTGCCCACTGTACTGAGTCATTTGTGTTCTCCCATGGTACCACTAGGAGACTCCTAGGAGACTCCTCAGCTGTTCTTATCAATTTTTCTCATAAGTGTAATTCATACCACAGTGGACCCGGGTCCTTTCAGGCTCTACATGACATGATGGGGCTCAGCATCTGTCCTTTATAGGTGAGCATGGCACACGGGACTGCGGCTGCCTGACTTGGCCTTGGGTTCGCTGTCCCTCTGCTCTCCTGACCAGCCCACTGTCTGTGACCAGAGTACTGCAGAAGTACCAAACACAATACACTCATTCAGCCAAGGAGCCAGAGGACCCAGGGTCGCAGCAGGAAGTCTGCCCTGGCTTTTTGTCCCCAAGGAAAACCTGCCCAGCCTACTATTCCCCTGTGAGGCCTGAAACCAGCGGCTGGGGCAGGGGAAGGGGTGAAGGGAAGCCATCAGCTATGGGTTCACACACCTGAGGTCATCATGCCACTGGTCCTCAAAGAAAGGGTATCCAGGTAGAGTAGCCCTGGTGCTGGCGGAGACTCAGCCCCATTACCCAGCAAAAGAGGGGGTGGGGAAACCTGGAGATGTCCCGAATGATTGACCAAAATGGTTTTGAAATCTCTAGACCAAAGACCATTAATCTGAAAATGCCTCCGAGTCGATTTGATTTCAATAGGAAGCAAAGGCTTCTTTTGAAATGGATAGTGACAGCGGGGTCCAGAGATAACAGGCTAGTAATGACAGGACCGCTCCCCGAACAGGCCACAGAAAGCCCTCGCTGGCTGCATTTCCATAGCTCCACTCATGTGGATTTCAAGACTGGCATAAGAATTGTTCCCTTTCTGCTTCCACCCTGGTCCTACCCACCCTCCTCCATTCCACCCAGAGTAATGCACAGAAGTGCTGGACCTTAGGAAGGAGGGACCCATGGACAGATGGACAGACAGATGAAAAAACAGACTAAAGCTAACCAGAAGGGAGGCTGGTGAGGGAAAGGGTGAGGAGAGAAGGAGTGGTTCCTCAAGACAGGCCAGAAAGACCCCTGAGACACAAGATGGCATCCTTGTGAAGTGTGTTAGCTAAGGAGATCGCTTCCTCAACAAGCCAGGGCAAAGGTAAAACTATGTGAATGGTAACAACCAGTAATCATAATGGAAGCCCACTCTAGTCACTGATATCCTCATTAGAAAATATGCAAGCTGGGGAGATGAGTGGCTTGAGAGATAAGAGTCCTCACTATGCAAAGGTGGAGGATCAGAATTCAAATT
Organism: Peromyscus californicus insignis; assembly: GCF_007827085.1. NCBI lineage: Eukaryota > Metazoa > Chordata > Mammalia > Rodentia > Cricetidae > Peromyscus > Peromyscus californicus. Next base: position 71,602,899 of record NW_026294469.1, on the reverse strand, counting down.
CCTATAGCCCACGGGAAAAACCAGGTGTGGCCCTACGGATCAGCCCCGCACTGTGGAAGGACCGAGGCAGGAGGATTGCCAGAGCTTGCTCATGGCCAGGCTAGCTCCAAATTTAGTGAGAAGGAGATCAAGAGAAAGAGAGGTGGGGGAGAGAGGGAGGGAGGGAGGAAGGGGGGGGAGAGGGAGAGGGATCTATCTTAAGAGAATAAGGCAAATAAGGTAGAGAATGATAAAGCAAGATACCAGATGCTCTCCTTTGGCCTCTATATGTGGGCCCATGAACAGATACACCTGAACACACAAACACACAATCACTTGTACACATATACCATATATATATATATGTATGCCATACACATACCATATACATATATGCCATACACAGGCACACACACACACAACTAGATAAAATGACTTTAAAAATATAGTTTTTCTTTAAAAGAAAACTCTAAACAATAGTATAAATATTTTGGAGTGTAAAAGACACATGGCTGCCATTTTATGAAAGAGTTTTCAGAACAAAGCAATTCAGCACACAGTGAGGCAGGACGACAGGAAAAAGAAGGACCTCTGCGCTGTGTGTGCTTGTGCACATGAGTGAGTGAGTGTGTCTGCAGCACAGCACCAGCCACAGGGACTGTCACCAGAAGGACAGAGGGGCAAGGTCATGGCGGACATCCCTCTGCATCTCCGCTCCACAGGCAGAGGAACGAGAGCTGATTTATGAATGCATTTCCACAATTCACTTGAAAATCTGTAAGGTCTGTGCAGGCTGGCAAGGAAAAAAGGAGGTGAGGGCTTGTGAAGGAACAGGCCTGCTCCGCTTTATTGTAAAATTATCCCGTGCTACCTCTCTAATCCCCTGAAAACAAATTAAATCCTCACTAAGCTGACTTTAAATCAATAGTTTCATTTAAGAATAGTGTGACTTAATAAAAATAAAAAACTAACTGGTCCAGCCAATTTAAGAGGGAAATAAATCATTGCCCAAAGAAAAATAGCAGATTTGACTTGTATATGGGCCCCAGCTCCACTTCAGGAGGGGAGAGACCGCGTCTAAATTAACTCCAGTGGCCAACAAAGCCCAGAAGCCCCTCTTGGAACTCTGTGGGGGTTGTGCACCCCAAAAACCACAATGGCAGGCACCCCAAATGAGAAACTCCATGGTGTGGGGAAAGGGCCCTTCCAGACGAGCTGCCCTTCCTTGGGAGCTGCCTCCCTGGCAGCAGCCATGAGCACACACATCAGGGGATCATACACAGAACCAAGATGTACACCTTCCATTGCAGTGGGTGCAGAAGGGCTCCCTGCAAAGACGTGCTGGCTTGGGAAACTATTTTCCCAACACTCAGGACAAAAGGGCAATTAGGTATAAACAGAGAGTACTGGGGAAGCAAAACAAGGACATGGACTATGCGATAATATCCTTACACAAAAACAAAACAAAAAACGTGTGTATGGTAGGTTTTATTTTGTTTCATTTTTTGGTGGTCTGCAAGAGGTATGGCTGCAGGTTTGTGAGACAAGAGAGTTACAGGGCTGAGGCAGAGTTGCCTCAAGAGGGACAGAGGAAACTGCCATACTTTATTCCTTTTGGCTTATTGATCATGTAGATGAGAAAAAAAAATGCCCGGGACCCAAAAATGCTTAATTAGTATGACCTGAGATATGTAAACATCACAGTGATCAGGACATGTCATCTTACCAGGTGTCACCACTACCATTTAAACAGCCTGGAGTCTTAATAATCAGAGGCTGTGGGTCCCAGCTTCTCACTGAGGCCAGCGAGGTGCACTTGCTTACCCTTTTGACACTAGCAAATAAAGCAAATGGTTTACAGGGTCTGATTTAAGCCCAGTGGAGTCAGGCAGGACCACTCGATCCTTCCCATGGTCTCTCTGGGAGAATAACTCAATTTGTGCATCAGGAAATACCTGCACAGCTCAGTCCCACCAAGGAACAGAGAGGGCTCTGGAAGGTGCTAGGCAAAAGCTAGGATGGCTGGGTCTCCTTTCTGGGTGATTATTAATTCTACCCTAGAAAACCTGAGTTTTCTGTGACCTTGATACTCAGCTTCCCAATGGGAAGAACAATTGCAGAGCTGTCCCACAGATGAGGGTTCCAGAAAGGACCTCAAAACCATGGGAACTAAAATGTTTCCAGTCACAGAATAAGTACGAGCCGTTCACAGCTGTAACCACTTGAAGTCATCTCATATCGTGGGTCAGGAGAGGGGGCAGGTGATGGTCTCAAGGTACCTGGAAGGAATTTTCCAAACTTGTCTGAATTAGGCTGTAGGTGAAATGAATTTATGGATATTTTGTAATATTGGTCTTGGCCCCACCAAGAGCAAGTGACAACCAGGAACTGCCAATTGTTTGTTTCTCTCTGTGATGAATCAGGATCTTCTCCTTGGTGAGAAGGCCAAGACATTGTCTCCAGTGAGACCTTTCGCTGTAGGGAGCAGTTCTAGCAGCCACTCCCCAGACGGCAGTTTCAAATCCATTTGGAGGGCTGGTAGAGTACTTGCCTCTACAGAGTCCTAGCTTCAGTCCCCAGCATTGTATAACCAGATGTGCTGGTACGCACCTGTAATCTGAGCATTCAGGATGTGGAAGCAGGAAGATCAAAAGTTCAAAGCCATCTCTGGCTACAGCAAAAATGAGGCAAGCCTAGATCACAGGAGACCTTGTCTCAAAAAAAAAAAATTAAAAATCAGCTTCTAAGTGGCTCCTCTCACTGTCACAGGGAAGGAGCTGGATGCATGACTAGGAGGCTGCAGATGAGCAAGGACCTGGGCTAGCTCACAAGCAATCCTGATCCCTATGCTAAGAGGTCAACTCATCCTCTCCTTTGCAATACCCAGTCTTCCAGCATGTGGCAGCCTGCCTGCTGTGAGCACAGAGCCTCCCACAGCTCTGAGCAGGCCTGAAACATCAGCACAAAAGCTCTCACTGGAGAAGAGCACTTCATCTCCAGCTCTGATGCCATGAAGCTTTATCCATGACCTAAACTCACGTGGGTGAACGAGCAACTCTTTGTGTCTCCATTCTTCTTTCCAGAGCTGCGGACTTATTCTGAGCCCACTTGTACAGACCAAAAGACTGAAAGCGCAGGGAAGCACCGGGCAGCAGTGGCGCACGCCTTTGATCCCCACACTCAGGAGGCAGAGCCAGGCGGATCTCTGTGAGTTCGAGGCCAGCCTTGTCTACAGAGAGAGATCCAGGCACCAAAACTACACAGAGAAACTCTGTCTCAAAAAAAAACCAAAATAAAACAAAAAACAAACAAACAAAAAACTGAAAGCATGCCCAGAGGGGACAGCTGGTCCTTCTAAGAGCCCTTTATTAGCCAGCAAACCAACCTGTGTCTGTGGTTGTATAGGTCAGCAGAAATAATGACCTCACATGCTAAACAGCATCTGGCTTAGTTCTGAGTCCTGGAGAGAACACCACTTCAGCACATCCACTTCCAAGGTCACACACTGATACCCCACACACTCTCCTCTGATGGCGGGACACAGGTCGCCAAAGCTTATCCAGTGTTGTCCAACTTCTCACGATGAAGATTCCAGACAGTCAACATCTAGTGCCCTCAGCACCTGCCTCAGAGTGTGTGAGTATCCCTGGGTGAGGCTTGGGACTCCATGTGCTCAGCAAAGGGTTCTGAGGAAGACTCACATGTGAGCTCAAGAGGCAGTGCTTGAATCCTGTAAGCAACCTCTGACTGAGCCTCATAGCCAATTCTGAATGATTTCATCCAATTCAGTCCATCGGCGTGCTGGCACACATAGATTACAAGTTTCTAGACTGCATGTGAACCATCAGACACATGGGTCTGCTCCTACAAGGCCACCAGAGTTTGTCCCACCACCCTGCCCTGAAAGGTGTGTCCCCTGGCATGCAGACCTTGGACAAGTGAAACCTTCCCTTACTCAGATACCTGGAGTCCTGAATCACCTGGTGGGGCCTCGGCCCTTCACATTAGCAAGCAGCCTTCAGTCTCTCCCTGAGACGGTCAGTAGGCCTGTGCTTCTCTGTCCCTTCTCAGGGAGCTGGGGACAGAATTCCCCCTGGATCAACCTTCACCTTAACAATTAAACTGAAGTCAAGAGTATTCTAAGGACTGTCCCATGAGCTTTCAAGGGACTTTAGGCCACAGAAAGATCGAAGCCAGCTGCTGTGACCTTTGAGTACAGTTCTCCAGGCCACAGCTGCAGGCTCCAGAGTGCATCTCTGGTGCTGGTGACTGCAATCATCATGACTGGAGGACACAGAACTTATGGCAGTCATCATTTTTGTTTAGTTCTTATCATATAATGGGCACCCAAGGAAGCAGATTTTGAAAGGTTTGTTGTTTGTTTTGGGTTTTTGACACATGAAAAATTAAGTATTTTGTTGACTCTGTACCTCAGGCTTCACAGACTCTTGTTACTGCTGTCCTGAGTGTCTGTCCTGTCCTAGGCACCAAACCACACACACCCATTCCCATAATGGGATACCCAGCTCAATTAATCTGGCAAAGGCCTTTAGGAAAAAGATATCTTGGGCCAAATGAAAAATAGAAATAGACAAGTCAAAAAGATTTGTCCAAGAGACAGAGAAGCCTCAAGTATGGGACATACTTGGCTAATGTGCAGAGTCCTAAACCATCAACATAGCTGAAAAGTCCCATATAAGGGCTTACACACACACTGCATTCAGAAAAGCCATACTGGGCAGAAGGGTAGAGAGAGAAATGCATTTACCTCTAGAACTAAGGCCAGAGAATATCCAAGGAGTCTATAGCATTATGGTTCTGGAACTTGTTATATTTCTAAATGATGTTTATTTTAATCTTTTAAAATTTATTTTATGTATATGAGTGATTGCCTACATATATGTAAGTACACTACATGTGTTTCTGGTGCCTGCACAAGTCAAAAGAGGGGGTCAGTGTGGAGGCCCACAGAGGTTTCCTAGTGAGATCTGAGCTTGCTTTACCCAGCAGGGCTGCATTAGAGGATTGCTTGACCATGTGTGTGGTTACCGGGTGATTGGAAGGGTCTGCACTTGGCTCAGCTAGGGGGAGGTCTTTTGCTCCACCCCTTGGCATTCCCATAAAAGGCCCTTTAGAAGAAACAGAAGGAGCCAGTGGATATTGATCCAGGCTCTCCTGAAGCTATATGGTGTTTCTATCTGTTTCTCCCCTCTCTTTCTATCTAAATATTTCTCACTCCTCCCTCCTCAAGAGTGCCCTGGAGAAAAGAGTGGGCCTCCCACAGAGAGAAGGGTAGCCCCACACACACATATGGCACCAGGAACAGGGACCAGGGACTTGGTGAAAGGGGGGTTGGGAGCCCCATAGGAAGCAGTTGGGCATGTCTGGGTTATGTAGTATAATGAAGATGGGGGTATTCTATTTTCAGGAGTATAGATAAAGTAAGGCAGCTTAAAGAAATGCCAAAGTAGAAAGCTAGGCTGCAATGAGTATCTCTCTCTATCTAGGTTTCTTTCTTTTTTTCTCTCTCTTAATTTCTACCTCTAAAAGCTAGGGGAAAAAACAAGTTAGGAATATAGTGTAAGAAGAAACTTAGGATAAGGTAGAATATAGGAATATAATGTAGAAAAAACTTAGGGTAAGATAGTAAAACAACAAGACAGAGGAGCTGTATTCTTGGGACTACGAATGCAGACTCCTGGGGAAGAATTGGAGTCATGAAAAACACCTTCAAGAAAATGTACAGAAAAAGATTCCTGTGGAAACTTTTGGCCTGTGGATAGCTTAGCTTTAAGCCCTGAGTGACTAAGGAAAAAAAAATTTCCCTGAGGCAGACAAGAGAGGAACTGAAAGACTTAAGAAACTTAGTAATATTTCTCTCAAACACTGAAAAGCTTTTCAGGTTTTTCCTTCTCTGATCTTTTCTTCCTGTAAGGGCAAAATTAGATTCACCTGGAAATAACAGCTATCAGAATGGGAAAATCACCTGTAATTGCCCCAGAAAAAAAAATCTCTTGAAACATGGCAAATCCTCTCTTCTAGTCCTATCTCCCCTGCAAGACAGTATTAGAAAAACCGCAGACACTTCGGACCCTAGTCAGAGTTCCCTGTGGCCAGAGCCTATGCCCGAGAGAGTGCAGGCAGAGAGCCCACCAGGGTCAGCTTCCTGCCAGAGTGGAGCCACAGCAGAGGAGAGGAGGGGCTGCCGGCATGGAGGGAGCAGTGGAGGCTTTGGGATCCTCCCTGCAATGAAAAAAAAAAAGGCAGGGTCTGAGTTCCTAGCAGTAGTGCAATATGGGAAAAGCTGAAGCAAAATTTGCCCATACAGAACTGGGGACTCAGGCCTCTATCCCCAGAACAGAAAACAGCTAGCAGAGGAACTGAGTCACAGCTGAGGCATCAGGGACTCTGCATCTTGGAGTAGGGGACAAAGAGAAGATCTACCATGGGGGGGGGGGGTCTCTCTGAAAAAGTTCCTAAAAGTCTGATTAGGGAGGTACATCTGTCAAACAGTAACACAGGTATCCTAATACGAGCTTAGGGAAGACGGGAAACCTCCTGTATCAAAGAAGGGACCTGCAATTGGTCACAGCTGAGTTTTCTCCCAGATCTGAAAGGTAGCTTGGGAAATGTAGTTCATAAAAGTGATGCAGCATAGGCAAGCAGGCCCTGAAGAAAATGTAAACAGGGCAGGACAAAAAACTTTCAAATATTCCCCATAACAGAGCAGAAAAATGTGCAAAGGAAATACTACTGGTACTGTGCCGCCCAAAAATCTCTGCTTTTTTCCAAGCACTGCTAGAAAGCTTAGCTTTATTTCCCGAAAACAAGAAACAGGTGATGCCTGTTAGAAGGCAATTAAGATGCTAATGATCCTTCTCAAGTCACTTTAAAACCCTTAAGAAAGCAGGGGAAAGTGGTCCATACACTGGGAAATTGCTTTAGGTATGAAAAAACTTATAGGCAAACAAGAAACTTGGGTTGTGCTTGAGATGCAAGAAAGAAACATTGGCAATCATTAAAAGAGCTCATGGCAATCTTAAGATGCAGCTTCAAAAAATTAAGAAGGGGAAAATTGTACCTCAGAAGCTTGATGGCTGCCTGAGTTTGGTGAGATGTGTAGAACAAAGAAATGTCACGTCTAATAATACAGTAGCTGCTGATATTTCTCCAGAAAAACCGGAATGAAATGGAACCTGGAGCCACACTGCTTCTGTTTCAATGCAGGCTCCTTTAAGAAAGATGGTTCCTAATATCTGTGCAGGAAGTTTTTTCTAAGAGATTTACAGCAGTTCAGTGTGGTAATTACTCATGATTTGCGAACTCTCTGTCTTGTTGGAAGAATAATATAAATAGATCTTTTAAGAAATTTCTTCTAGATGCACATGCTAAAGTTTGTAAAATAGTTCTATAGAGTTTCCTTTTGAATATAAGTTTGTAAAAAGTGTAAATATGTATAGTGATACTCATGCTACTTGTAAATATGTAAAAAGTATAAATGTTGAATGTAAGTTTGTAAAAAGTGTAAATATATATAGTGATACTCATGCTACTTGTAAATATGTAAAAAGTATAAATGTTGAATGTAAGTTTGTAAAAAGTGTAAATATGTACTAGAATTGTTTTTATCTGTCTAGTCTGGACAAATTAGGTAACATTAATTTTTAAAGGATAAACCAAATCAATCACATTAGAAGCATCTTGAAGTTTTTATTGCTATTTTTACCTTCAGATATATTTGAACACTCTTTATGATAGCTCAAAATATAATTTTATGTAATCCCAGCACTCAGGAGGCAGAGCCAGGCGGATCTCTGTGAGTTCGAGGCCAGCCTGGGCTACCAAGTGAGTTCCAGGAAAAGGCACAAAGCTACACAGAGAAACCCTGTCTCGAAAAACCAAAAAAATAAAATAAAATAAAATAAAAATAATTTTATGGTCTCAGTGGCCCCTGGAAAATTTAAATGAAGGTGTCATAATCAGGATAGCTTTTCTGGCTTCTTCCTAGAAGCTTGTACTCCTTTAGTTTCTGCTTAGAAAGGGATAGGTCTCCCACAAACAGGTAGGCCTCCCACAATTGAGTTAGTTTGTACAGAAACTCTACTGCTGTGGTAGAAACACATGTATACATGAGATACTTAAACAGCTAAAAAGGTCTTTATAATTAGCCTGGGTTTTTGTTTACTTGAGTGAATACTTTGAAGTATTTTGAAATGACTGTTTTCTCCAGGGAATCAAAATAGTCTCTTGAAAATTTTATTGAACATCTGTTAGGAGAGAGTTTTGATTTAGAAAAGGGCTTGGTGCAACTAAGACTACTGCAGTCACCTCAGACCCATTCCAAAAAGGATATTCCACCTTTATTATCCTCTACTCCTTTACTGGGAGGTGTGGCAGCTATGGAGATCACTGTGTATATTTGCAAGCTCTTAGTAGGGACCTGAGTCAGAGCTGAGTTAGGCTCTGTACCCCCTCTTGCCAGAGGCTGGTAGCCAAAGATGGGCAACTTTCTTCTTGATAGCTTCCTGAATGCATACATATAAAATTAATCAAGGTGGCGCACGCCTTTAATCCCAGCACTCGGGAGGCAGAGCCAGGCGGATCTCTGTGAGTTCGAGGCCAGCCTGGGCTACCAAGTGAGTTCCAGGACAGGCGCAAAGCTACACAGAGAAACCCTGTCTCGAAAAACCAAAAAAAAAATTAATCAAGAAGGATGACCTAATACAGGCACAGTCTATCTGAGGGGCCTGGGGGGCCCTTTATTATATCAAGAGGGGGAGTTTTGGAGGCCCATAGAGGTTTCTTCATGAGATCTGAACTAGTTTTACTCAGCAGGGCTGCATTAGATGATTGCTTGACTATGTGTGTGGCTACCAGGTGATTGGAAGGGTCTGCACTTGGCTGTGCTAGGGGGAGGTCTTTTGCTCCTCCCCTTAGCATTCCTATAAAAAGCACTTTTGAAGAGACAGAGTGGGGTAGTGGATAAGGATCCAGGCCCTCCTGAGGCTATACTGTGTTTCTATCTGTTGCTCTCCCCTCTATCTTTCTATCTAAATATTTCTCACTCCTCCCTTCTCAAGAGTACCCTGGGGAAAATGTAGGAGTGGGTCTCTCACAGAGAAATGGGTAGGCCTCCCACAGGTCAGAGCCCCTGGGCTGGAGTTACAAGTAGTTCTGCTGGGAACCAAACCAAAATCTTCTGCTAGAGCAAAAAGTGCTCTTAAGCACTGAGCCATCTCTCCAGCCCTTCTAAATGATATTTTATGCCAGAACTCTGCAAATACTTGCTTTTATGAGTGACAAAAGGCACAGAAACACAGATTTCATAAGAAGAATAAATGAGATTGTGGGACTTGACTCAAGTAATGCAGGTGAGCACAATGAGTCATTGTTATGCAGATTTTGTCTACTTCCAAAACTGCTTCCAGGAAACTTAACAATTGAAGAGTACACACATACATGAATTAATATTAAATGTTTAAAACATAATCATCTAAGTCAGTCAGTAACCAGAACTGATTTGTGATATTTGTCCCAAAGAGTGAATGTCTCTTTCTAAGGATATTACAACTCTCAAGAAAAAAACACTTTTCCTAGTATTCCTATAGTTAATTGATTAAGCAGCTGTATAACATCAAAGGTATTGAATAACAAGATTAGAAGTCTTTAACAATATTTTCAGAAACTAGGAAAATGAGTTTGGCTATCTCCTTCAAAACAAAATTAAAAGGCTAATTTTCCTTTGGGTTTAGACACTCTAAAATTGGTGTGTACTGCTGTAAAGGATTCTTTCACTGTAAAAATGCATTAAAAAGTAATCCTTTCTATAACAAAATTTTGTATGAGCTTATTAAGATATTCGGTGAGTCTTCTCAGTGAGCTTAGAGAATTCACAAAGGGCATTATCAAGTCCTTCTATCTTCCCTTGTGGGCATGTGCCCTACAGGTCCTTCTGGACCAAGAAGATACTCCCTGTGAACTGCCCAACAAGGCTGTCCAGAACTCTATGGGCACTTTTCCTATGCCTCTAAGTGACTAATAACCTTTGACTTATCCACTTTAAAAAGTTAAATGGTATTCTGTTGCAATAGAGGCACAAAGGTTACAGGTGTAACAAACTGCTTTCTGATTTGCTCTAAGGCCCGACCCACAGGAGGGAATTTATGCTTGGTATTGAAAGTTTCATCAAAGTCAATAGCAGGTAATATGCAACTATGGCTTTGCTAAAGCAGCATGCTGTCCAACTGCCTTCTAAACATGTATGCTTATACCCACAGATGACTGATGCTTTCAAGTAGAGATTCGAGAAGCCTCTCTCTGCAGTGAGCAGCAATGCAGACACACAGAACTGGTCAACATGCTGAGAATAAGCAGCTACTGCATGCTCAGTCCTAAACAGGGCATCTATATCAATTACTTCCACTCCCTAAGACTTAGGGACACAGGGGAAGAGGGAGCAGAAAGAATGTAAGAGGTGAAGGATGGGGAGGAGTGCTGTGAGATGGTCTGTATGTCAAATCTGTTGCTCTGATTGGTCAATAGATAAATCACTGATTGGCCAGTGGCCAGGCAGGAAGTATAGGTGGGACTAACAGAGAGGAGAATTGAGAGAACAGGAAGGCAGAAGAGAGTCACTGCCAGCTGCCACCATGACAAGCAGCATGTGAAGATGCCGGTAAGCCACAAGCCACGTGGCAAGGTATAGATTTATAGAAATGGATTAAGTTAAGCTATAAGAACAGTTAGCAAGAAGCCTGCCATGGCCATACAGTTTGTAAGCAATATAAGTCTCTGTGTTTACTTGGTTGGGTCTGAGCGACTGTGGGAATGGTGGGTGAGAGAGATTTGTCCTGACTGTGGGCCAGACAGGAAAACTCTAGCTACAGAGGAGGGCTATAAAACACTTCTGGACACAGCATGACCATGGCACTCATGAACTCCTGCAGCTACATTTACCAGGATTGAGCCAACAGAATCAGTCAATACAGATCAACTAAGTGGACTTGGTGGGTTATAAAAGTAAGGAGAGGACATAAAGGGGTGGGCATGCATCAGGGGCCACTGAGGGACTAGGAGAGCAAGGAGTTGGGGTGAGCATAATTAGATGCATTGTATACATGTATGAAACTGTCAATGAATAAATAAAAGATAGTCAAAAATAGTTTGGATGGTAATGTTTATGTTGTATGTATTTTACAATGAAGAATAAAAACAAAACCTTCAATGGTAATAGCAACCTATAGAAAGGTGACAGGCAGAAAATTTGAAGAAGGGTGCACTTTATATCCAGGTTTCACTAACCACCCAGATCAGTTTCAATGGGTTTTCTCATAAGATTCCCCGCAAAAAGCACAAGGTTCCATAAGTGCCACTTCCTCCAGGGATGCAGGCCTGGGCCTTGTTTCCTTTCCCCTGGGCACTACTGGTGCTCAGGAAGGGCTGTAGAAGTTGACTCTGCTCCACAGGGAGACCTTCTTAAAGGGCCAAAATCTCATACTTCTTGTCAGGACCCTCTTTACCTCATCACTAATGCTGTCCCTTTGGCTCACTCTCCTTGAAATAAAAGAAAGAGGGCTCAGTGGGTAGAGATGCTCACCACCAAATCTGACAGCTTGAGTTTGATCTCCAGAACTCACACGGTCAACATACCCCTGCAAGATGCCTTGTGACTTTCACACATACACTGTGTCACATGTGTACACACATACATTCACAGGTGCAATAAATTAAAAAAAAACTGTGATTTAATAATTAAAAACAGAGGGGCTGGAGAGATGGCTCAGCAGTTGAGAGCACTGGCTGCTCTTCCAGAGCACCAGAGTTCAGTTCAAGCCCCAGTCCCGGGGGCTCCAATGCCCTCTTCTAGACTCTCAGGCACAGTATGCGCATGATGCAGAAAAAGGTACAGTCAAAACACCCATATACATAAGATAAAAATAGAGGGGAAAAAAAGAAGAAAAAAATAATAAAGAACTAATACAGACACTCACAACTGAACAATATACAAAGAGTGAGAGATGTTGAAACATCAAATCTTAAATGAAATGATCAAATCCTTCCCCTCAGGCTCAGGGACCTATGCAGAAGAGGAGGCAGAAAGATTATAAGAGCCAGAGGTGATGGATGACTCCAAACACAACAGGACTGTCCTGCATATGAACTCACAGAGACTCTGGCAGAACTATGGGGCCTTTACCTGTTCAAGCCAGACAGAGTTCCAGCATTGAGATGCAGAAGCAGACATGGGCTTCCACCCCTAACGAAAAAGCTATCTGTAAGTGATACCTGCTTGCAAAAGAAAAATCAGTTTTTTTCACTGTATACATTCACCACATTCCAGGGAGGCCCCACATCCAAGAGTAAATGCCAGCACAAGACAAACTCAATGGAATTTTTGTAGACTTTTTGTCTTATCAAGCTTTATATGTGCACTTTTTGTCTTATTGGTCTTCTGAATATTTTGGTTTCTAATTTTGTAGTTTGTGAAGTGTGTGTGTTTCTTGGGGTTTTTTTTGTTGTTGCTGCTGCTGTTGTTTGTTGAAGAAAGAGAAAAAGAAGGGGCATGGAGTTGGGTGGACAGGCAGGTGAGGGAATCTGGGAGGAGCTGGTAGAGGAAAAGGCATGATCTGTGGTGATATATTGTGTACCCTAATAAAATTTGCCTGAAGCCACTAGATTAAGCATAGGTGCCAGGCAGTGGTGGCACATGCCTTTAATCCCAACACTCAGAAGGAAGTAATATGGCTGGGTGGAGAAAGGCATATAAGGTGTGAGGAGACAGGAACTAGAAGCTTTTTGGCTGAAGCCTTTTCAGGCTGAGGAGTCCTAGACATAAGATGTGACAGTGGCTTGTTCCTTTGTCTCTCTGATCTTTCAGCATTTACCCCAATATCTGGCTCTGGGTTTTTTTTTTTTTTTATTAAAAGACCATTTAGAAATTTGTGTTACAATGATTAGCATATATTGTATGAAAACAAATATTTTTCATTAAAAACAAAAAAGGAACAGCAAAGATTTTATATGTGTGTGTATAATATCAAATACTCTATATACTTAATTTACTATGTGTCTTGGTTAGGGTCTATATTGCTGTTAAGAGACAACATGACCATGGCAACTCTTCTAAAGGAAAAATATTTAATTGGGGTTGCTCGCTTACAGTTTTGGAGGTTCAGTCCATTATCACCATAGTGTGGGGCATGGCGGGTGTCCTGCAGGCAGACATAGTACTGAAGAAGTAGCTGAGAGTCCTAAATTTTACAGGGAACAGGAAGTCAACTGAGATACTGAGAGGTATCCTGAGCATAGGAAACCTCAAAGCCCGCCTCTACAGTGACACACTTCCTCCAACAAGGCCATACCCCTCCAACAAAGCCACACCTCCTAATAGTGCTTATCAGATTATGGGAGCCAATTACATTCAAACTACTATGCTATGATAATATTATAAAGAATATACTTAAACAAATGCATATATCTAAACCTCCTTCATCTCCTGACCCTGAGCCTAGCCTACAATCCTCTGAGATACCAGCAAGTTAGTGTAGACCCAGAGTCTTACATACAGCCAGAGTTAGAAGATTCTAGAAACCAAAGATTTTCATAAAAACCCAGAGTTACACACACACAGCAGTTGTGGCCCTCCCCTGCTGCTGTTCTGGGCAAGTGTTGTTGCCTAGGGGTCTGCAAGTTCCCATGAGGTATATTTTCCCATAGCTGCTAAATTCGAGGTCAGGACACCCTGCCCAGTTTCCTGCAGAAACTAAGATAGTTTAAACTTCTCAAGCACCACAAACCTCAGCAGGTATTCTGTCCCCACACCATGCAAGCCACGTGCCCACTATGTGACCCTTAGTCACCCAGTGGAGCACATCTCTGCCCTATGCGTGTTACCTCAGGGAGGAGGTCACTGAAGAGAGACAGGGTCTGTGAATCTCCCTCCAGCTATGGGCTGCTCTCCTCATATCTGGGCACAATAAACCATGAAATCAAGCTGGCCTTAGTCCACAACAACAGGGCTTACAGATGAGAACTCAACTTCCACAGCCCCTAGCCCCTAACCATGCATCCACATAGTTGCTACTCCTGCAAATTTTGGTCAAGTCAGAAGAAGTATGTGTGGAAAGAAGAGACCACATCTGCAGAGGACAGTGGCTCCCTTCAGAGCCCCCCTTCCTACCTGCACTGTGCATTTTCCTTCAGAGAGTAGCTCACAGACAACCAGCTAAGGAGCAGTCCTGAAGAACAAAGCACGTCCCCAAGAGTTCTCAGAGTCTAACTCACTCAAAACCTCCTGAAGAAGAGTCAGGACTAGGAGCCAGAAAGGGCAGCTATTTCTCTATTCCAAACACATCCCCAGATAATAGGGAGCAGAGGGACACAGAGCAGGACCAACTGCCTCCAAGAGCTCTAACAACTCTGAGGATGGAAACCCTCCCTTCGTTTCTACATAGAGATGAGAGAGATTTGGAAATGGTACATGATTTGGCCCCAGGAATGCTGAAGAGGAAGACTAGGGGGCAATCTCCATAAAGTTTCCCCAAACCAACTGAATCCCCAGGTCCTCACCCCAAAGTTCTTGGGAGGCTTCCAGAGGGAACATGTGGGCTGACGGTGCTGGCTGATGTCACTAGCTTCCTTTTGGTTCTGTCCTCTGAATACCCCCTCCCGTCCCTTTTCCTCTTGCACCCAGTTCTCAGTTGAAGTCGACAAGGTGTGGAAACGCACCTCCAATTAGACCTCTATCACCAGCGGAACTGTTTTCTGGATTGTTCTGTTCTCCATTCAAAGGAATTGCTGACCAATAAAATCAGCCAGGATCTTGACCTTGGCTTTGGGCAGTCACCCATTGGCTCTGCTCTCAGCTGGGTCATTGACTGCTCGAGGAGCTACCAAGCAGAAATCAGGAAAATACTTCTTCTTCTGCCAGATGGCTCCACTTCCATGGACCACAGAAACCCAGGAAGGCCAAGCTCAGCCTCACCTGGGCCTCCAGCATGGAAGCTTTCAGCTTTCCCTCTAAGCCTCGGTGTCACTGACACTGGATTTCTCTGTGGTGCTCTGTGGCGTTCACAAGCAGAGGGGTCATGGGGCTCAGAACTCCAGGGTGAGAAGGGGGTCACAGTTCCACCACAGTCTCTCTCCTTCCAGGTGTCCCTTCCCAGCTTCTCTGCCTCCACTTCCTCCTTTGTATAATCAGTATCACAGTAAAACTTCCTGTCCTAGTTAGCTTCAGCTGTCAACTCGACACAGCCCAAAGTCATCTGGAGGACTCTCAGTTGGACAAGTGCCCACACTGGCATGGCCTGAAGCCATGTCTGTGAGGAATTGTGTTCACTGTTGGTTGGGAAGGCCAAGCTCACTGTAGGAGGTATTATCCCTGGGCAGGTAAACCTGGGCAGTACAAGAAAGCTAGCTGAGTATGAACCAGAGAGCCAGCCAGGAAGCAGCAGCCTCCACCGCTTCTGCTTTGGTTCCTGCCACCACTTTCCTTGGTGATAAACTATTACCTGAAAATGTAAGTTGAAAGAAACCCTTCCCTCCCAAGCTGCCTTTGGTCAGAATGTTTTATATGCGCAACAGAAGAGCAACCAATAACTGACCCCCTTGGAAAATGAGAAGGCTGAAAGAAAATTAGTCCCCCTAAGTGTTCAGAATGATGCCTGATTCACAGAGATATCTCAGTAACAAAGAGCAGTATCTTTGCACGAATGTTACACTGGTTACCATCACCCGTAGCCTCTCTTAGAAACTTAGCCCTTTCCGTATCATCACTTCAACTAAACTCAAGCACAGTCCCTAGTTGAATGCTTTTTGATGTATTCTTACACCTAACTTGAGATACCATCTTCCAAGCCGATGTTGCAGAGACCCCTGTGAACTCAGAGGCCTCCACTGCTCTGCAGCCCTTGCTGAATACCTGGGTGCAAAAACTGGACCCCCCCACCAAGGGACGCCCAAGAATCCTGGTGTGCTCCCCAAATGTATCGTCAGGTAAGTAGTGAGTCCACCAATTCCAGGGGCCAAGAAATTCACCCCCATGAAGATGAAATGGGGACAGACACAACTGGTTCCCAGAGCAGTGGCTACTGTTCAGTGAAGGAACTGAAGGACCGGGAAAACTCCCTGGCTGTGCTCCACCTTAATCATCAGCAAACCAGTGATGTGTGGGGACGTCCGGGTTGGGATTCATCTTTAAATTCCATGATACACCTTTTGCCTTCTTCTATCAGTAGATACTGCATCACTTGCCACACAAAGCCCATTTCAACATGGAACATGGACCCCCCAAAATAAAAAGAAAGAGGGAAACCAGAAGTGGGTCCCTAATAGGTCCTCGGACTTAACCCAACACAAACATACAATGTCCTGTGTGTCACCATGGAAACCTCAGGTTTAAAAGAATTCCCCAGTCTCCAAAGACACCAGACTCGGGAACCAGGCCACGCCATGCCAGCCATAAGCAAGGCTGGTTCTACTTATCTGGGAAGATCAAACACGCAGGAACGCATGAGTCACCCACAGATTACTCCTAATGAGGAGAGCGTTCTGTGGAGACTGACAGGATGGAAGCCAGAGCTCTTTGTCCATCAAAATTGGACAAGAATAGACAGCTCCTACTTCCCCAAACTCAACTCGGCCTGAGCAGAAACAGCTTAGGAGAAAATCATGTCATGCACTAATATTTTCCATAAGGAGCCAGAAGTCATCTGCACAGCTGCAGCTCAAGTGGGGAGAAACCACTCGTCCCTGGGGCACCCAGAGTGAACGCTTTTAAGACCCTTTGGATCAGTGTGCGCAAATGTAATTCTGTTCTTGTGGGTGACGGCCATGCTGTGTCTGTGTGTTCATTGTGGTGAATATGCCTGCAGATCTTTCCAGACTATCATGTTCTTGCTGGACAATAAGCTTAGGACGTTAGAAGCCCTAATACTTTAGAAGAAATTACCATCCCAGCAGTGACTTAGTGCTACAAGAAGTGGCAGGTTGTAGTGGGAAATTGTACTGAGGCTACAAGCCCCATTGCTCCTGTTCCAATGTGCTGATACTGTCTAGGCAAACAGGCTGAACTTGTATTGTAGATTCCTGCGGGACAGGGGGAAAGCCTTTGATTCTGAAACAGACCTTATTTTATACTCTAAAGACAAGAGGTTTCCTTAGCCTCTGAGATAACCCAGGCCTACCAGGAAATCCATCAAATCTTGAATGTTCTCAGCAACTCTGGAGTATTCGGTCCTCCACAATGTTTTGCAGAAGAGCTACTCAACCCAAGGACTACGATCAGTGTTTTTTTTGGCTTGCTCATCCTCGTGACAAGGCATCCTGAGCACTGTGGGGTGTTTGGAAGGATCCCAGGATTCCACCTCCAGGCAGAAGCATTCCCACTGTGAGAACCCACACTGCAGAAATTCCCAAATGTGCCCCCCATTGAGAAACCCTGGTCCTAAATGAACAGGAAGTTCTGGGTTTTGACAGCAGATGTCAGCCACTGCCTGTCACTCTGAGAAGAAGAACCAGCAAATGTTAACTCTTTTTCTCACTTCAGCTCCCACTAAAGGGAACATAAAAGACATCCCAGAGTTTTTGCACTCGGAACTCTGCAGGAAGAACCGAGGTGGTCCCCCTGGCATCCGGGGCTCCTCATGTTTCATGCATAGGTTGTGGCCCCAGTGGCGCTCAGGTCCTGCTTATGAATAACTGTTCCATGCTCCTTAGGGAACAAATCCTCTGGCTTTCGAAGGACACCCAGACAGGTTGCTTAATGATCATTGGGACGTTGTGGCACCGATTTTTAAAATGAAATACACATAAATATCCGAGCCTGGGGGTTATTTCTCTCCAGCCCTGATGGCTTCTCTCATCTTAAAATAATTTACAGGAATTCTGCAATTATAGTGGGTCCAGGGTTGTTTTCCTTGCATCGCTTTACAGAGATACTTATCAAAAGCCCAAACCAGACCCCATAAATCGCTCGCTTCCTTGCTAGGTTCACACGGCTCTGGGTCCCATGTGGTCTAGCACAGGGTCACTTGGTGAGAGGCCAAGCTGCCAGACGTTCCTCCCTCCTGCTTTTTTAATTTCCTCTCTCCCTTCCTTTATTCTCTGAGATACTTCATCTTTACATAAAAGGCAGCGCACAACTTTACAGGGGATTTCGTTTTAAATAAAATGTTCTTGAAGTTTAAAAAGAAGAAAAGGAAGAGAGAAAGGGGGCGAGAAAAACCTTTCCTTGATGACTTGCCTGGGAAGCCTTGGCTCAGGATGTTGGCCGGGTTCCCACCTCGTTCCACTCCACGCAATCGGTTACTCTCAGACAACTGGTCAATGGCAGCGAAGGCAAACAAAAAGGGAGCGGGCTCCCTGGCTGTTTTTTCTTAAGTCCTGCTATTTACAGAAGACAATCGGCCTGCTTTTGCCAGTCGGTTTTCTCCGTCTGCTGGCCGGCTCCCTCCTGTTATCACAGTACAGGGCTTTGTGTGGCAAGTTCCTTGCAAGTGGCTGATCACCGTCTTGCTGTGTCCCCGTCCTCTCCAGCTTCTTTCTTCACGAAATGAATCTGTGGTGTGGGGACTGTCCCATGCCACGAAAGATTCATTTCTTGGTGTGTGTGTGTGTGTGTGTGTGTGTGTGTGTGTGTGTGTGTGTGTCTTCCTGTTTGTGCACTTGCCTATGTGGGTGGGTGTGCATGTTCCCGTGGGTCTACATGTGTTCTGATGAGTTTGGAGGTCAGAGGTCAACCTCAAGTGTCACTCCCCAGGAGCCATCCTTATTGCTTTTAGAAACAGGGCTTTTCATTGGCCTAGGGTTCATTGATTTGGCTGGACTGACTGGCCAGTGAGCCCCCACGATCCACTCATCTCCAGCTTCCCAGATCTGGGATTACAAGTCTACACTGTCACATCCAGATCCGCTCAGGGCCTCACGCTTGTACGGCAAACACTTTCCTGGCCGAGCTGTCTCTCAAAGCCCCAAAGACTCACTTCTGTAGTCATGGGGTCTTGTACCTCCGCCAGCAGTAATGGACTGACTTGATGAACACACAGCGAGGGCTACATTCTGACTTCTTGTTGCCCTTTTTAGTGTGTGAAAAATAATGCTTCCTGTGGCTTACTGTGAAGGAAAGCTAAAGAAGAATTTTTCCTTCTTTTGACCCAAAGCTCACTCAGTCCTCTCATTCCTGGGCCCCTTGTTATTCTGGGTTGGCTAGCGAAGGAGTCAAGAAGTAGCTGGAATGTGGTTCTGGGGGAGAAAATGATTCTACAACAGAAAAAGCACCCTACGTGTGCTTGTGCTCTGCCTCAGTGGTGCACAATCTCCTGAGGACAAATGTCAGCATGGCTCTCTCTTCCCTTCCTTACAATGCTCTGGTAGCACCTGGCTGTGGACATCTTCCTGACCTGCAACGTCATGATAATTCGGCCCCCATTCTTAGTCTGCATTAGGACCCTGCTGCACAGTGATTCCTAAGTGGGTGGGTGCTGTGGGATGTTCTGTATGGCAAATGTGTTGCTCTGATTGGTTAGTAAATAAAACACTGATTGGCCAGTAGTCAGGCAGGAGGAAGTATAGGCGGGACAAGGAGGAAAAGAATTCTGGGAAGTGGAAGGCTGAGTCAGAGACACTGCCAGCTGCCACCATGACAAACAGCATGTGAAGATGCCGGTAAGCCACGAGCCACATGGCAAGGTATAGATTTATAGAAATGTATTAATTTAAGATGTAAGAACAGTTAGCGCCTGCCACGGCCATACAGTTTGTAAGCAATATAAGTCTCTGTGTTTACTTGGTTGGGTCTGAGCGGCTGCGGGACTGGCGGGTGAGAGAGATTTGTCTTGACTGTGGGCCAGGCAGGAAAACTCTAGCTACAGGTGGGCCCTCATGCGGCTGGTGGCACCCCTGTGTCAAGGACAGCTCTTCTACATGGATCAGGAAAGATAATCTTCACTGTAGTGTGAACAGCATACCTGGTGTGATGAGTAGGTTTGCGTTTCTCATTTGTTTGCTCAGCACCTTGAGAGGCACACACTGTTGATCAACAGAAGAGACTGATTTAGCCTGAGTTAGACTGCTACAGGGGGATTAGGAAGGCATGCAGCAGTTGCAAGAAAAGATGCAGCATCACACTGGGAAGAGAAGGAAAGAGCAAGGAGCCCCAGCCAACAGCCCATCTGCCAGACCTATCACCTGACCTGCATTAGAACTTAAGACACTGCCACGTCTCAGCTGCTGCTGCTGGGTGAATGAAGCGAACCAGAATTCCACATTTGAAGTACGCCATTCCCTCGCAGGAAGAAACTGAAGCAGGGGCGCAATCTACATGCTACTGAAGGGGACATGTGATAAGTGGTGAGAAAAGCTGATGCTGGTGACGAAAGTGACAGAGATTATTGACACAGATGGAATCAAAGCAAATCAGCCATGCTCAAAACAACCAAAGCCAGCCATTGCCTTGACAGCCAGTGAAGCTTTGCTCCCGCCACACACTAAGGAATGCAGGTCTCCAGATTCTGGTGAACTATGACATGCTTGGGTAAGAAGTATTCATGTGATTTAGAAAAGCATGTTTTTAACCTGAAAAATAGTAACCGATAATTTCATTCATCTCTCTTTTTTTTTAAATTACCTGTTCCAAATTGCTTGTTCTCTCACCAAAAAAAAAAAAAAAAAAAAAAAAAAAATCATTTGGGATCAAAATCAAATTACAAATCAATTAAGAGAACAGGAAATGGTGAAGTTTCTTACACTTAGGAACTCTCTGGAGATACTTCTCAGCACTGCTCTTCCAGTGAACCCAGGTTCATTCTCAGCACCCACATGGTGGCCCAAACTATCTATAACTTCAGTTCCAGGGGATCTGATGCCTTCTTCTTACCTCTGAGAGTAGCAGGCAAGTATGTGGTACACATACATGCATGCAGGCAAAACACTTGTACATATGAAATAAAAATAAATGAATCTAATTTTCCGTTCTGAATGATCTATGACTCAAGGAGTAAAGTTCAACAGAACTTAAAACACGTATTGAGCTGAACAAAAATGAAGGTGCAACACATAAAACTCGTTGGATCGTAGCTAAAGCAATAAGATAAGAAAAACGTGTAGCACTCTACACCCGCATTAGAAAGAAGGAAGTTTTCACACCAATGACGTAGGTGCTCACGGAAAGAAAATAAAAAGAAAAAAATGTGGGAAGGAAAACATCAAAATAACCTGAATGGAGAGAGCAGCAGGCCAGAAATCAGAAGAGCAGAAAATCAATAGAATTTAAAACAAAATCTAAAAGAAAAAAATCCCTGAAACATTAAAATTGTCCTTTGAAAAGATCAAGAAAAATGGCACAGTTCCTTAATAAAGTGAGAAATTACTCATACTGTATTATTAATGCCTACAAAACAGCAGTGCGTGTTACTACATATGCTGCAGACATCAAAAAGCAATCACAATTCTGTGACACAAATTTGACAACTTGATGAAATGGAGCAATTCAGAAAACACCAACGAGCGTGGCACCAGGAAATAAATAGAGTAGCTCCACGATGATTAAGGTAATGCAGTTTCTTATTTGAAAACTCCTTAGGAAGCTGTCTACAGGCCCACATTCTTGCACTTAAAAATTAACCATACTACACTACACGCTTCCACCCAGAAAGGAGGAGGGGACCCTCTCGGTTTGTTTAACGGTCAGCAGTGCCTTGACATCTGAGCCAAACAGAGCACAAAAGAGAAAACTACAGTCTAAAACCACTTATGGATGTAGGCCTAAATAAAGAGCATTAACAAAACTCGGTACAAAGTACAATATAGGCTTCATTTGCATATATATTCATATATATATATATTATGAACATATGTTCAGGTGAAATCTATTCCAGGGCTGAAAGATTGCTTCAATATTTGAGAACCACATGGGTGAGGGAAGGGCTCATAAGGTATGCCCCTCTTCCTGAGGAACTATAAAAATAATTATGGTTGCTGGGTGGAGAGGGAGTCACATTCCTCAGTAGTGTGGCTACTAGTACTTTACCCTCATCCAAGTAAATAAACTCACCCATGTTCATGCAGACAACCCTAATTAAATACAGAGGGTCAAAGAAGAAAAGGCATAAGAGTAAAGGCTTGGAAAGAGGAAGAATTTGGTCAGAGGGGAAGGAGATAGTAGAAAATAGGGAAATTTTATTTTTATTTCTATTTATCTTTGAAACTTTTCATACATATGTGCAATGTATCTTAATCACACACATTCCCTGTAACTCCCTCCCAGGGTGTGCCCATCACATCTCCCTCTCTGTCATGTCCTCTGTTTATATCTTTTATTTATTTACTTACTTATTGATTTTTAACCCACTGAGTGTTACCCATGGACACAGAGGTGTGTGGCCATCCACTGGGGCTTGGAGAACCTGCCACACTCCTAAGGAAGAGTGACTCTTCCTCCCTCAACAGCTATCAACTGCCAACAGCTGCTCAGCTGGGGGTGGGCCTCTGAGAACCTCCAGTCGATGCTGGAAGACTGACCTGGCTTGACCTCGGGTGGATCTTATGCCAGTAACCACAGGTACTGTAAAGTGATGTGTGCAACAGCCATGTCACACCAGAAGACAGCAACTCACAGCACAGATAGAGGGAACTGTGGTCAAAGAACAGAATGCAATGTATGGAATCAGAGCAAAATAAACTGCAAACCAACAAAAATCAGTCACTAACACAGCCGCAGAGTGAGTGTCTCCACTTCAAAAGGTGTATATTAAACCCAGATGGGGTGGTATTTGGAAGTGATGCTTTGCTTGTTTTTGAGGGCTCTGGAGCAGATGTCCTCATGATGCCCCTCACAGTCCCTCCATGTAAGGACACTTCTATAGCCCACATGCAGCACTCCCAGACTTCAGTTCTGCAGGGACATTGACCTGGTACTTCCAGAATCCTGAAAATACAGTTGTGTTATGCTTTAAGCATTCCATTGACACTATTTTGCTATAGCACCCTACGTGAGCTGAGACAGTAGTACACCCAGGTAACAAGCTAAGTATGAAGGTCGCATGAGTGTATCACTTGATGCAGAAAAACATCTCATCAGCTCAATAGAAATTCTCATAAACTAGGAATGGGGAGAGATATCCTCCACTCAATAAAGAACTTTCACACACACATACAAAAGGCCATGCTTCATGTGGAAATACTGGTTGCCTTCTCCTTGAAGAATGACAAGGATGTTTGGCCTTGCTGCTGCTACTCTTCAGGGTACCAAGAGAAGAGTTAGACAAGGAAAGAAAATGACAGACATACAGCTTGGAAAAGAATGAATAACACATTCATTCAAACTCATTCACACATGAAAACACATATGCACACATAGTTACACACATATATATTCATACACACATACTCACACATATATATATTCATACACACAATCTCACACATATACACATATATTCACACACATACACATAACATACACACACTCATATATACACAAACAGAGAGACACACTGAAACACACATATATAATACACTACATTACACACACATCACACACATGCACACATATCACACATGTATATATCTCACACATGCATCACATACACTCATACACATCAGACATAATACATACACACAGGCACATACATCACATGTATTCATACTCATCACACATGTACACACATAGCACACATGCATACACATCACATATATCACACATACCACTCACACTCACACACGCACACACATGCACACTCATACACATGCACACAGAATCACATAGCACTGACACACACAAAACATTTGCACATTTTCTAGTGTGGCAGTCCAACTAGTCAACCACAAAAAGCCCCCACAAGGTTCACAGGATATTGCTTCACAATATCAAGGAAAGAGAAGCAGCCTTGGTGTCCATCAGCAGACAGAAAGAGTTCAAATTCTCTTCTGAGATTCATGCAATCTCCTAACTGTAATCACTTGTAAAATCAAAATCAAAAAGCAGATCATGTACTTCCAACATATAATGGTACAGGATATACATTGCTGTTCCAAAATGTAGGGAAGGGAGCATAGTGAGGAAATGCTGGACCAAACTGTCTTAGGGTTTCTATTGCTGCAACAAAACACCATGACCAAAAAACAAATTGGGGAGGAAAGGGTTTATTCAGCTTACACTTTCACATTGCTGTTCATCACTGAAGGAAGCCAGGGCAGGAACTCAAACAGGGCAGGAACCTGGAGGCAGGAGCTGATGCAGAAGACACAGAGGGGTGCTGCTTACTGGATTGCTTCCCATGGCTTGCTCAGCCTGCTTTCTTGTAGAACCCAGGACCACCAGCCCATGGATGGCACCACCCACCAAGGGCTGGGCCCTCCCCCGTTGATCACTAATTAAGAAAATGCCTTATAGCTGGATCTCAGGAAGACATTTCCTCAACTGAAGCTCCTTCCTCTCTGATGACTCTAGCTTGTGTCAAGTTGACACAAAACCAGCCAGTACAACTGACCCTTGTCAACTTGACACACAAACACTTCACTATTAAGCCACATCCCTCTCTTTTTTATTCATCCCCAAGAGCTCACATTAAAATCATAAATAATTTTAAAAGTCCCACAGTCTTTACAAACTCAAACACAATAAAATTTTAGTCCCTTTAAAATATTCAATCTCTTTTAAAAGTTCAAGTCTTTCATCTGTGAGCTCCTTTAAAAATCAAAATTAAGTACCTCTTCAAGAGGGAAGAACCAGGGCACCATCACAATCTGAACCAAGCAAAACCAAACTCCAACAGTACAAATAACACAAAGTCCAATTATCTGGGATTCACTCACGATCTTCTTGACTTCTCCAAGGAGCTTGGGTCACTTCTCTGGCTCAGTCTTGTGCAGCACACACAGCTCGTCTTCTAGGCCCCAGCTGACTCCACTGCGGCTGCTGTTCTTGGTGGTCATCCTATGGTACTGGCATCTTCAAAATGCTGGGGTCTTCTGCTGCAACTGGACTGTGCTTTCACCAATAGCCTCTCATAGGCTCTCTTCATGGTGCCAAGCCTCAACTTCTTTGCATGACACTTTCAATCCTGGACCTTCAACTGCCACTTTCACCAATGGCCTCTCATGGCCTCTCACAGTGCCAAGTCTCAGCTGCTTTTCATGACCCCTTCATGTCTTCAAAAACCAGTACCACCTGAGTGACACACATTACCAATTCCAGCTACCAACATGAGGTACAACATTGGCCACCTCTGGAACACAGCTTCTCTGTGCTCCCAGGAAACACTTCCCAGATTTCACCTCAACGATGCTGATCTGTTCTTAATCACTGCTAATTTCTTAGCTCCAGCCAACCAGCATCAAGTATCCCAGCAAAGCAAGTTTACTTTCATGGTTCTGGTATCTTGTTGATCACAACTGATTCTTCAGTCCCAGCTAGTCAGAATCACAAGATCTTAATTCAAAATAACAAATGGCCCTGATAGAGTCTTTAAACTTCCCTCTGAAACTTCATAAACCACGTCTCCATCCTCTTCTCAGCATTCTTATCTTCCAGGTTCCTAAAGAACATCCCACTGAACTCTTAACACTCAATGGCTCTTCCAGTCCAAAGTTCCAAAGTCCATCCACAATCCTCTCAAAAACAACAGGGTCAGGTCTGTCACAGCAATACCCTACTACACTGGTACAATATATCTTAGTTAGGGTTTCCATTGCAATCCAAACCTCTTCACTTTAGCCTCAGGCAGACTCTTTGGACAAGGGCAAAAAGCAGCCACATTCTTCAACAAAATATAACAAGAATGATCTCTAGGCCACATGTTAATATTCTCCGCTGAAACCTCTTGATCCAGGCCCCCACAGTTCAAACCACATTCAGCACCACTGTCCTCCATGCTCCTACTAGCATGGCCCATTAAGCAGCACTTAAAGCTTTCAACTGTTTTTCTAACCCACAGCCCCAAGGTCCACATTCTTTCAAACAAAAGCATGGTCAGGCCTATCACAGCAATATTCTGGTCCCTGGTACCAACTTCTATCTTAGTTAGGACTTCTATTGCTATGAAGGGACACCACGACCAAAGTAACTCTCATAAAGGAAAAACATTTAATTGGGGTGATTTACATTTTCAGAGGTTTAATCCATTATCATCATGGTGGGACATGGTGGTGTGCAGACAGACATGGTGCTGGAGAAGGAGCTGAAGATTCAACATCTTGACCCACAGGCAACAGGATATGGTCTGTTTCACTAGATGTAGCTTGAGCACAGGAGATCTCAAATCCCACTACCACAGTGACACACATCCTCTGACAAGGCCACACCTACTCCAACAAGGCCACACCTACTGCAACAAGGCCACACCTACTCCAACAAGGCCACACCTCCTAATAGTGCCACTTCCTTTGGGGGCCATTTTCTTTCAAACTACCACACATATGGAAAACTGTTAATCTGTAGGTTAATTTTAAAATTAAAAATGAGAATTAAAAAAACTAATGAGTTCAAAAGATTCACAAGCTAAAAAAAGCAGCATTAAAAAATTATTGCTTTTCTATGTAGCAAAAATGAAGATATAGAAACAAAGTAAAAATGCAAAATCATTTATAGTCACTCAAGTGAATTTTTAGAACATATTTCAAAACTGTTTTTTTAGAACATATTAAGAAAACTCTTAAGTATAAATCTCACAAAAACACATACAGAGCTTGACTGCTGAACTACAAAATGCTAATAAAAGATTCAGTCACCTTCTAAACAAAGGAGAGACACACCATACCTGTGGAGTACAAGATTCAATATAAAGATACCAACCACCCCTACCTGATATTCACACTGGACACACCTCTTCTCAAAACCCCAGGAATATTTTTCTGATATTAAAATTAAATGCATATGAAAAAGCACATGGCTAAGACAATCTTGTAAAACAAAGCAAGAGGAAGCATACTAAATGACATCGAGACTTGCATTGTGAGCTGCACTGACCTGTCTGTCTGGTGCTGATGGGAGACGGGCACACAGACGATGAAACAGAACAGAGGACCCAGCATCTTCAGTACTCGTGAATCCGCTGGCTGATTGGCTGCTTGTCCAACTACTGTAATAAAATCCTTGACAAAAGCAACTCAGGGCAGGAAGGGTCTTCCTGGCTCACAGTTCAAGAGCACAGTCCATCATGTAAGAAGTCAAGGCAGGGGGAGCTGGAGGCAGAGGATCACACTGTGCCTGAAGCCAGAAGAAAGGAGCCATGAATGCATGATGTTAGCGCTTGGCTGGCTATCTTCGCTCTTGTACAGTCTGCGATCCCCCACCCAGGAAAAGGTGCCACCTATAATTAAGATGGGTCTTCTCACCATGATTAATATAATCATGACAACCCCCCACAGGCATGCCCTCTGGGACCTTTTTCAGGTCATTTAGACTCTGTAGAAGGACAATGAACACTCACCATCATACAAAGATACAAAAACCGCTCAATGGACAAAGTCCTTTCAAAACCAGAAAGTGCTAGAGAAATTGGATATTTATAGTAAAGGAAAAAAATATGCGGACCCAAACCCTATCTGATATTTTACACTCAAGTTAACCAAAAGTTGATGCATATTTAAATCTTAACATGAAACTAGAAAACTTTTAGAAGAAACTAGGGAAATCTTTGAAACTTGGGGTCTCATAAAGAATTCTTATACAGCACACACACACCATAAATGAAAATTTTTAATAAATGGGACTTGAAAAATATTACAAACTCTCTGCAAAGATTTTGTCCAGAGAATGAAAACATAAACTACAGACATGGGAAGGACATTCGAAATGACACCAAGGACTTAAATCTATTGCACACAGATGCCCTTTGACTTAGGAAGGGAATATGTCCTGATTGATACCACCATTAATGGAAAGTATTATATGTTGAAGATGCTTTTACTGTACCTTACCTAGAGAGCGTCACAGCCTGGCCTGGCCCACCTTAAGTGTGTTCTGCACACCTTCACAGGCCCAGAGTTGGGCTACATCATCTATCACAGACTATTTACACAGCATTCATAGCTCAGCTAACATCACAAAGGGTACACTACCATGTACAGATCCACTGTTGGCCCTTGTGACTAACAATAAATTTTAAACCAAGCCATGCTAAACTGGGGGACTATCTATAAACCAGCAAAACTTGACAATAAGAAAAACACTAATTTAAGTAGAAAACAGTCAAAAGCTGCATTTGGGACCCTTTTCCTCCTACTGGGTTGCCTTGTCCAGCCTTGACATGAGGGTTTATGCCTAGTCTTACTGTAACTTCTTATGTTGTATACAGTTGATATCCATGGGAGGCTTGTTCATTTTTTTAAGGCAAGGAGGAGAGAAGGAGTTGATCTGGAAGAAAGGGGGGGCTAGGAGGAGGGGAGGGAAGGGAAATTGCAGTCAAGATGTAATGCATTAGAGAAGAATTTTTTTGAAAAAAAAGAAAGAAACAGGCAAAAGACATTGTAATTTCATCAAAGAGGACATGAGGATGTCATAAATTCAGCCAGTAAGATGTGTAAATTAAGACCAGTATGAGACATTATTACTGCAACAGCCCAAATAATAATTAGTGATATGAATACCAAATGCTGGAGATGGGAGACCAACTGAATCTACCACATTCTGTGAAATCGTGCAGTTACTTTTTTATTGTAAAGGCTTGAGACTTTTTGAGACAGGGTCTTACTAGGTGACCTAATTCTTGCTATATAGCCCAGACTGCCTCATGGAAGTCCACCTTCCTTAGCCTTCCAAGTACTGTAACTGTAGGCATGTGTCTCCACGCCTGGGTGGTAGCTACCCTTGGAAACAGTTTGGCAGTTTAATTTTTAAATAAGAATGTTAATTTAAATAATACTTAAATAAGCAATTTAAATGTTTAAATAAATAATAATTCAAAAATTAAACAGACTCTAAGAGCCAGGAGTTGAGGAGGACCAGAGACATGGTGTCTTCTAGACCTAGCAGGACGGCTGCACTCACCAACTCCCAGCAGCTGTGGTTGCCTGCATGAGACAACGTTACATCATGGAGAGTGTGTGACTCATGAGGAGCCCCCATCCACGGCTGAGGAGCTGTTGACAATGGCTTCGAAGAAGGCAAAGTCGGTTTTCTTTAAGGGTGTGTTCCTGATAAACTCCAGGGAATGGCCTCACACTCGTGAGTATATGGGGAGCACAGACTGGACTCCACGGGTCAGAAAGAAACAAAAGAAGGACATGAAGTTGGGAGGGGTGGATCTGAAAAGGGTGAGGGGAAAGAGTTGGGGTGAATATAATAAAAACATATTATATGCATGTATGAGATTATTTCTAAATTAATTAAAATATCATATTAAAAAACTAAACATACATACAGGAGAGTCCATCAAAGGCTGCGGGATATTGATTTCAGAGACATGAAAATGCAAGTTCACACATAAAAATTGGGGCCCAATTATTCATAGCAATTATTTTCACTATCTTGGAACTGGAAATAACCAAACTGTCCTTTGGTAGGTGAACCACCCATGGTACAGCAAACTCTGGAATAGTACTCTGTGATTAAAAAAAAAAAGGCACAGACTTGAGTGACACTTGAATGAGTCCCAAGGATGTTAAGCTGAGCGAAAAGAGCCTGTTCTAAAAGGCCATGTGGAATATGATGATGGTCATTAGTGTAACATGCTCAAAATGGCAAAATTATAAAGCTAATTAGGGTAGGGAAAAGGCAGGAAATGATCATGAAGGAGTCATCCTCAGGAGCCTTGGAACTGATGGGGTACTTCTGCAGTGGGACTGTGGTGGTGTTTGTATGAATCTACAGATGTGACAAGATGGCCTCCAGCCATACACACAGCACACCGGCATCTCTTTCCTGGTTTGGTGTAGCACGCGGTGACCACTGCATGGAGGTGGGTGTAGGAATCTTCCCCCACGGAATCAAGACTTCTTAGACTGTCTGTGCAGCTTCCTGTGTCTTACAATCATTTCAGAGAAAGAGGTTTAAATGTATTCTAGCTTTAAATGATGAATCAGTGGATCCATATGCAGGAAAGGCAAATCACAGGCAAAAATACAAAACACAAACTTTCCCCCTGCGGCTGTGATCAGAACCCCCTCCTAGGACACAGAGGAAAATGGACTCTATCCTTTTCTTCCAGAAGATTCTCTGTGCATGTAAAATAGGCATATTTTTGTTTGTATAAGTGGGTTTTTATGGGAGAAGGGTGCACAGTCCACAGATGGCTTTACACCTTGCTTCTGTTTTCTTGCTCATCTCTCCTGGGATTCCTTCCTTTTCTTTAAAGACTCTGTCTTACTTACATGTGCAAAAGTCAAAGCTTAGCTACACCAGCTCCTCTTCATGGACGTCAGAGCTGCGCATGGATTTCTGTTTTATAGCTGTCAGCGAAGGGCTGACCTGTGCTTAGAGCCGTGTGCCCACGGTATTAAAACAGATGGGCATGGAGCACAGCTTTCTGTCACTATAACAAAATATTTGAGATGGTCAGCTTATAAAGAGGGAACTGTTCTTTTGGTTCACCATTTCAGTCCATAAAAATGAGGCAGAACACTTGGTGAGGGTAGAACATGGGACAAGGCTGCCCAAGTCATGGTGATCAGGAAGCAGAGAGAGAAACTTCCTGTCACTTTGTCCTACCTCTTAAGGGATCTACTACTTCCCAATGTCCCAGTAGTGTCACAGACTGATGACAAACCTTTGGCATGTGACTTGTAGGGAATATTCGAGATCCAATCTATGACCTTATTTCATGAGAGTCCAGTCAACACTGGGTTTTATTACAGGCCTTTGACTTTGTCTTCTTTGCAAGTTCTACATTGGCACTTCAGGCCTGTCTCTTCCTAAACTTCAGTGACACCACAGTGCCCTTTCCTGGGTCCCTGGATCCCTGGGTCCCTGGGTCCTTGTCCTGTGAGTCCCTCCTAATTATCTGTGCCCCCGATGTTTCCTAATGGACTCAGACAGCAATTGGGATCAGAAGGACTCAGCCACACAGGCTTCTAGGAGCTGTCAACTGCTTGTGGGGAAGTTCCAAATTTCATCTCAAGTCTGGAGCTTTCATTCAAATTCTAGATCTGTATCTGTTACTACTCATTGAATACATCTAACTACAAGACCAGAAACATGGCCAAGCTCCTTCATACCAAGGAGAAGAAAGCCTCACTCTTGGTTACATAATTCTCTATGAATGCTGCAGATGACACTGTGACTAGATGTCAAAACTTCTGACATGCCTACGAGCCTTGTGTCCCATCAACCAAGGCAAACGAGACTCCTCTGTTCCTGCAGCCCCACTGAGGGTACCTGGGCACACACTGCCCAAGCCTCAACTTTAGCAAAGCTCGTTCCAACTTTGCCTCTTTAAAAACACAACAGGCTCACACCTTGACCAGGTCTTCCTCTTCGGGAAGGCCCCTCCTGTGTCCTCACCGTGCTTTTCTCCTCCCTTCCTTCCCTTGGCCTTCTCTTGTCCTTGGTTTGTTTCTATGGCTGCCAGAACACCCCACCACAAACAGAAATGCATTTTCCCTTTCATGGTTCAGAAGACTGGAAGTCCAAGCCAAGATGTGGGAGGGTCTCAAGCCCACTAGAGGGTACAGGGAGGGCTCTGCTGCCTCTCACAGCTTGAGGTGGCTCTCTAACAAGGTAGGGCCCCACGATACTCTCTGTCTTGCCTTACAGTCTGCTGTGGGGCTTAGGGAATCTTGAGGGGACTTGCATTTCTTTACTGCTTGATGAAACTTCTTTGCCTAGAAAAGTCTTGAGCAGGAGCCTGGGGTGACAAGGAGGTATCATCACCTTCCTGTCCAACATGGTGGTCAACAGTGACATGTGGCCACTGAGTACTTCAAAGAGAAACCAACGTAACTCAGCAACTAATGTTTGACTTTTACTTACATTGTTGAAAATCTTCACTGAAATCCTGATGTGGTCAGTGGCTGCCCCGTGGTGGCCACAGCTTTCTGTGTCCACTACTGGGTTTGGATAAAGGAACGAAAGATCTGTCATATTGATGCCTTTCAACAGGTTCATCAACCACAGTGGACATTTCTGTCAAGCTCCTCGCTATATTAAGCAATTTTCTGAATAAGAAAATTTAACCTTTTACCTTCATACATTGTCTTAATTGATTTTGATTGTCAACTTAACACAGCCTAGCGTCATCTGCGAGGAAAGCCTCTGTTGAGGAACTGCCCAGATCAGACTGGCCTGTGGGTGTGTCTGTGGGGTGTTTCTTGGTTATTAATTGGTACAGGGGGCCAGTCCACTGTGGGGAGCACCATGGGTAGGTGGTCCTGGGCTATACAAGAAAGCCAGCTAAGCATGATGCTGTGAGGGAATGAAACAGTAAACAGTATTCCTCTATGGTGTCTGCTTCAGGCTCCCGCTTGAGTTCCTACCCTGGCTTTCCTAGAAGACACACTCTGACCTGGAAGCACTAGGCAAACAAACTCTTTCTTCCCCTAAGTTGCTTTTGGTCAGAATGCAGA
The DNA here is from genome assembly GCF_007827085.1 of Peromyscus californicus insignis. Lineage (NCBI taxonomy): Eukaryota > Metazoa > Chordata > Mammalia > Rodentia > Cricetidae > Peromyscus > Peromyscus californicus. Next base: position 71,570,424 of record NW_026294469.1, on the reverse strand, counting down.
ATGAAACTAGAATACATAGGCTACTTTTTTTTTGGCCTTTGCCATATGGAAAATTTAAGTTTAGATGGGAACACTAATATCTGGGTATACATTCCTTATAAAATATTTTTATATTCTTTATATTAACATACAAGTTAGCTGAGCAATGAAAGGCGATCTGTATAACCCTCCTTACCCCAGCGTCTTTCAGAAGCACTGTCCTGTGTTATTTTTTTTCAAAATAGTCAATTCTGCAAATCACTGATAAGAACTGCCGTAGGAAACAGAAAAACAGTAAAGCACAAAAGGTTTTCAAAGCAGAAGCTGCTTATTTGCTCATCAAAATCTCCTCTCTGGTTGGTTTGTGCTGAGAAAGGAGCCGTTGCCTATGAAACTCCACAAGCCCGCACGGTTGCTTATGGGATGGCCAAAACTAGAGTGTGACTGCACAGGACATTTGTGTTGCAACAGCCCCTGGCCAGTTGACTCCCGGAAACACAGGCACACTTCAGCATTTAACAGAGGCCTCACATCAAAGCTGCCTCGCTGGTCTCTATAACGTCATACTCCTCTGCTTCATCTCACAGAGACGGGGAGTCATTTTCAAGAGCACCAGAAACTCCACCTAAAAACATGATGGAAGACCCACTAGAAAACCCCATACGTGGTAGCACAGGATGTGGAAAGATGGAGGGGTGCCATGGAACATCCCTGGGGTCCCTGCCCTGCCCGCCAGGTTCCAGGGCACTCCTGCAGATGGAGGGAGACCTTGATGTGGGGGATGAATCTATCTACACCTGCAGGTGCTTGCGACCTTCACAGCCACTGGCTGCCACTGATGGTGTTTCTCCTCAGAGCCTGATAACTTGTGGGGCTGTTGTGACATGTACCAGACACTGACTACGCCACAAACGATCCAAAACCTGAACACCTCATTGTTGCCTGTAACGAATACCTGTCAATTTTAGACTTAACAATTTCTACTTATGTTAAATTGCAGGGGGTACAAAAAAAAAGATGGAACACCCTCTCTTGTGGTGTTATGAAAAGAAATAAGGAAGTATTTGATATGTGCCTTTGCACATTTGAACAAAACCTAAAGCTTTGGCTTTCAGATTTAAAAATTTAAAAAAAAAGGAAAGGAAAGAAAAAAGATGGAACAGAGCCGGAATTACAGAAAACCAGATCAGTGGCTACATCCCAGGCTTTTTTTTTTTTCTTCTCAGAGATGCACATATGCCCACAAACACTTCTAGGGAGTGAAAAAAGGAAAGAAAGAAAATTTGCTACCAGTGCAGTGAATTAGGAAAGTGTCGCTGGCTCCAGAAGTCTCCACTTCTTAAAGGGAACATAATTATTAGGGCTATAAACATTTTAATCATTTCCTCGAACATACTCAAGTGTAGACCTGGCGAGTCTCTCCCAGAGCAGAGCCCAGCCCTTTCCCTAATGGCGCATTTTCTTAATGGCTTTGCTGGGCCCAAGCTCACCTCACTGCGCTGTTACTCGTTACAGCCGACATGAGTTAATATTGCACTAAAAAATACTCACGCTATTTCTCCACCACGCCAGCCCCCTCCACCTGCAGAGGGAGAGCAGGAAAATGAGACCACTAAGCAGGAAGCCCACGGACCCCCAAACTCTTGGGAGCACATTTAAAACAGAGACTGGAGGATGGAGGGGGACACAGGAGGCTGCTGCGGGGAATACCTGTCAAAACATGGCTGAAAATGAGCTCAGCAGATAACGTCCTAACAGTAAAAAGGGATCTGGTACCCACAGTGCCGCACCAGACAAAGGCTGGGGCTGGGAGAGATGGTTCGGGTGATAACGTGCTTGCTGCACATACTTGGGGAACTTAGCTTGATCCTCCAGAATCCACACAGTGAAAAGTCCCAATCTGAAAAATGTCCCAACAGGCTTGTTGGTTAGGCACCCTAGTCTACTTGTTAAAAGTTCCAGGCCAGTGAGAGATTTCTAAAAACATCCAAGCAGACAGCTCCTGAGGAATGACAGCCAGCCGGGGTTGTTCTCTGAGCTCCACACGCATGTGCATACACATGCGTGTACACTCATGCACACACAAGACAAAGCTACAACCCCTATGTGGAATACCGAGGCAGCCCTCTAGCATGCAGAAAGGCAGCCCTTGGTCTACCCAGGGACCACCTCTCTGAGGATGAGGCCCAGCACTGAGAGGTGTTCAATAAATATTTTAAATGGACTTAGTCCTTGGATTTGTCCAACTTTGGGGAGTTGAACATCTTTCCACACGTTCATCAACAATGGGCATTGCTTTCATCAATGACAGTTTCAATGGAGCTCTTCGCTATATTAAGCAATTTTGTCTATAAGGAAATTCGAACTTTGACACACACATTGTAGATATTTTGTGATCCTGGGGCAAGCAAGGGCGAGTGTGACTAGAGATTTCTAGAGACACATAGCTCACTTGAATTAGCAGCCCAGCCTATGTAGTCTATCACGGAATCCTGTCCTCTGCCTAAGTGATAACAGTAGATGCCTGACCTGAGGAATATCCCATGAAATGAGGGGTTTGTATGGACAGCGTTCATGGAGTCCTCTAGTCCAGCATTTCAGCCTGCCACACGCCTACAGCTTAAAAATAAACAAACCCCCCAAAAAAATAAAAATAAAAAAACAGGTGTGGTGGCACACATCTTTAACCCCAGCACTCAGGAGGCAGAGACAGGTGGATCCCTGAGTTGGAGGCCACCCTGGTCTACAAGATCCAAGGCCTACGGAGATGACCGGGAGATAAAATGCTTGCTGTGAAATCATGAGAACCCACATTTAAAAAACTAAAAGCCAGGTGTAATGGCCCATGCATGCAATCCCGGTGCTGCAATGGGAGTGAGACAGGCAGATCCCTGGGGCCCATGCCCAAAGCTATCATTCGGCATGCACACACACACGGGCACACAGATACACCCGCGCACACATGTATGCATGCACACAACAACACACACAAGGTCCTGAGAAGTCACCTCTCCAGATCACACAAGGTCAGCCCTCTCAGAGCTGGCACTAAAAACTTCCAACACCAGAAGATCGCTGTTCCATTACAGCATATGGTAATTCTTGTTAGACGGAAAACAGAAATATTTAGGAGGTCCTCGGAGGCTCTTATTTCTTGCGTGGAAAGTGAGGACTTGACATTCTTTAGGAGTGCTGGTCAACTCCAGACAAGCCACATTAAATAATGAAGTGGGAACAGGGACTGTGAAAAATTTAAGGATGAAGGGGGTTTAAAGACCTACGGGTTCCAAAGCTCCGAGAATTATTATTTTTCTTTCATACCCTTGGCTCCTTCTTGGAGTTTTGGGTCCTATTCAAATGTTAGTTTTACTGGAGTGTTTTATCAGGGCCAAATTAACACTCAAACTGGAATTAATGCCTACCTTGTTCTTCAAATTCAGACTCTCAGGTGCCAGGTAGGTGTTGAACACATTTTAACACTCAAGGACTTTTCCCACAGAAAAATATATCAATTTACCGAGAAGAACAAACCTCAAACCTTGATGTCTAAACCTTATTGACATTGGTTGTGGGCACTGACCCCCACAGCCGTCTCCTCTTCCTCCGTCCCCTCTCCCTTCCTTTCCCCCTCCATCCCTGCTCTTCCTGGTGCCTTGCCCTGGCTTTCCAGTCCTGCTGCTCCATGGGGCTATCAGAGGACTGTAGTCTTCAGGAGAAAACTCACATCCCCCAGATGTGCTACCTCTCTTTATGTTCAGCCCCAAGACGGGAAGAAGGAAATAAATCTCGTTCCCTGTGGGCTGTCATGTCCCCAGCATTCTGGGGTCCTCCATTGCAGGTCTCTGAGTGCTTCACTGCCAAGGTGCAGCATGGCTGAATGCAGGTTCCATTTCTTCTTGGCAGAGGCCCTCACTTTCCACACAAATTAGTACTGTTGCGTCGAGTTCTGACATCATAATGTCTTTTCCATACACCTGCTCTGACAATTTCATGAAATCATTGCACCCCAATCAACTCAAGAGGGAACCAGCATCCTCACAGGAATGCACAAACAGTTGTGGTCACTTTTCCCATCAGGGCATCTCACCCAACGCTCTGCTTTAGATAGGCAAGCCCAAGATCTACCACCTTTCACATTTAAAAACCTAGTGTTACTTGTACTTGGTCTTACAATCCTCTGTTTTCCAGTGTGCCATGGGAAATGATACTGCTACTCAGAGATGAGTACTTCTACAGGCAAGTAAAAATTAGAAAATGACCCCCAGTTTTTCATCATTTAGCATTTTAAAATTAAGAAATTCTTCTGAGTGATCATTCCTAAAATGTCAAAGGGTAATTGTGTGATCAATGGCAATGGCAATATTCTTTATTTGGGGGATGTGATCACATTCTACTTACTACTTACAGTCAAAGGAGTTCTGTCAAGTGTGGTTCCCTTTTCTACTGACTTAAATTTACAGGCAAAAACCTGAAGCAGAGCCATGCTGCACATGGCAGGCAAAACACGAGCTCATTTAAAGAAGGGAGGGATGCCAGTTGAGTCTCTTGGTTTCTAAGTCATCTCAAGCTTGACTCTCCGAGACCTCACACGCCACCTTTTCTAATGGCCACCAAAACGAGCCCCCGACTTCACCAGTTTTTACTTTAGTTTTCAGTTGGCTCTGCTGAAGTCTTAGCCCAAACCTGCTGTGGGCAGGCTACCTGGAGTTAGCTGGCTGTTCAAAAGGACCCATCCTGGGTAGGTTTATTATCAATGATGAGGCCACAGAACTGAAGGCATCTGAAGGCTTTCTTCTGGAACTCTCAAAGCGCAGTGCCCTCTAGGTGTGTCCTGCAGGAAAAGAAGAAGGTGAATCCCACAGAAACCGCCCTCCTCTGTGTAAAACGTCTTGAGTTATTGTTTTGTCAGGGATGAAACAATATTTTAATCAATGTGAAACTGATACACTTGGATCTAAAATGCCTATCTGCCTCCCCTCACACAAGTCCTTAACCAAAGCTGTTTTTGCTATTAATTCTTGGAGTCAAGATTAACAGTCAATAAGCTTTTATGCATCTAATTTTGCCATATTAATGATTATACTACATAATATAACCCATTGATTTTTGTGATCATGTCAATTCCTCATCCTCTCTAGTGACTCCCAAAATTTAGCCTGTAACATAAGGTAGGAATGAAAAGTCTTCGTTTTTAATTCCCCAGTGATTTGCACAGAAAACTCGTTAAATGAACAGATTTCATAGCATCGTCTTTCACTATAGGGGAGTCATCCTAGAGGCAAGTCATGCGAGTGGGAACATTGTTCAGCCAGTCCGCACTCAAACCTCAACACCCAACCCCCACACCCACTGTGGAGCGACAGAATGACTGGCTGATGTCACCATCTTCCTGGTGATGTGATTGATACCTGTCATGTCATTTAGGGGCTATGACCATGCGTAGCCATTTCTGAAAGCACGTTTGTGTAACGCAACTGAAACTCAAACATGAGCTCTGTAATGAACCCAGACGTAAGAGGTGGCTTCACTCCTTTGAGGTCGTTGCAATCCTCACTCTTCTCCAAGCCTGTTAATGGCAGGTTGGCACTAGGAGGGAGTCATGGAAGGTGCTTCGTTTAGCATTTGATTCATGAAGGCCCACTGGCTCAACAGAGTGGTGAATCACTGAATGTCACAGATTTCCAGTCATGACTAGTTGAGTGCTGAAGAAAGGATTCCCTCCTACCTTTAGGTGTTGGATGTTTTGCAAGTTGAGGATATTGACAATAGAGTGTAGACAAATTTCTAATTGGTCTTATTAAATAAAAATCACGGAGCCAAATATAGGGGTAAAAGCCTTAGATCAGGGAAATAGTGAGAGCCACCAGCCAACCTTACCTCACTAACTATGCAGCTTCCAAATGTAAGTTACTTCCTGTCTACCCACGCCTTTATTGCCTTGCTGTTCTGCCCTCTCATTGGCTATCTTAGCTCAACTACCTCACTTCCTCTTCCTACACAGCTTTGTCACTTTCTGTCTGTCTGTACAGACCTCCAGGTCTCTATAGTTGGTACTGGGATTAAAGGCATGTGTCACCACACTTGGCTCTGTTCCCTAGTGTGGCCTTGAACACACAGAGATCCTGCCTGCTAAGTGATAGGATTAAGGGCCTGTGCTGCCTGACTTCTTGTTTACTTAAAATGGCTGGCCTTTTCCCCTGATCTCCAGGCAAGCTTTATTTATTAATGCACAAATAAAATATCACCACATTTCTCCTTTTTTGTCTAATAAAAACAAAAAAATTTAAAAAGTTATAACTAATATAAGATAAACTATATACAAAAAGTACAATAACTATATACAATATATACAAGCAATAAATACACATTGTTTAGGATGGTTGGTTACAAGTTGTTAATTGTTAATGGTCAAAAAAAAGCTAAATAAAGGAGATTAGATTTAAGGTTCTTGTTTAAAAAGAAAAAAAGGATAAAAATAGGAGGTAGATTATTGAATCTACTCTGAAAAGAAAAAAGGGAAGATAAAGAAATGATAAGATAAAGGGAGATTGCTGAATCTACTTTTACAAAGGAACTACTTGTTTTAAATATTTTATATGGACTGGATTTTTGTATATTGTATACAATTTTGGAATGGACTCACCAAAACAGGATAATGAATTTTCTGGACTGGACATTGTTAATGTACATAATAGAGTTTTTGTCTGAATCTGTCAAATGTTAATAGACTAGACATTGTTAATGTAGTTCTTGACTGTACATATTGTATATACTTATTGCATATACTTTTTTATATTAGTTATAATTTTTTATTTTAAACAACAAAAGGGGAAATGTGGTTGATATATTATGCACCACAATAAACTTATCTGGGGATCAGAGAACAGAACAGCCACTATATTAAACATATAGGTTAGGCAATGATAGCACGCACCTTTAATCCTAGCATTCCAGAGGCAGAAATCCATCCAGATCTCTGTGAGTTCAAGGCCACACTGGAAACAGAGCCAGGCATAGTGGCACACACACACCTTTAATCCTAGGACTTGAGATCTCATGTCTTGCTTGGGAAAGATAGATGCCTTTAATCCCAGGAAGTGATGACAGGAAGCAAAAAGGTATGTAATGCATGAGGACCAGGAACTAGAGGCTTTTAGGCTTTTAAGCTTTGGGGCTTTTAGCAGCAGTTCAGCTGAGATCCAGTTGGATGAGGACTCAGAGGCTTCCAGTTTGAGGAAACAGGATTGGCTGAGAAGTTGGTAAGGTGAGATAGCTGTGGCTTGTTCTGCTTCTCTGATCTTCCAGCATTCACCCCAATACATGGCTCCATGTTTTTTATTAATAAGACCGTTTAGAAATTCATGTCACAATAGAGTGTTGAATCACTAGCATCACAGATATCCAGTCAGGTTATTTCCAGGTTTGAGCACGTTTGAGCTTTGAGAATCCTCTGTGTGACTTGTTTCCACAGGCATGCAACAGGAAGCAGGATCAGTCTGCCCTGGACAGTTTCTTGCTAAGGGCCCCTGTCTCCAGGCTTCAGGGGTCCCAACTATCCTGAGACACAAGGAAAGAATCAGACCCCAAATCATACATGGCAGACCATCAGCATCCTATGTAGGAAGTTCTGTGGCCCTCATGACCATTTCATCAGAAAAAAAAATAGTCCTCTAGACCAGTTTCATCTCCAAAATCCCTAACCATGTGCTGAGAGGGGACACTATTGGGGGTACAACCCCCGTAAAGATAGCAGATATAGTTTATGGAGAACGCAGCGGCCAATGCCACCTCAGCCTGGCTCCAATTTCCTGTAGAGCAGTTGCTGTGAGGCCTTCATCTGCCTGGGTTTCTGTTTCCACATGCCTAAAAGATAATTCTGGTTTGGTTTGGTTTGGTTTGGTTTGGTTTTTTTAACTCCAGTGAGTTGGCAGGGGATAACACAGTGCTGTAGCAATGTAAACTCCTCTGCATGTGCACCCATAAACATTAAGAGAGAAATGTCCATGACCAGGCAGCCGAGGGGCAAGCTGAACACTGACCCCACACTGTAGACATTCAAGTACCTTCAGAGGAAATCTTAGGACTAAGTGGTGCCATCAAGAACTCTCTTCTGCCGGACGGCGGTGGTGGCACACACCCTTAATCCCAGTACTTGAAGGGGCAGAAGCAGGTGGGTCTCTGTAAGTTCAAGGCCAGACTGGTCCACAAAGTGAGTTCCAGGACAGTCAGGGCTGCTGCTAGAGGGGGAGGAACAGCATGATAGCTAGGTCTAATTGTCAACTTGACACAACCAGTCCAGGGAGAGAATCTCAGTGAGGAATTATCTGGATCAGACTGGCCTGTGGACATGTCTATGGGGGACTGTCTTGACGATTAACTGATGGAGAGAGACCCTGCCCATGGTGGATGGCACCATCCCTAGGCAGGAGGTCCTGAGTGATATGCCAGGGGAGAATGCTGGAGGAGAGCAGAGATCCATGAGCTCACTCTCTCTGCTCTTGACTGTGGACATGGTGCTTCAAGCTCTGCCTTGACTTCCCACAATAATGGACTGTAACCTGGAATTGTGAAGGAAACACACCCTTCCTACCTAAGTTGTTTTTTTGTTGGGTGCTTGTCACAGTAACAGAAGTGACAGGGCAAATGGCCAAGGGTAACAATTGTGCCTATACTTAGCAGGAAGCATCTAACCAGCCCCTGTGCTAACAATCCTACCTGACTCCCTTTAGGGTTTGGGGGCATTCTGAAGAGATCACAACACCACACACACACACACACACACACACACACACACACACACACACACACACACTCAGGCTTCCGTTCGTCCGAGCTCTAAATTCCCATTAGTCTGCTCGGGAACTCCAAGCCTCAAGCAAGCACAACGGCAAATAAATTCAGGCTTGAGACAGTTTGGACTCAACTCCTCATCAGTGAACTGGACTTGTTTCTTGTTTCCTCCCAGATTCCAGCTTCTCCATAAGTACCAGAAGGCGAGACAGGAAGTGAGCACAGCTGATGTTTCTTTCTCTCCTTTTCTGGTAGATTCGAAAGCTGGAAGCCTTGAGATGATGACCTTCTGAGGACTGGTAATGAGAAAGCCACCCGGAGGTAGGACTCTTTTATCTTGAAAACTAACAACACAAGGTCATCGTCCAGCGATGAGTCCCTTGAAACTGGTACTTGTCGGCTGTTCCGAAGAGCGTGGCTGTGTGGGAGCCACAAGGATAGAGAAAGAGGACAGACTTGGGACTCATCTCACACCCTAAGAGTGGCCAAATTTGCAGAGCAATATCCTGGAACTATATGAGTAAACGTGGCGTAAATCCCCTGCCGTGGGAAGATAAGCGCTCTGAGTTCTGTAAGCTAAATGCACACCGCTGAAATCTGATTGGAAACTTCGAGATGGGAAGACTGAAAATCACAAGAAGGAGGCAATGCTTAATCTCCTGCTGGATGATGATTCAAGATAAACCAAGAGAGAGAGACCTGCTGCCTGATAAACCAGTCAATAGTGCAGATGGGAGATACCCACAGGGAGGGAGTGGGGATGGGAGGGCATTTCCGGTTTGTCATGATGCTCTCAGCTCCTTACTGGAATAGATGAAACCTGCATCCTCCAGGTATGTTCTTACACTGTGGGGCCCCAGGCATCTCACTTTCTAGGTAGACGGCCATATCAGGAATCCACAATCCTTCAGCCATCTCATTTGTCCATTAGAGATGATGAGATGGTCTTTGAAAGGAAAGGAGAGCCAGTATTCATGCAGAGATTCTCCTATCAGTCAATCCATGCTTAGAAATCTTGGTTTTTTCTTTCTTTTTTTCTTTCTTTCATTCATTTGGAACAAATACACAGCTAGATACAAAAGGACCAGAGAAATGAGTAGAATTCATGCCCACAAAGTGAATAAAAGGAGACATGAGCACAGTTTTTCACTCTGTGATTGTGTGTGTGCGCGCACGTGCACACACTCATCTGTACCTACTTGTATACAACAGCTCTTGGTGGTACACTTATTGCTATAGTTATTTGGAGGGAATTTGAGAAGAAGTCTTTGAACGTGATCAGCTTAACAGATTTATTTATTAAATAATTCACTAGGCTTTTCTGTTGAAAAAAAAATTCTAGTTGCAACAGAAAGAAAGCCAGGCAAGAAAAATGCTCATGGAGAGAAGCATCTATGAAATGTCTTAGCTCTGGATTCTTTATTAGGTAAAACGGTGTCACACTGCCATCCCTGTTGCAAACTCTTCATTTAATTTCCCTCTTTTGTGGATATTTTGTTTTCTCCTAAATGTCAGTGTTTGCCGGAGAAAAATGAACCGCTTCTGGTTTTTCCTTGAAAGCTTCTTGCAGTATGCCTCCACTTGCTGGCCGTTTTGCAAACTGCGGCCGTAGCTCTGTGTGTTCAAGAGTCAATGTTTTCCCCATCACAAGAGAGAAGAGAAATTATAAATATATAGGAGAGGCTAACAAAAAATACCAAGTGTAAATTAAATATCATTCACAAAGACCCTGAAAGATAGTATAACCAAAGTGTGTTCAGTACAGTTTGGAATGAAAATAATTTCATTTTAGGGAAAGCAGGGTTTATGTTGATACAAGTAATCTGTGGTATTTATCAAAATATAATCAATTAAAGGTGAAATGTAAATTGTGGCATTAAACTTCTGAATACTAACAAATATTTCCATTTCCCCAGCTGTAGCACATCATTTTTATCAGCCATTAGGAAGGAAGCTGTGTGGGCAAAGCCTGTCCTATACAACAGTACATCCTGGTGGTACCCCTGTTCCGTGGCACAGCTAAGTCCTAAGAATTCATGTCATTGCCCTGATAGGTCAGGAGCCATAATGGCATGCTGTATAAATTTGAATTTTGGCACTCTTTAGGAAGTGGATTATTATTGACCCAATAGGTCAATAACAACTCCCAAAAAGCCAGTGCCACTGCTGGGTGATTCCTTCACGGTATGTGTTTTATTGAATTTTTGGAGCCATTGGGGTCTGACTTGTCAATCTTACTGCTAGGGTCAGGAAGAAAATTTATGAGCCAGCAACGTGATGGTCAAATCACCCTTGTTCTGACCCAAGAAACCACAGGAAAACGGGCTGTTTCCACGACAACCTGTTCTGCCACCTTCCACTTCTCCGTACACACACATACACACACACACACACACACACACACACACACACACACACACACACACACACACACCTTGAAACACTGAAAGGCAGATAAGGGAGTAGTGGCTTGATTTCAAGCTCAAAAGAGAGGGGAGTGGGAACAGAAGGGAAAATAAAGGAGGAGGAGGAGGAAGCGGGGGCTGGCAGGTTTGCTCACATGAAAAGACATTGCAAAGAATACATAGATTCATCCGCTGCCCAGAGGTGGATAACTATCCTAGCGAGATTTCTCACTTTGGAGAAACCAAATGAAACTTCCATTTAATTACCTACACAGTTACTGTGTTTGCTCTCTCCTGACCTTAAAAAAATAAAAATAAAAATAGAGGGGCTGGAGCAATGGCTCATCGGTTAAGAGCATGGACTGCTCTTCCAGAAGACCCAGATTTGATTCGCAGCTCACAACTGTCTGTAACGTGACTTCCAGGAGATCCTGCATCCTCTTCTGGCCTCCTCGGGCACATGGTGTGCAGACATACATGCAGGCAAAACACTAATACATATAAAATAAAATAATAAAAGTTTTTTAATAGACATTGGAATTTTTGTCAGGAAAACAACTCCATGATTTGTATTTTTCAAAGAAAAAAAAAAGAATGAGACCCTTAAAGGCTACCAATGTAGGGAACTATGCTGGTCAGAGGCCCAAGCTGGTGATGAACCTACATGTTATCTGCTCCCTGAGTACCATCCAAACTGTGCAAAGCAGTGTGAATACCTAATACTTGGAGCCAGGACATGTTCTAGAAATGAAGGCATGAATGGACAGGTATCACCCAAAAGAGATGTAGGGTTTAGGTCACTAGGAACATACCCTCACCCTCAGGCTGGCAGAAAATGGCTTCTTAGTTTTTGAAGCTAGGAAGAAACAGTATACAGAAATATCCCTGCTTAATGAGACCAGTATTCTTCCAAGTTATAGAAGAAAATAATCGGAAGGGCGAAAATAGTGTCCTCCAACTTCATTCTTTCCTTCTAAGAATATCAAAAGTGCTGATTATTTTATGTGCTAAACTAAAGGGAAATTTAACACAATACTTAGAAATACAGCAAAACATTTTTATTCTTTGCTATTTCGACTCATAATCGTTTTAACTGATACTTTTTAAAACCAAAAGCTCAGTGTTGATGGGACAAATGAGAACAAACTGGATAAGCTGGGGATTGGGGAGAGGGAGGGATGTTGACTTTTGATTTTTTTTTTTTTTTTTTACACCTGTCTTGAGTCATGTAGTTGGACAACGGGTTAGGAACTGCAAATTCACAAAGAACCATAAATGCAATTCTCCTGGGAAAATTATTTATTTTCACTTTGCAAGTGTCTGCTAGCTGTAGCACTGAATCTCTAGGGAAGGGATCAAAGTGTGTCTCCCTAGTGCTGGAGACTAAGGCATGAGAAAGCCTTCCCTGAGACACTGCAGAACAAAGCTCAGAGGGTCCTCCCCTGGCCTCTGGGGAGAATTCGTTGGAACTCAGCCCAAATTGCTGGCTTTCTACCCTGGAGGCCCCCCATGGTTAGCCTGAGAGAATGACCTGTCACAGAACAGTGACACAGACTGGCAGCCGCAGCAGAGAAGCGGCGTGTGGGTGATTTTGTGTCTGGGAAAGGAATCCCAAACCCCACTGACACACATTAGGCTCCCCGTTCCTGTGGCTTGGGCAGGAGAGGGTTAATTCAGGAGCACTACTGGCCTGGACCAGCTGAAACAGATCTGCTGAGGACTCTCTCGGAAGCAGCAGGAGAGGCCGCTGCAGTTCAAGGACACACACATAAGTACATATGTGCACACGAACACACACACACACACACACACAGCCCCACACCATGGATGGAGACTTCACAGGCCGTAGAACCTACTTCTTGCCAAGGAAATCCCTGGAAAGTCACTTCAAGCAGAAATGCCCCTGGTTTTGGAAGCCTGGCTGGCTAAGGCTGACTGGGGCTGAAGCAGGCAGGAAGCCTGCAATCCTTGCAGCTGCCCAGCAGGCAGGCAGCAGGGGGAGCCTCTGGGCTCCTGGCCTGCAACATCCAAAAACAGCCCCTCACTCATGAGCAGAAGCACCCACCAGTCCACTTCCCCCGGGGAAAAACAAAATCTCACTTCCCCTTCCTATGGAAAGAGAGGAGGGCTGGACATCATGATTCGAAATAAAATAGAACTTAAGTAGAATTTTTTTAAAGTCTTCGTTATTTCCCCAGTTTTCATTTGAAAGCTAATTTATCCCTCCCCCAACACCACACACACACACACACACACACACACACACTAAGAGAATGCAAAGAAACACAGTCCCCTGCCAACCAGCACTGACTTACAAGTTACAATTTCAGTTGCAAATGTGACAGCCCTTAAAAGCAGGTTCAGAAGGCTTCCCCGTCATCACAAAAACCACATTCAGAGGGATTCTGCACCAGGGCTGTTCTTATAGCAAGTGCACAACACACAGCCCATCACACATACACTCGTACTGTCAACAAATCATATTGCTAATGCTGAACTGAGTGACAGTGCATATAATAAAAAGTTTATGCCATCCTCAGTCGGCACACACCTCCCTGAGACCTCTGAGCTCCTCCACACTGTCTGCCTGTGAACACATCTGTCCCAAGCATGCCTTGAAAGTGAATGTCTCCCACAGAGTAAATCTTCCAAAGACTGGAGAGGCAGTTCCCCTTCTGATCAATGCTGACTTCAGATTCAACTTCGTTCCATCTTTCATTTCAATCAGTCACTCTGGTCCAAGAATAGAGGGCTAATTTGGTGGCCAGAGAGACTAGAAGTCATGTGGACCAGAGCCTTCTGTGGCAGCCATTCTGTCCTGCCACAGGAAGGAAGCAGATGTATGACTGCACACTTCCTGTGACGGGGAAGCCAGCCTATAGCACACTGGGTCTTGTGTAGAACAGAAATGCAAGCTGGTGGGTGGCTGATGGGCACGTAGTGCAAACTTAGATATGCTTGCTTGAGTGCCTGAGAAACTGAATGGAGAGAAAGGAGGTGCCCTGGAGTCCCTCGACTCCTCTATGGAGTGTGCAGTACACAGAAGTTCCCAGGCTGATCTAGACCTATACCAACAGAGAGGCTGGATTGGGGTCAGGGAGGCCAGAAGCTGTGTTTAAGGCACTGTGGAAGGAGGGCCTCCTTCAGACATTTCACATAAGAATCTTGACTTTCCCTGGTCGACCTCTGGAGAATGAATGAAGGTCTTCAAAACCTTCGAGGCCTTAGCCCTTGGATAGAGTACATAGGTTCAAATACCACAGAGCCTGTCCTTTTCCTAGGGCTGATGGGAGGTACCACTCAGCCAGGCCGTTATATAAATGGGTCTGCCTTGGACCATGGGGGCCACTGCAGCTACTCTTTCTCTGACTTCTAAGTCAAAAGAAGGGGCTCTGAGAGGATGGAGAGCCCCGATTTCAGCTCAGAAGCACCATTGCACAGGACTACACTAGTTCTGCCCCTTTTTAAAAGTGCATTGGGCTGCATGGGGCCGAGGGAAGGAGATGGGGAGACCCCAGGCCAAGCAGGCACTGAAGAATAACGGACGCCACACTCCCTGATGACGCACACCCGTATACACACAAGCCCCCACTAACTCTGAGTCCTTGTAAGCCAGCACAGCAGTGGCAGAGGGGTCCCCCAAGGGCTGGCCAGCTTCCCTCTTGGGGTCTTCTCATCTGGTCAGGCAGAAAAGGGACAGAGTACATCTCAATGTCAGCAGGCACATGCAGAAGGGGTTTTGATCCAGGGCCCCCAGTTGTCTACACAATCTTAATAGTCTCAACTTAAAAAGATAAAGGGGTTGAGTTATAAGCATCCATATTTTCATTTTGTTTACTACCTTGAGGGAATAAAAGGGGGAAAAATGGCTGGCTAGCACATTACCCCTTGTCAGAAAAAAAAAAAATAGATAAAATAAAATAAAGCATCATTGAACCTATTCTGTGGCTGATTGAAATTTTAAAGACCCAAAAGAGACAGCTAACTTTCACAGGCTCTGGTGGTGTGGCCAGTGGGGGTCTCTAGAATGTGGCAAGAGGAAGCCAATGGCGGCAGCCCTATTGGGTGGTAGAGGGAAGAAGCATGGAGGGGGCACACTAGGTTTCTCTCCCCATGAGAAGCAACACAAGTCACCCTTTACACTCAGTCTAATGGCCCACATCTCTGGGGAACAGAGAAAGAAGGCCCAGGGTCTGAGCAGCCATCTTGGTTCCCCACCCCTCACCGTGTGACTCTGGCTGGGTACTTCCCACCGTCCTCTGTCCCCTGCTTTTCTTAGCTGCGCCATAGCACCTGCGTCTCCGAAAGAGAGAATCGACGAGGAGCAAGCAGGTGGTAGGGGACACGGGTCACTCCTGGACCCCTGTCCAGCCCTGTCTAGGACAGAGTGACCAGACTTAAGAGGGAAACACTGCCTAATTTCTACAGAATGTTCCAGGGTGATCATCCACTTCATGGCTTCCTCACAGGCAGACGGCAAAAGCAAGCCTGGTGCCCTGTACGCACAAAGACACCGAGTCAAAAAGCCACCATCAAGCATCCCCTTGCCATGTCTCTGCCCCTGTTCTGTGTGGCTTCTCCCCCTAGCCTGAATCTCTAACCTATTTTAAACATGCCACCCACTCCCCAGCACTAAGAGAAGCCTCCTTTTTTCTCTTTCTGTCTTTTTCCCCTCAGCAGATGAACTTTAAATGCAGTAGTGTGCTCCTCCTGGCTGACCCGCCTGCTGTGAGTAATTGTCTAGAGAGAATAGGAAAATCTAACAGCTTTTGTGAAAGGGAAAAGAGAAGACAGACATTATTATGATCTCGAATCCGAAGCTCTCTTCTTTTCTTTCTTTCCTTTTATATTTTTTTTTCCTGGATCTAACAGCTGTTTCCCATCACAACTTGGGTTTGAAAGACATTGCAAAAATGAGTGTATCCGTGCCCCAATTAGTTTCAGTCGCTAATAACTTACTTGCCACCCAGGCCTGATTTAATCGGGACAGCCCTGATTTATGGTTGTTTGCCTGGTGTCCGACTCTCCTGCCAGATTCTTGGGAGGGGTACCCTTTGGGGTGCTGGGGGAGGGAGGCTTGAGGGGACCCAGGGCTCCTGCAGGGGCAGACAGGAGTGCCCATCACTGAAGACCCAGCACCCACCAGCTCCTTCCACCCCCACCCCCAGCCCCAAGCCCTCCACACTTTAAGGTCAAAGACAGCTCCAAGCTTTGTGTCAGTTCAGACATAAAAGCCCGGAGCCTTTGGTGGGGAGGCCACTGTGGATGGTGCCAAATTATGCGTGTCTAGTTTTTGTGATGTGATCTACGCTGTTCATTAGGGACGGGGCTGAGTCCATGCACTCATTTTTCTTAGGGCTGCTCGCTGGTCTGCAGGGAGCCCCTGTGCAGAGAGGCCCATCCGTCCTTTGCTCACTCAGCAACTTTCCTCTTTGGATTTTTTTTTTTATGAAAATTTTTCATGCAAAATAGACATAGAAGTGGCTGGATCAGATCGTGCACACATCAAGCACAGGAAGCCAATGGCAGCAGTTAACAACTTTGAAGCTTTTGAAAATCTGTGTCTGGCAGGGCAGCTGTGTCTCCCATTTCATGGTGCAACTGCTGGGTCTTAATGACACCCATAAAAAGCAGGCATGGGGGCGTATGCTTCGGGATTCTGGAAACACATTATATGGTGCAGAGAACCTCAGAAGGCTATGCAGGCTGTTTGGGTATGCTGGGACTGGGACTGGTGTGTCTCTGGAAAACACACACAAGACATCACACAAAGGTGATCGGAGTGAATCCCCTGGGCTCCAAGAAACAGGCCAGAATTGAACTAAGGATACTCAAGTGATCGCTGATCAAGACATGTTCCTCTCCAGCTGCCCAGCTGCTGCACCCCATCGTGACAACAGGATCCCTCCCCAGGGTCCCTCCAAGTCCCCTGCCAGCGGAAGGAGCCCCTCTGAAAGCTGCCAGGTGGGCAGGAACAAAACCAACGGGTCTTCATAGGCAGCATGAGAATAGAAAATGGAACTGGGTCAGACAAGAGAGAACCCTCCAACCTTCTCATCACCCTGAAACCCAAGCAAGACAGCACACCCTGGAGGCACCAGAAATAGCAATGTCACCCGAGCCCAAGAAAACTGCTTGCTCTCATACAAAAGTACGAATCAAAGCAAACCAAAAGGACTGGAAATCTCCAGTGAGGCGGCAACCTGCGGGCAGCCACAGCGCAATGTACATAGGGGGTCCTCAGCAGCGACAGCTCTCCATGTTAGGACCCCAGGGTCACAAGCGCCCAGAAGGCAGATGCCCTCTTACCATCAGATACCAATATCTATCTGTTGGCAATTGTTTTTACTGGACATCTGTCTCCCCGGTGCTCTGGGCTCTGTATCTATGAGCCTGGTTATCCCATGATTCTGGAGAGCTACAGCACAAAACGGCAAGGGTTTGACCCTCTGGTCTCTGGTCTGGCTTGTTGAGTGATTTCTTTTGCAGAGAGAATTCAGTGACCGGGGACATTATTTGACAACTTGTTAGGATGGCCACTGAGCTGGAAGAAGTTTCTTAGAGACATTATTCAAAAAAAAAAAAAAAGAAAGAAAGGGGGAAACATGATGACTCAGCTCAGCAGTGAAGGTGCCTGACACCTGAGTTCCGTCCCTAGGACCCACGTGACAGGAGCAGAGAACCTATTCCCACAAGCTGTCCTCTGACCTCCAAATAAATAAATAAATAGATGTTATGTTTACAACTAAAATAATCGCTAAGGTAGCCATCGCACAGCAGAGCGTGCAGCCATGTAAGGCCACCTTCTCCGATCACAGCTGGCATAACATTTTCATTTCCCTCCTCTCTGCTGTATGTGCAGAGGCGGGCAGGCTGAGACAGCTCGGGGCAGAGCTGCGGCTGGACTCTGCACGGTGGCTGCAGAGAGGAGAAAATGAAAGAGGAAAGAGACCATCCATCCATCTCACTTGGCATGTTTATATGTTCTCTTAACCAAAAAGGAAAAAAAAAAGTGTTTACCAGATGGAGTGTCAGGAACATTGTGTAAAAGAACACTTATCTGAGACACTTTGATCTTTCTCCAAAGCACCATTAGAGGAGGCAGAGGGGACGAGGGCTCTAGGCCCAAGGAGGAGGGGAGGGGGGAGTTTCCAGCAACAACTGTGCTCCTTCGGGACTGTGTTTTGAACTAGTCCAGGCCAGGCTGCCGGCCCACCGCACCTACAGAATCAGAGGAGGCCACAGCCATCCTCACTGGGGGCCACGGCGGGTACCCCAGCCGGTTCCAGGCTAAGTGCTCTACCCTGGCTGCTCAGCCAGCCTGTGAACGGTCCACGTCCTGTTTCGTCTGGTCTGACAAGACAGAGAGAAGAAAGAGGAAACAGCGAAGGGGGGTCAGCCCCTCGTTTTATTACCGCGTCCACATTGCTGCTTTCATTTTAATTTCAGCCTCCTGACTTTTTGTGTATTTTGTTTTGATGGGGGTTTTGTTGTTGTTCCGATCCGGGTCTTATTGTGTATTAATCCTCCTGCCTCAACCTCCCAAATGATGGCATTACAGCTGTGATCCATCATGCCCAGCTTTGTTGTGCAATGTCCATCTGTAAAGGAACAAATGAAATGTGCCTAAAAAGGCTTTTTTTTTTTTTTTTTTTGGTTGGGATTATGTATGTCCAAGTCGAAAGTTCCAAGGAGGGGTACAGAAGGCATGCACACGGGGCTGGCAGAGGCCAATCACGGGACCCTGCGTTCATAGCTCTCCAGCGTCTTCAGGAACAAGGTGACTCAGCAAATTGTTTGGAGAAACACAGCACATGCCATTGAAAACGGGAGTCTGTGCTGATGGGAAATACCACCCTGAGGTGGCGTTAAAGAGAGCAGGGGCTTTTGAAGGGCAAGAGAACAGAAAAGGCCTTTAGATGCCAAGGAGGATCAGTACAGCATCCTGCCCTTGGACACTGGGTAATCACTGCTTTTTGTGCTTGGATACGAAACACCATACACCCAGCGACCCCAGAGTCCACTGAGGCAGGAACCTCAGGAAACCACTTGCCACGCTCAATAGGTGCACATCCATTCCTGTTAGGACATGTTTAGGAGTACATGGATTTTTCTGCGCCTCTACTGTGTAGCAGGAATGTGTCTCCACACAACCACATTCTCTAAAGGTGTTAGATAAGCAGGGTATTCTCTAAAGAGGTTAGATAAGCAAACAACAACAAACACGTTTTCACTTTAGTAAGAATCAACTTTGGGTACGACCGACCGTAAGCAAGGCGTTTGCAACCCAAGTCTATGCAGAGGACGACCGGAAGGTTAAGAATTTTGGCAAATGCACGGCAGAGGACAAAATAAACCAGCCAAGGCCTCCCAGGCAATGAAGCAAGGCCTAGGCTCTGCTCTTCGTCTCCAGGTTCTCTGTTCTTTCACAGCTATTCCTGCTTTCTTTTGTGTTTTTCTGTTTTATCGTCGCAGGAGAAGGGACTCTCCTGTGACCAGCCAACGAGCAGTGTCCTTTACATTCTGACCTCCTTATCCATTGATCCGTCCTTGTGTAGAACCTCGCATCTCTTCTCGTCCTTCCCAGGTCTGTGATAGGTTGTTACAGCCACCGTCACCCCACTGGGCTGTGGACAGCAGTGTTTCCTGAAGGGCTCCAGCCGTGCCAACCCATGCTAAGCCAGTTCCTCCTTCTACATTGTTGTCAAGCATTCACTCAGAGGCAAAGGCTCCAAACAGCACTGACACTCTGTCCCTCTCCACTGCCAGCCTAGGAGCAGGAGCCTTCCAAGTGAGGGACAGTTCAGCTCCAGATTTTCAGCAAGCACCCCAAACTGAAGATCCAGAAAGGAGTTGGAACCCCAAAGCAGGGGACATTGGGAGCAGAACCCAAGCAAGTCCTCTAGATGGAGCCACCCTGGACTCCCACCCCACCTAGTGTCAGCCACATCGTTCACAGCCTGGCATGTGTCTGTGCGTGGACTTGAATACATGACCTGGTCTCCTGAGACTATTCATCTATAAAACAGAGACAACAGCGTCTGTCTAATGGTGGTGTGTGAATTCCATCAAAATGTGAAGTTTAATTTTTAATTCAAATTAGATCAAAATGCAAGGCAATTTGGTCAATTACATTAAATCCATTTGAATTAGCTAAATTAAATTCTCACTCGGTACTACCTACCTAATGCCAGTGTGTCTTAAAGGAAGGGCACCTGTAGAGCAGGTGCTGAGTGCGCAGAGCAGGGTGACACTTCGGAGCCCCTCAGTGAAGTCTTTGCCACCAGCAGTAAGGTCGTCCTAATGAAACAGTATTCTTGGGCTCTAAGGGGGTCTTGTGCAATACTCAATGAATCTAACTCTGAAATTATTTTATCAATAGTCTGCAAATCACACCTGTGTCTCATAGACGCAGTTATTCAGTAAATTGATCAAAGGTGATCAACTGCCATCATTCCTTCCAATAACACTGTTTCATCCAGTTTTCAAAAAGTGTTATGTCTTTCTGTGTGTTTACCTACAGCTGGAGTTCTGATCAATTCCCCAGGGTCACTTTTTGAAAACCCTCTAAGCTCTGGGTCAGGCACACTATGGCACCAACTCAAACAAATGCATAGAAACTCAAATGCGCGCGCGCGCACACACACACACACACACACACACACACACACAGGAGAGGCAGAGGAGAGAGAGCACCTTCCAGAGGATCATATTACCTAAGTATGTTATTCCTTGCTGAGAACTCGGTTGGGTTCCTGTCACTACAAGGCAGAGTGTCGTTGCCAAGCCTTGTCAGAGAAGACACTCCAGAACCAGGTCCACACATGTCAGACTCACCGTCCCCACCCACTGACATCACGACCTTTAAGGTTTTGTAACCAGAAAGCTACCTGCACATCCTTTGGCTTCCCAGCATTCCCCCTGCTCCTCTAACACCAGCATGATTCAATATGGCGGCCACTGGTGATACACGTGTGGTCACTGAACCCACTGTGTGCCCTTTGAGTTATCAGGTTGGTTTTGTGTTGAAATGGTGAGACTTTTGATATACTGAGATTAAAAAAAAAAACCACAGCATTAATGTTGCTTTCACTTTTTTTCATTTTCCTGTTTTAATGTGAAAATGGAATGATTTTGCAGGTTCAGGTTATATTTATTTCTACTGGACAGTCCAGAGACAGTCTACCTCCCTCCCTTCCCTGTCTCCCAGACCCTTTCCCATTTCTTCACCTAATAAGGTTCTTCACAACTGTGAGGACTCTTCTAGAATTTGTGTCTCCAGGGGGCATGTCTTCTCACCTGCCTAGGGGTGAAGTTGAGCCTTGTTCTGAGCTGTGGAAGACAGCCTGCATGCTTCTGTTCTTGCGTGTGTGACACTCTTAAGCAATCTGTGGCATATGCCCTTCTAGACTATAAGCCACTGGAAGGTAGAAATTTTGTCATACTCATATGAGCAGACACATGCACATATCTGGCATCATCCATAAGCATCTGCCACATCCTGCACTGTGCTGGGCATTTGGTCTTGATGCTCAAAAAAGCTTTAGGAAAGGGCGGGGATCTGAACTACCCAAATCAGTGAATAGACAAGGGTTCCTCCAAGAACTATGTATGACAGTCAGCTGTGTGAACTTGGCACCTAGAATCACCCAGGAAGAGTCTAAAGAGCCTCGGTCTACAGTGGGTTGGCTTGTGGTCATGTCTCTGGGTGGTTGTCTTTATTAAGTTGATGGATGTAGAAAGGCCTGGCCTGAGAGGCATGTCCTAGGCAGAGGGTCCCGAACTGTAAAAGGGTAGAAAAATCCAGCAAAGAACAATCCAGCAAGCATGTGAGCATGTATACATTTATTTCTCTCTGCTCTTGACTGTGAATTTGAAGTGACTAGCTTTTTGACGTCCTTGCCTTGAGTTCTCTGCAGTAACAGACTGTAATCTGGAATTGTAAGCTAAATTAAACCCCCGTGTCCCCTAAGTTGGGTTCTGTAGGGGTATTTTATCGCAGCAACAGAAACAAAACCGGAGTACGAGTCAATCCAGAATTAAACACCTTATTTCAACTTAACAATATTTTATGGCTTTTCTACATGCCTATCATATCCCATGACTCACATACTTTTCCCTCAAAGACATCTAAATCCACTCAAGATAAAGCACAGGAATAAATGAATGTGATAGAATGCAAAACACATCAAAGCACAGCCTTTCATGCAAATCAAAAAGTCCTTCACCCACGTGGGAGCACGGGCAGGCGTGGAGGAGTGTTAGAGATGGTGCCAGGTGGGTACTGATGGGCGGTGAGAGAGGCCAGATGAGAAAGAAACAGGGGAGGGGGCAGAGGTGGGACAAGGGGAGGTCGGGCAAGGCAGACTGGAACCGGGCTTGGCAGAGCATAACGTATACACGGCAAAATGATTGGTTGGCAAGGTCTGTCAGAACACAGAACCACACACCGGGTAGCTTGAAACAACACACAAGGAGGCCAGATATAAACAGGTCAAGTCTCTCCCTCCAGAGCTCTGGGTGACACGGTCAGTTCCCCTGGCTCTAGTGGCCGTCAGCAGACCTGGGTATCCCTTGGCTTGTGGCATCACCCCCGTTGCTGCACCCCTCCGTGTCAATCAACCCTCCAACGAACCCCTCTTAACAGACACACCTGCAAAACATGACCTTATCTTCACCTGACTTCATCTGCCAATACCGCAATTCCAAACAGCATCGCAGGTATTGGGGATGGCCAGTACTTCAACAACTCCTTTTGGGGGACACAACCTGGCCTCCCACAAAGAGGGTCCTGAAGCCCCACGGTGGTTCCCATGGACTTAAATAAAGATCCTCTCTCTGCCCACCTAGCCTATCATCATGTTCAATAAAGATGCGGCCTAACTTTGAATAGGAAAGCGCAGCGCAGCGGAAGGCCGGGAATCCATGCCGGGCACCGAGCAGCAATAATGACATGAAATGACATTTAGGATCATGCTGCACACATTCGGGAAACTAGCAAACAACCATGTGTCCAACAGAAGGAAACCCTCCGTTTTTGTGACCCACAGAGGACCTACCTAGCTCAGTGTTGCCCAGGGCACCAGGAGTCCCGGTGACGGTGACAGGAACACCTTGACACACACCCCACACAGGAGCACGCACTTATGCGGGTCTTAGCTGAAGCCTGAGAGTGAGATGCAAATACTGAAGCCCACAGGTGGGCTCGCTCCTCCACAGTGCCTGCCACTCCCTCCTAATCCCACCCACCCCGCTTGTCTTTACTTCCGCATCTGCACTTCCGGGGCACCAGATCCTTAGACGACTCGGTGGTTAACGTGGAATTAGACAGGCGAAGAGCCCCTCTAGCCTGTCATCATGTTCAGTAAAGATGCGGCCTAAGTTTAAGCAGGAAAACCCAGAGCCTCGAAACGCTGGGGATGCACGCCTGGCACCGAGCAGCACTCGTGCCATCTTGTGGCGGGAGCCTGTAACAGCCGCTCCTCGCACTTTCCCTGTCAACTGCACAAGCTGTGGTCCAGCATCCAGCCCTGTTGTTACTCATCCATCAGCAGAGACATCTGGGACTTTGATAACGGCTGCCAGGATCTGCTGATGTGCCCTCTAGAACTTTCTCTTGCTTGGCCAGGCCTCACAACGCGCAGCTTGCCAGCTTCTTTCCAAGACCTTGTACTTGGGGATGACGTGGCTTGCTGCTAAACTAGTTATACTCTGGTAAGATTCTCATGGGTAGACTTGCCTGGTGTAGCCTTGGGCAGCTTTTGTGAACACTGAGCCCCATAATGGGAATATTACCAGAAGCATTCGAGATACCAGGAAGTGGTTTACAAAGTGTCCTGGGAGCAACATGGAAGCGTGATCCAGGCTAGAGTGTCCTGGGGGACCTGGGAGAATCAGGACACAAGAGGTACCTCTGGGCACACATTCGTGTTTCTCTTTTATGTTTCTTCCCAACACATTTTAGCTGAATGATGCTGAGATTTATTTTTTTAAGGAATAAATTCTGGATACATCATGAGCCTTTGTTACACAGAAAAATATACATAAAATTGTTTAATTGAAGCAGAGGTTTTATTATTTTATCTTGTGTGTGTGTGTGTGTGTGTGTGTGTGTGTGTGTGTGTGTGTGTGTGTGTGTGAGAGAGAGAGAGAGAGAGATGTAGGTTTGTGTGCATGTGTGTGAATGTGGGCATGCACCTGCCACCACGCATATGTGGAGGTCAGGGGACAGTCTGGCGTCTTGGTCCTTTCCTTCCATCTCCTTTGAGACAGGTTTCTTTTTCATATGCCTCAGCATATGCCAGGCCAGCTATCCTTAGACCCGCTGAGATTTCTGACTCTGATTCCTACCCCTCTGTAGAACACCGGGATGACTGGCGTGCTCTGTGTGGGTTCTGGTCCTTCGCGCGCATGTCCGTGTGCATGTGCGGTGAGCACTTGGACCCACCAAGCCTCCTCCCCGGTCGGCCTTTGTATTTTGTTTTGCCCAGAACTCATATTTCACATCTAGAGTTCGCCAAGACACTAAATACAAATGCATTTGGCTCACACTGAGCACACATTGTCCTTTGCGTCTGACTGGGAAAAGAGATGGTGTTTTACTCCAAATTTACAGCAATAGTGATATTTTAAGAATTATAGAGTACCCTCCCCTAATTAGGCTCAAGTTCACTCCCTGCAGTCTCAGGGTGGCCCTGCTCTACTTACTGGCAAGCACCAGCTGTTCTAGACACGGAGTACAGACTGCAGCCTCTAAAAAGAAGGTCATGCAGTACTCCAGATTTCTGCCCTGACTCCACACGAGGAGGTTCAAAACTGCAAAACTGGATGAATGGGAACTCAGCCTGTGATAAGTCGGCCTTGCTTGTCAATCCTTGCTGGATTAAAAGGTATCTAGGACTTTGGCCTGGAAAGATGGCTCAGTAGTTAAGAGCACCAGCTGCTCTTCTAGAGGCTGGGATGTGGTTTCTAACACACACACACACACACACACACACACACACGATAACTCACAGCCATCTGTAACTCCAGTTCCAGAGAATCTGTCTCCCTCTTCTGGCCTTCTCAGGGGCCATGCATACATGTGGTTCACAGACTTACATGCATGTAAAACACCCATACACATAAAATACAAATAAATAATACAATTGGGTTTTTTTTAAACAACAACAACAAAAAGATTGACATCTAAGACTAGCAAGGTTCACTTCTCAGTGTGTCTGTAAGGACTTGTCCAGAGAGGACTGACATGTGGGACAGGCACTTTGGGTGAGAGGCCCGCCCTGAATGTGGGTAGGCAGGCTGGAAGAGAGTGGGAGGAAGTGGAAGCTGGTGCATGGTCCATCCTTTTCTAAGTGAATGTATCTATCGCTGTTGCCCTCACCCTTGACCATCAGTCTCCAACTTCTTCCACCTCAAGTGTCTTCAACACCAGGGACCCTCCAGGGAGCCTCTAGGTCCTCAGCATTGGACTGCTGAGGGGTCCTTCTAAGACTGAGCAGCGATGGAGTTCCAAGCTTTCCAAACCATCAGATGGCCACTGTTGGACTAACTGGTCCCTATCATGTCAGAGATGTTCAATCCACAGCCCCGTGGGACACAGGCATCTGAGGATGGGTATAAAGGTGGCCCAGTACAAACGTTCTTCAAGCATTGATTTTGGTGTGTAATTATTTTTTGTGACCTTCTTGCATAGTTCTTGAGCATGAATTTTGTAGATAGTAATGTGGTCCAAAAGGTTGGATATACCAAGTAAATCCCTTTTTACTACAACACATGAGAGAGAGAGAGAGAGAGAGAGAGAGAGAGAGAGAGAGAGAGAGCTCTAACTACTATGTCATCTGTCTCTATGTGACCTCACTTACAGTGGCAGACAATAGCACCCAGCTTCATTTGACCTATTTCCACTTGACTCCTGATGAAGAGTCAGTCATCTCTGGGGTTGGGGCAGGCTATGCCCTGTGTCTAATCCAGTACCCTCTTGGCTGGCAGAATTGCCAGCTCCCCGAGTGGAGGATTCAAGCAATCCCATAGCTGGTACCTTCCAGGAATTTCTCCCTATTCAGTTTTCAAAGGAGGAAACAGAAAGCAGGGTTGGGGAAAGGCTGGCCTGCTTCTACAGGAAAACAGAGAGTTTCCTGGAATCCGAAACTGCAGAATGCAAAAGTCCATGCTGTGCATATATACATCTGTGTTATACATGGACAAGATAGGCAGTGTCACCCCCAAACAACCACCCAATTATTTGATATCATCTGACATCCTACAAGTAAGAAATATTATTTAAAGATTTATTTCTGTTACTTTTAAATGATCTGTACATGTAAGGGGTGCATGTGACTGCATGTGACCTCAGAGTCCAGAAGGGGGCATCAGATCCACTGGATCTAGAATTACGGGTGGTTGTGAGCTGCCCGATGTGGGTGCTGGGAATCAAACCCAGATCCCTTGTGAAAGCTGTACACTCTTCTATCCATTAAGCCCCATCTTCTAACTGTCTCACCACCCCAAGAAGTGTTGTTAATGGAAGGGGCTAACTTGAGCTGACTGTGGAGCTCAATATCACAGTACAGAAGAAAAAAAGTATTCCACATCTATAAAACAAAGTCCAAAATATGCAGATATGCGAGCAATTCCTACACCCATTCTGTCCTCCCCTATGTCTTTACTGACTTTCAGGTCATCCAAAAAAAGGTGACATGGCTTTTTTTTGTTTTTTCGGGGTCTAGAGGCCATAAAGAACTAAAGTGCTGACAGTGGCGAAGCTCTTAGCTTTGACCTCAGCTGCTCTGTCATGTTTACAGCTGACCCTGGAGTTGTTGGTGACTCAATTTCTTCCACTCCCTAGATACAGATTTACCAACACACTGCAGCGATTCTTGGATTGAAAGGGTCCTGGGAAGTGCTCATGACAGCTCTTTTTCTGAACGGCTCTATCCACAAAGAAACACCACACACAGGAGACCTCAAATTGGAAATCCAAGACAGCGGTGCTGATGAAAGCAGGTGCCCCTCTCGAACAGAAGAAAACAACCGCAAGAATCCAGTTAAAATGTTATCTGAGTCATTTGCTGATAGACAACCATTCCAACATTACAAAGAATGAGTTTTCTGGGATTGATGAGATGATTCCACAGGTAAAGGTGCCTGCCACCAAACCTGGTTACCTAAGTTCGAACCCAGGGACCTACATGGTAGAAGGAAAAGAGAGAATAACTCCTGAAAGTCATCCTCTGACATCCATGTGCATCCCAAAGTGTATACACAGAGAGAGAAAGACAGAGAGAGAGACAGAGAGACAGAGAGACAGAGAGACAGAGAGACAGAGAGACAGAGACAGAGACAGAGAGGTAAATAAATATATGTAATTTTAAGATGTAAAAGATATGCAATAATTTAATTTCTTCACTTTGCTATCTTTTCCAATACTGTTAATAAATATCTTTAGTCCTCTGTTTACCCTCAGGACACTGGGATCACTTACTCATCCCCCACACTATACAAATACACTGAGCTGAGTCCTTAACACACATCAGAACTAAGAGGGGGCACAGTTTGTGCTCTGAAGCAGCCGAAAACCAAGAAGACAATAAGCACATGGACGTTTTCACCAGGACTGATGTGAGGAGGGAGCGGGCAGTCACTTGAAGCCTGCCTACAGAAAGCAGCATGGGCAAAGGCTGCACTTGAGGGACTGAGCAAAGGAAGTCCCACCCCTAGCCGACAGCACCAAAAGGCTGCTTCTCTCTGGGTGGGGAGTGGGGCATGGGGGGGGGGGGGCACTTAAAGGAGGAACCACCCGACCCCAAGCACAGCCCTTATGAACAACTATGGACACGTTTCAATACAGGACTTGTCTATGTCCGTCCTCGAAGTGGGAGGTAAATGCAGAAGGCGGCGATTTCTGGTGCTGGGTCTGACCTCCCCTGTTCCACGGTGCTTCATTGCGTGAGGCACAGCTAACTGAATGATGGATGGAGAAGCCACTTGGGCAGTAGCCAGTAGCTATCTCCTTCTGTTCTGAGACCTGCATCCAAATTTGAGCCTGTGAAATGGCTTGGGTGATCTTAATTTGACAGTTGTCAACATTTCAAAATCATTGCCAAGTTCAACCGCATGGAAGTCTTTGATCAGGCTCAGCTCTCCGCATATGTGTGCGCGTGTGCCTGTGCTGTGCATTGTCAGAGAGCCTGCCAATCTGAGCTGGGGCAATACACCTGTGCACCCTTCTTCAGTCACATCTCATTAGCATCTTGCACATGATGGATTCTGCAGGAGAGTGAGGAGGAAAATGGCGTTTCAACTTCAAGAAGTTTGGGTCCAAGAAGGAGAAACATAAATAGACAAAAAAAAAAAAATGTTTGAGCCATGAATTAAATTCAACATGAAAACTGAAAAATTAAACAATGTCCTGCACAAAATAAAAACTTATACATAAAAATGAAATTGGATAATGTTGTGAACAAAATGGTTCGCAATGGCATTTAACCATCCTGTGTGTTCTTTATCAGACATCTTATTCTCAGCTGAATTTGAAGACAATTGAACCAACTCAGTGTCAGAGGGGAAAGCCATATTACTAAACTCGGGGCAAGGGGATTTTCTCTGAGTTACCCTGGTTGGCTCACCGGAATGATAGGGACAAGTTACCACATGCAAACTATCCCATTTGGAAACAAAACCACTGACTGGCATAGCAAATACAGGATCACCATGGGGAAGGTGTTGAAATAAAAATGCAAAAATACAGGAAGCTGCTGTGCAGGGAGCACAGTTGTGGGCTGTGGGGGGAGCACAGCTGTGGGCTGTGGAGGGAGCACAGCTGTGGGCTGTGGAGGGAGCACAGCTGTGGGCTAAGGCATCTTCTTTCAACCAGGAGTCTCACAGACAGGCTCTCGTTTCCTCTGTTGACAGGTACCAAGCAAGCCGGGGAAGGATGGATGTGGCATTCCGATCGATCTTCTTTCTTGGGCCAGTATGTTTTAATCCTCCAGAATTAAAGTCCTC
Source organism: Peromyscus californicus insignis (assembly GCF_007827085.1). Taxonomy (NCBI): domain Eukaryota; kingdom Metazoa; phylum Chordata; class Mammalia; order Rodentia; family Cricetidae; genus Peromyscus; species Peromyscus californicus. The sequence continues at coordinate 71,541,244 of NW_026294469.1, read as the reverse complement.
CAGGAAAAGTGTGCATGTGTAGATAGAAGGTCTTGTTTAAAAACAGTAAGTCAGCAAAATATAAGGTAGGTGGCTCCAGAACCCTGAAAGGACCTATCTTCACTGTTGACGTCACTGGATTTAGAATCCCTAGGAGGCACACCTCTGGGCACATCTGTGAAGCCCTGTCCAAAGAAATTCAACTAGGAAAGGAATACCCAAGCTGAATGTGGACTGTGGGTGGCCCCTTCCACAGGCTCATGTCCCAGGCTGAATAAAGGGGGAGGGGCATGCCAACTGAACACCAGCATTCATCTCTTTCTGCTTCCTGACTATGGATATAATGTGACCAGGTGCCTCACACTCCTGGCACCTTGCCTTCCCTGCCACAGTGAATCGCATCCCCTCGAGCTGGACGTCAAAGAGAAGCCCTTCCCTCCTTAAGATGCTTTGGTCAGATACCTTGCCATAGCAATAAGAAAAATGATCAATACAAATACTGTCTGCCGTCCATCTTGTTGCTCAGACCCTCACAACGGGAGTGAAATGGTTTTGTTTACATTTATCTGCCAGCTGCAGGCTGAGCATCTATCCACATACTTTCAGTCATTGATACATCTTCCTAAGGTGAAATATCAATTCATATCCTTGTCGTGTGTGTGTGTGTGTGTGTGTGTGTTGTCATTTTCTCATTGAGTTTTAAGGGATTTTTCATAAATTCTAAATACAAGTCCTTTACTAGAAATGCATTTTATAAATATTTAACTCTTTCTCTTATCTTTTCATTTTCTTATTGATTTTTTTTTTAAGTAGAAAGTTTTTAAAGTGTGATGAGGCCTAATTTTTCGATTACTTTTTTTTTGTGAACCATGCTCTCAGTGCTACATGTTGGGAATTTTTGCTTGACCTTAATTTTTTTTTTCAGTAATCTTTCTTCTAAAAATTTTGGAGTCAGAAAGATGGCTTCATGGATAAATGTGTTGTCTGCCAAGCTTGATGACCCAAGTTTGATCCTGAGGACCCACATGCTGGAAGAAAAGATGTTGTAGAATATTATTTTAAGGTGTGTTACTTTTGTTTATGTTGTATTTGCTTAACTCTGTGAAGCTGTGTTACTGTGCCTATCTAAAACACCTGATGGTCTAATGAACTGAACAGCCAATAACAAGGCAGGAGAAAGGATAGGTGGGGCTGGCAGGCAGAGAGGATAGAGAGAAAGAGAAATCTAGGAGAGAAAAAGAAGAGCAGTTAGAGAAAGAGGAGGACTCCAGGGGCCAGTCACCCAGCTACACAGCCAGCCATGGAGTGAGAGTAAGATATACAGAAGTAAGAGAACAGGAAAAGCCCAGAGGCAAAAGATAGATGGGATAATTTAAAATTAAGGAAAGCTGGCAAGAAACTAAGCCAAGCTAATGTCAGGTATTCGTACATAATAATAAGACTCTGTGAGTGATTTATTTGGGAGCTGGGTGGCAGACCCCCCCAAAAGAGTAAAATATCAACAACAGTTTGGTGTACCAACTTGGGGCTCAAATATCTACCTAAAGACTGAGAAAGAGTATGTGGCTCCTCTAAGAGTTTCAGCCGAACAGTTTCTGCGGACCACTGAGCCCTTGAGCAGCTAGTAAGTTAAGTAGGAACAAAAAACTCATTAAAAACGCCTGCTGCAGTGCAAGCATTGGCATTCTAGAGCTCTGGGAAGGTTGAATGCAGTTCCTGGTCAGACAAATCTCTGACCAACCAGCTTCAAGTCTCATGCTTGGCTTTCACAACCTGAAAAGCAGGTGAGCCAGCCGAGAGCCACATGCGGAGGATACAGGTGTACCCTATCTGTCTTAGGTTTGCAGGTATGGTCAAAACTAGAAATACGTAGTAAAAGAGATCCAGACGGAAAAACCTCTAAACAGGTTACAATGTGTTTAACAATGTGCTTAGGCTTAAGAAAAGGTAAAGGATATAGTCATAGATAAGAAACTTAATAGTTTATAGAATAAAGTCTTAGAAAATAAAGAAAAAAAGCCATGTAAGATGGGAAATACACAGGAAGTCTGGATCCTGTATGTTATTGTGTTGATTTTGAATTTTTTGACTGTTGAAAAGCAAACAGCTGCAAAGTGACCTGGAATTGAAAGAGGGAGCGTTGAAATAAATCAGTCTATATTCTTTAGGAATTCCTTAACTTTTAAAAAGTCAAAAAATAACTTTGTCAAATGGAAATCAAAAATGCTTTGGAGTTTTATTCCCACAGGAGATGAGAGGCTGTGGATTCCTTCAGGGGTAATATGGATCAGGTTTGATCAGGCAAGACCTCCTGAATCTTGACAGGTGATATCAATCAGCAAAAGTTACTGCTGGTCTTCCCAAGGACTTGGTCATTATCTCAAATTTTTTCTCTAGGACCCTAAAGATACTTCATCCACAGATAGCAAGGGAGCAGTTTGAAGAAAACTATGCCACATTCCCAAGAGTTGGGGTGTGTGGGTTGTTTTTGGTTATTTGGTGGAGTATGGATATTTGTTATCATTTAGGGGAATATAGAATATTGATACAAATTTAAAGTTATTTTTGTTACACTGTATAGATGTTTCTACTCTTGTTTAAAGGATTTTTGTATATTGATAAAAATTTAAGGTTATTTTTGTTACAACATATTGTATATAATGTTTCTATTCTTGTTTAAGGTATTGTACCTATGCAGTTTATTTAAAATTGTAAGGTAAAGTTCTAGTTTTTGAAAGCTATTATTATAAACTATATAGAATAATCAGGAAACATAGGTGGGTGGTTAGTCATTTATAACAATCAAAATTGTAGATATGTTAGGTATGCTTTCCGGATCATATAGAGATATACTTTAGATAGATAGATGATCTTCAAATACTTCAAAGACACACACACACACACACACACACACACACACACACACACACACACTGTAATAAAAAGAAATAGATCATAAACGTTGCCTACTTTTGTATAGTAAGTATTTGTGGATGGTGCCAAGAAAGGGTTTAAGTTCCTCTCTCTGTACACAGAATTAAACTGTCCCACACTTACCACCTTTGTCAAGAACCAAGAACCAATTGACAACACATTGGGACTTACTTCTGCACCCTTAGTGTTGTTCCCTTAATCACAGCTCTGCATGCCACATGACTTTAACCTTGGTAAGGCAGCTCTATAGATAGTTTCAAATTTGGGAGATAAAAGTCCTCCAACTTCCTTCTTGTCTCTCAGAGTTGGTTTGGATATCCTAGGCATCTCGATCTGGTAGAAACATGTTTTTGAACATCTAGTGATTTATTTTATGTGCACGTGTATCTATATATTGTGTGCGCACACACATGCATAGATGTGAGCACCTGGGGCAAGAAGAGGCTTTCGGTGTCCTCCTCCATCACTCTCCACCCAGTCCTTTGAGGCAGGGTCTCTCCCTGACACTGGGGCTCCTGTTTTCTCAGTTAAACTAGAAGCCATCAAGCCCCAACAATCCTCGGGTCGCCACACACCCCTGGAGCCAGGACTACAGATGTGCATGGGGCACCCGACTTGGTATGTAGTTGCTGGGGTCCAAACTCATGATTGCACAGCTAATGCTCCTAACTGCAGAACCATCTCTCCAGCTCCAGCATGTAAATATTTAAGAGCTACTTGTCCAAATCCTTTTCCAAAAATCTGCTGGAATTTTGAATACATGGATTGACTTGAGGAGAATCTCCATGCTTACAATATGTAGTTTCCTCGTCCATGAGCCTAGATACTCATTAATTTCTCATATCTTTAATAACTTTTACCATACAGGTCTTTTGTTAAATTAACATCTGCCTATTTTATTCTTCTTGATGTACTATTGCTTTTGACTTTGAGTTGTTTTATTGTTTGTATGTATAATAGAACTGATTTTTATATTAACCTTATGTCTTATCACCTATGAGCATGTTCTGCTTCTTTACTAGTTCTCATGGGTGTTTCTGTGTCTGTGTGTCCATGTGTGTTATTTATTTTCTGTACCCGTAACTGTGTCATTCATGAATGAACAGAGTTTTCCTTTTTCATTCCCCTGTGCATGCCTTAAATTTGTTTTTCTTGTCTGGTTTTGCTGGTTAGAAACTCCTGTGTCTGTTGAATAAGAGAAGTAAGGAGGGCTGATCTGCTTCATGTCTGAACTCAGGAAACAGCACCCATCACTGTCCATTAAAGATGATGCAGCCATTGGTTCTGCTCTGCTCTGACCTGGTACAGTGCACAGATGCACTTTGTCCAATCAAGGAAGAGTGCCCTCCCGCCACAGATTTGTCAAATATTTCTATCATAAATGAGTGGTGCACTTTAAAGGGATTTTCTATACTTCTTGTGATTCAGGGGATGAGTCTCTGGTCTATTATATATTATTAATATTTTGTAAATCTTGAACCAACTTTTGATTCCCATTTACTCATGTTATATAATTCTTAGAATGTGGTTTTGGACTTGTTTTTTTTTTTTAACATACCACTGCATTTTTTTTCATTTACATTTATGAAGGATATTGGTCTGTAGTTTCCTGGGTCATTCAAAGACCTGGGCTCCCAGGATGCACTGGCATTTTTGAGTGCTGCAGTTGGACATTTCCATCCCTGGAGCATCCCTGGGGTTTGGGGACAGGCTCTCTTTGCACACTTGGTCTCTACCAACTAGAACATTAAACACTTGCAGCTGATTGTTACCAAGAAATGCCCTAGAGACAGAGGTTTCCTGCAGGGGGAGTTCTGAGTCAAATCAAATAACAACCACTGCCCATTGAGGGAGCTTTTCCAGAGAACTGTGAATCAGGTCACAGGGTGGATGTCTGAATTACTTTTCTCACCATTATAACCAAATACATGACAAAGAAACTTCAGGAAGGATTCATTTTGTTCCACAGTTTAAAAAGGGGACACAGTCCGTCGTGGTGAGAAGTTGTGAGAGCAGGAGTGTGAGGGCTGGTCACTCTGTGTCTGTAGTTGAGCAGCAGACATTGCTGAATGTGAGCCCTCAGATCGTTTTCGCCCATGGGATGCTGCGACTCACACTCAGGAATGGGACACACGGTGCATGGCTTACTCGCTGCTTGTCTCTTCCCTGGTTCATCACTGAACGGTAGTGCTTCTTTAAGGAGTGGCACTATTAGGAGGTGTGGCCTTATTGAAGTAGGTGTGGCCTTGTTGGAGGAAGTATGTCACTGTGGGGGCAGGTTTTGAGGTCTCCTATGCTCAAGCTACCATCCAATGTCTGAGACCACTTCCTGTTGCCTGCAAGTCAAAAGGTGCTACTCTCAGCTCCCTCTCCAACACCATGTCAGCCTGCATGCCATCACATTTCCCACCTTGATGATAATGGACTGAACCTCTAAAAATGTAAGCCACCTCAGTTAAATGTTTTTCCTTTATAAGGGTTGCCGTGGTCATGGTGTCTCTTCACAGCAAATAGAAACCCTAACTAAGACTAAAGTCAGGCTGTTCTATGAGACTTCACAGAAACTGTTTCCCTGCCTTGTCTAGTCTCCAGAGACCACCGTGTTCTTCGGCTGATGATCCCCTTCCCTTGTATAGTGAGCAGCCACAGCTTTTCACTTCTGCATTCTCTCTGGCACACCTCACGTCCCTCTCCTCGCTTCTCAGGGACCCTGTGTTTTTTGAAAACCCCATACACAGTCCATGCTAGTCTCCCTATCTCATGGTCCTTGACTTTAATCACACCTACAAAGTCTCTTTTCAAAAAAAGAGCTATATTCCCAGGCTCCAGAACTGGATGTGGATGAGGGCTGGAGAGCTGGCTCAGTGGTAAAGAGCACTTGCTCTTGCAAAGGACCCAGGTTTAATTCCTAGCACTCACATGGAGGCTTACCACTCCCATGGGCACCAGGAATGCAGGAATGTGTGTGGTGCACAGACATACACGCACACAGAAACTTCACACGGACATCTCTGGGGAGCCTTGGCTCTGTCCTCTACCAGCAAATTTGAGTTTCCCACTCCTGCATCCCAAAGCATCTGTTTCTTTGTCACCCTTTCTTAGCCACACAGGTGCATGGTATTGACTGTCTTTGGACTCAGACTTCTCTATCCACCTCATCACCTGTCAGATTTCACCAGTACATTTCTTACAATAAATCTCCCAGTGGCTTACACAGTGGTACATTTATTTAATTGTGGAACATGTCATTGTGTGTCCACTCATCTCTGCTCAACATTTTTTTCTTTATTCTCATATATTAGCTGAGAGAGAGAGAGAGAGAGAGAGAGAGAGAGAGAGAGAGAGAGAGAGAGAAACCACCTCTCCTGGAATATGTTGGACCTGTCATCTCGACTTGATTTAAGGCAGCCATCCTCAATGAGAAACTTTCTCTCCACTTGGATGCAAACTGGATCAGAAGCACATGTGTGTGCCGGGAGTACCTATTTCATCTCTGAAATAATTGGTTTGCTTCTGGTTCTAGGGAATGACTTTGATAATCCTTTAACAAGCAGGGTAAATATCCTTCTAATTGACCCATTCAGCAGTTTGTGTACCGAGATCCTCCAGGACCACAGTAAGTAGATGTAAATATAGGGAAGAGAGAGTTGGAGAGGAAAGGATGAGCTTGTGAAACCTACTGTCCCCAGCTACATATAAGAAAATGTACTAATTAATGTTTGGATTAAGTGGAGCAAGGGGAACATAATAAAATGCGATGGTTAATATTAATCACCAGCTTGATTGGATTGAGAAGTGCCTAGGAGATTAGTAAAATACACCTTTGGTGGGTCTGTGAAACTAAGGAGGGAATATCTGCCCTGCATAGGGACCACACCATAGGCTACAGGTCTCTGTGGAAGGAAAGGACTGTTTGAATCTTAGATGTGCTCAAGAGGCTCATGCTTTTAATGCTTGGTCCCTAGCTGGTGTCACCAGTGAGGGAAGCAGTGGAGAACTTTGGAGGTGGGACTCTGCTGGTGGAAATGTCGTTGGGGGCGGGGGGGCAGGTTCTAGGACACTGAGGGCAATGCCTGCCTCTGGGTCTAACCTGTTCTTTTTGCTTCCTGGTCCACCACAGCTCCGGTTGCACTTCTGTGGTTGTGATTTAAAAAATATATACCCTGACAAAAAGCAACTTAGGGGATGAGGAGGTTTGTTTTAGCTCATAAATCTAGGTTAGAGTCCATCATTGTGAGGAAGTTAAGGCCGGAGCATCAACCAGCTATTTATGTCATACCCACTGTCAAGAGCAGAGCGAGAATAACAAACACATGCATGCTTGCTTGTTTGCTTACTAGGATTTCTCCACTGGCATGCAGCTTAGGCCCTCCCTGACTGGGGAATGGTGCTGTCCGGATTGGGCTAGGGATCTCCACAACAATAACTCAATTAAGATAATCTCCCACAGACCAACCCAATGAAGACAATCCCTCCTTGAGACTCTTTCCCAGGTGATTCTAGATTGTATCGAGGTAACAACTAACATTAGCCATCGTATGATGCCCCCTGCTGTACAGTCCTACCATTGTGGATGGAGTGGTTCTACCACGCTTTCCACGTGATGGTGGACTCCAACTGTGAGCCAATGTGAATTTTCAGTGCCTCATGTTAGTGCCTCGTGTTACTTATTTCAAGTATTTTCTCACAGCAACAACAACAACAAAATAATTAATACAAGCGGGGGTAAAAGATAGCCTGATAGACCATAGACTCTCTGCTTCCTGGACACGACGCGGTAATTAGCCTCCACCACATACTCTCAGTGCCAACGCACTCTGCATCAATCAATGGAGCCAAAGGTCTGAAACCATAAGCCAAAATAGACCCTTCCTCCTTAAATGGTTTGTGTCGTGTGCTTTATCACAGTGAAAATCTGGATGATAGAGAAAATACGAGAGAAGTAGAACACTGCTGTGATTAAAACTTCCATGCCGTTCGTAAACCTTTACAACTGGTTTTCGGGAAGAAACCATCCCAGGAAACCCTTGACTATTGTGATCTCAGCTTAATGGGTGATTCAGAGCGGGCTTAGAAGACAAGAATTCGCATGTGATGTGAACAAGCAGGTCCAGGCACAGTGACGAATGCCTGTAATCCCAGAACCTGGATAAGCAAGAGGAAACATTGCACATTTGAGATCAACCTGGTCTACACAGTGAGTTTAAGGCCAGCAAGGGCTGTATAGAGAGACTCTGTCTTAAGAAATTGAAAACAAAACAAAAAGAAAAAGAGTCAGGAAGGGAAAAGAGAAGGGAAGGGAAGGGAGGGAGGGAAGGAAGAAAAAGAAAGAAAAGGAAAGAGAGAGAGAGAAAAAGAAAGAAGAAAAGAAGGAAAGAAAGAGAAAGGAAGAAAGATGTGGACAGCAGAGGCTGTTTGCCAGGCTTCAGATACAAACAATGACACAAGGACTCTAATTAGACTGGAGGTCATTGTTGTAGCATGGTTAAGAAATCAGTCAATCAATCAGTCTATGGTTTTTTTCCCTGACCTGAACTTTGTGGGAAACTGACTTAAAGGTGATGGATTAACTAATTCGATGCTAAAGATACCAAGCCAGGCCCGCACTGACATGTTAGGTGAGCTCAGGATGTGATACGCCTTTGCTAGTAGCTTTAAACCATATTTATAGAGCAAAAGGTATAGCAGAAGACTTGAAAATTGTGTGCTCTGTCCAGAAACAGCAAAAGCTGAAAGCTGCGGATGGGGAGACCATGGTTGTCAGATAAACTCTGTCTAAGAAAAGCAAATCAAATACTTTGCACTGGAGAAACATGAAGGTTCCTTAAGGCCATCTTAGAAACTAACTAGACCATACCCATCTAAGCCTCAAGAACACAAAAATACAAACACATTCGAAAGGCTTGCCCTCAGAAGCGGATGTTTATTGGTGCACAGGGCCATCTAAGGGGAGTATTACAGTTGTGGTTCATGCAGGGCTGACCACTGGTTGAACTGGTGATACTGTGTGGTGTCATACAAAAGACGCTGTTTGTTCAGGCACTGAGAATTCTTTTCACAATTCAGAAGTAGGCCTGGGAGAATGGATAACTGTGGCATGGTCAGAGTCCCACAGGAAGCTCCTTGAGTCTGTGAGGATAAAGTCTAAATTTCCATGGAGACCCACAAAAGTTAGAGATACCAGAAAAATTCAATGTGCACCAAGGAACGCTTCATGCAATAACCAAAGCCATCCTGAGAGAATGAGTGTATGGAACCAAACCAGCAAAGGCACTGGGATGGGGTTGCCCAAGCCCTTTGAAGTTCATCTCATAAAACCACGTGTTCTGGATCCAGGCATGGATCTACAGCGTTCAACATTTGCCTTGCTGGGTTGAGGTCTCCCTTTGGCCCATGCCTCTTTCTACGACCCCATTTCCTCCTTTTGTAACAGGATGCTTACCCTGTGCTGTTGCATCCAGGTAGCACATAACTTGATTTTTCACTTTATAGGATTCACAGTTAAAAACCTGCCATGAGTCTCAGAAGAGACTAGAGCTTTTGAACAGTGTTGAGACATGCGGACTCTAAAGATAGACTCAATGCATGTTTCATTCTGATATTTATAAGGACATCTTGGGAACCAGAGGTGGGAAGTTTGGTTTAAGATGTATTTGGGTCAGGTTGACCAAGAGTTGACTTGTGATGGTTGATCTTGAGTGTCTACTTGATCAGATATAAGATAAGCAATGAACACCTCTGAGTATGTCTCAGGGTATTTCTAGAAAAGATCAATAAAACAGGGAAGGATATCCTGAATGTGAGCAGCACCATGCCATAAAGCTGGGTACCCAGATGGAATGAAAGAGGAGAAAAGAATAACCCAGCACTTGAGAGGCAGAGGCAGATGCATCTCTATGAGTTGAGGTCAAGGCTAATCCAGACCACTCAGTAAGTCCAAGGACATCCAAGGCTATGTAATAAGTAGGATCCTGTCTCAGCAAGCAGGGGAAGCATAGACACACTCTTCACTTTGGGTCTACCATGAGCGAGTAACCTCAGGTATTCACTCCTGTTCCTGCTACCACAATGCTCTGCCTCATCATGAGCTAAGATTCAATGGAGCCAAGGACCGTGGACTGAGTTCTCTCAAACTGTGAGCCAAACTATGTCCTTCCCCTTTAAGCTGTTTATGCCAGGTATCTGTGACAGCACAGAAAAGTGTGACTAGCTCAGAAAACAAGTATGACTGAGAAGAGAATTTTTAAAGAGGCTGGTCTAAACTTTCTTGCACAAAAAGAATTTACCAAGCCAATACATTTTATCAATACCTTGATTCTTCAATAGTCAGGAAGAGATAGCTGCACTGTCTCAAATTAGTTGTCCTTAAATTGCACTGCATTTGCTTCTCAGCAGATATCAAGATGAAGTTTTACAGTCAAGTATGTCTGTCATCCTAGCACTAGGGAAACAGAGGCGGGTGGATCTCAAGTTCTAAGCCTGTCTTGGTTTCATTTCCTGTTGCCATGATAAAAGACCCTGGCCAAAGCAGTTTAAGAGAGAGGAGGTTTCTTGTGGCTCCCAGGTCACATGTACAGCCCGTCCTAGCAGGTGAGTCAAGAAGGCAGGAGTAAGAGAGGTGGCTGGTCCCTGTGAGTCCACAGTAAAGAAGCAGAGATAAATGTTGGTCCTCAGCCCTCTTCCTCCTGATTCAGTCCAGCATCTCCACCCGGGAATCACAGCGGGTAGGTCTTCCCACCTTAACTAACCTAATGAAGCTATCTCCCAGGGCATGCCCAGAAGACTGTTTCCCCAGAGATTTAGACACTGAGACTAACCAAGGGCCTTCCTCGGTGACAAAGTAAGAACCTACCTGTATCAAAAAAAATTTTTTTAATGGAAGCTGATGGCAACGTTGGCTTATATGATTGCTAAACAAAACTCTCCCAGTGTTCCCCAGATTATACAACCTCGGGCTGGGGGAACAGCACACAGTGTAGACTCCCCAGAGAACATATTTCCCTAACAAGTAGAATTTCATTGGCTTTTTCTCAAAACAGAGAGACTGCTATTGCAATTTTTAATAGTCAAATATCTAAGTTTGGGATCTAATAAATTCTACGAATAAATTCAAGTGTTTTAAAAATAGAACAAATAAAACTCAAAAGTTAATTTACTGTTCGACGAGGAGGAGGATCAAAGCCTCAGTGTCTTCCTAGTTTTGATGAAAGAATGACCTCACACTCACAGTGTCAGGAATCCCCCAGCATCTTGACTCTACTAGAGAGTACGTGGTCAGATGACAGCCGGTCCAGAGGCCCCTGTCAATGTTCACCGAATCCAGATACTGTTCAAGTACGATGTGTTAAGAACAGCAGACAAGGCGCCCTTGCCTCCCTGTGGACCTGTAGTAGGAACGAATGCAGCTAATGTGGCAATCAAACCTTCTCCCAAATGTCTAACACTGAAAGACAGAAAGAAGGGCTGGCAAGATGGCCCAGTGACAAAAGCTGACTACTGCCGACTCTGATGTCCCGATTGTGTCCCCCAAGATCCACACGGTGGAAGGAGAGAACCAGTTTCTGTAAGTTGTCCGCTGACCTCCACACATGCTCAGGCACACATGTACCCCCACCCTCCCACACACACACACATACAGACACGAAATAATTTCATGTAATTAATGAGTAACTGGAGAAGTGGCTCAGTGCTTAAGACCATGGACTGCCCTTGCAGAGGACCCAAGTGCAGTTCCCGGCACCCACAGTGAGCAACTCACAGCTGCCTGTAACCCCAGCTCCCAGGGGGTCTGACACCCTCTTCTGGCCTCCACAGCCACCCTAATGCACATACCCAGACCCAGACATGCACACATACACATGGTTATACATTCAGTGACTCTTTAAAACAACATAATTAACGAAATACAGAAGGAATAAGCTAAAGACACCTGTGTTACTCCTGACGTGACCAAAGCGACACATCCTTCCCCTCTCCTTATTCTGTGTAGATAGATGCATTGGTTCAGAAAGGAAGAACTGAGGCTGGGCTTGCAGCTTTGAGTGAAGTAACATTTTCTAATATGTGCCCCGCAAATCCCGATTTGTGTAAACAAGATGGTCACAGAGCTGTGTCCTCCATGCTTGCTGTGATGTTTGTTTCTGTCTTGCTCTGTCAGTCTTTGCCAAGAGATGCTGCAGAGGTCTCAGAATCAAAAGTGAGCCTTCAAATAAGTGGATGTGGAAAACAGCTTCTTTAACATTGTTTTCATTTTGGAGGATAGCTGATCTAGTTGCTGAAAAACATAGGCAGAGAGAAAGAGAACCAAAATCTGCTTTGAAATGGAGTGCCACCCACTCGACACAGAAGCATACACAAAACTCCAAATCCAAGGAACTGGGATGGCCTGAAAGAGAGAGAGGATGGGTGCACTGAACCAGGTCACCCTGAGGGAGGACACAGGCTTCATAGCCCTGTGCTCACAGGTTACACAGCAATCTCCCTCTGGAGCACCCAGGGATCTCCCATAACCACTGACCTTTCCTGGCACAGCCTCTGACAGACAACCTGCCCTGAGGCTGGCACACATTTGGCTTCAGTGCATTCGGAAGAGGGGCCCCAGGAGTGTGGGTCTCATGTGGGAAGAGTGACTTGGAGGTGGAACCACTGGCCCAGCAGCTCATCCTACCCAGGCGTAGTTTTGTGGCTGTGACAGCATCCCGGACAGGTGCCACTTACAGAAGGTTTATACTGGCTCACATTTTAAGGGTCCAGTCCATCTTGGTAGGGAAGTCATAGCAACAAGAGCTTGAGGTAACTGGTCACATTGCATTCATAGTCGGGGAACAGAGAAGTGGATGCTGGTGCTCAGTTCCCTTTCTCCTTTTGCTTTGGTCTAGAACCCTTGTCCATGGAACGATGCTGCTCACACTTAGGCATGGTCTTTCTTCCCACCTCACTTAACCTAGAAACACACACACACACACACACACACACACACACACACACACACACACACACACACGCAGAGGCTTGTCTCCATGGCGACTCTAAATCCCATCCAGTGGATGGTGAAGATTAACTCTCCTAATGGAAGAAGAGGCTAAGGGCTTGAAATCCTGGGCTCGCTCGTGGACATTGTCCCTGGAGGCATAAGATCTGAGAGTTCTACACTACTCAGAATACTGACTTCTGCCCAGCGTCATAGCACTGCCTTATAAGATTGAATCAACTCTACCTGAAGGCCTCAGTGACAGATTCATCACTCATGGGGAGAGGGGGATCCTGGTAGCTGTGTTGGTGATATTTGTTAGCAGTGGTGTGCCCTAATCTTAAGCAACATGGGGATACCACTGAGCTTATGCTCAGTGAAATGTGTGTTTACTGATGAACGTTTGGTGCGTATCTGTTGGAGCCCTACCATGCTCCAGTAATCCCAGACACAGATGAGAATCACACATTCAATATCTTTGCTTCTTTTCCTAATTCTGTGATAAAATGCCCTCACTGAAAGCAATGTATAGGAGAAGGGTTTGTTCTGGTGCACAGTTCAAGGGACAGTCCTTCATGATAGGGAAGTCAAGGCAGCCAGGACATGAAGCAGTTGGTTACATTGCATCCACCACCAAGAAGCAAGAAGCAATGAATGCTCAGCTTGCTTTCTCCATTTATACAAGGACTCCTGGGGCCCCTCTTCCGAATGCACTGAAGCCAAATGTGTGCCAGCCTCAGGGCAGGTTGTCTGTCAGAGGCTGTGCCAGGAAAGGTCAGTGGTTATGGGAGATCCCTGGGTGCTCCAGAGGGAGATTGCTGTGTAACCTGTGAGCACGGGGCTATGAAGCCTGTGTCCTCCCTCATTTAGAATCCCAGCCTAGGGGATTGTGCCACCCACAGTGGGCCAGTATTTCCACCTCAATTATCTTAACAGAAGTAATCCCCCATAGGCTTGCCCTGAGATAACTCCTCACAAAGGTCCTCTGAGGCTTGTCTCCTGAGTGATTCTTGATCCTAGCAAGGCGACAACATTAACATCACAGTCGGTGATTTCAAACTCCTAGCCCTCAAGGATGACTGTATGTACTCACAGAGGATATTGACATGAAAGAGTGATCAGAGCCATAAGTTAGTTTGAAATGGCATTAGCATTAGATTTTGGGACTTGGAGGAAAGGATGGGGCCACAGAATCATGGGAAATATTTTATGACTATGGCAGTATTTGTTTGGGCTTTTAAAAATGAGCAGGGACTTTTCAGGCGAGTGGTCAGCCACAAGGCATTTGGGGAGGACACCTGTATCCATATGGCTGGATCTAAGTCTTGGAATCTAGTCAGTTGTAAAACTGTCAGCTAATGCTGTATTGTTGGTTCTGCTTTTTCTTGAAGAAAGAGACTGAACATACCCCATACACAGAGCAGAAGGAACAGTTCTCGGGGGTAACTGGCCAGTGAGAGAGCACTGCATCTAAGTGGTTCCTATGGAGTTCAGAGTGCTCACAGGAAGGCACTGAATGTCATTCCAGTCAGAGACAGAGATGACGTGACCCGATGACCACGGGACTCCCAGGATGGCACAGGAGCTGCATAGCTAATGCCTTTGGGACCCATTCCCCATTGTCTGAGGTGGCCATGTGTATCTAGATATCCCCAAAGCCTGGAGCACCCCAGCATCTTTCCACTTCAATGCATCACCTTCAGATTCACGGCTCCCGTGAATGGAAGTTTGGTTTCAGGCTAGGAAAACCACTCGGGATGCCTTCCTGAATGAGCAAAAGGAGGAGGTTTAATCCCAAACAGGACTCCATTCGCAAGTACGAGGGCGGCTCAGAGAGGACAGGAGCATCCAGAAGTGTTCGGAGATCTCAGCACCGAAGGAGACACGGTGGGAGTACAGAAGAGGGGCACACACGAGTCAGGTGGAAAAGCACAGCCGTGTGAGCTCCTTCTATCAGAAACTCACAGCCACGCCATGGCAGAGACACACGACCTATAACTCAAAGCCCTGTGATAGCAGCCAGGCATATTTTGAAAAGAGAAGTCAAGGCTCACCACCCCCAGAGAACTTGCCCCAACACCGTGGAACAGAACCACAGCACAGATCGGTGGATCGTCTTTGGAAAGTCATATTCCTGGGCAGAAGCAAGAGGAGGAGGCCTTGGTTATTTTCGTGGTATATTGTTGTCATGGTCCAACTGACCCGTGAGGATGTTATAAACCTGAGCTGGAGACAGCAGCCCAAACGCAGTGGGTGCCTCCCTGGGATTCACTCAGCCACTGGAGACAGCTGTGGAAGGGAAGGTCTGGGCCTCCAAGGGAAGGAGGTTTGGTGTGAATTCCAGAACATTCCATACTACTGTGCATTGGATGTAGAATTCCAGCCCCCACCTCACCCCCAGCTGCTAGTGTTAAAAACCTGATCCCCGGCTGCTGGCGTTGAAAACCTGATCCCCGGCTGCTGGTGTTGTGTTGGGAAGTTGTGGAACCTTTATCTGGAGGAAGTGGGTCACTTTGGGGGAGGAGGCCTCCCTGCTTCCTGATGTTGGTAGACTTGAGGAGTCCCAGTACACAGTTCCACCACTATAAGCAACTCTGTTGGGCCGATGGACCCTCAAACCAAGGTCCAAAATAAATCCTCCCTTCCTTAATTGCTTCTTCCAAGGTATTTGGTCACACACCACACACACACACACACACACACACACACACACACACACAGAACTTCTAACCAAGTAGGGTCTTGTGAAAAAGTAGCAGTTATTTTTGCCCATTTTCGTGTCTTTTTTATCTGGGTCTCACTGGGAAAGTCCAAGTGTAAACAAGAAGAAAAAGGCTTTGTTTCTGTTGGTTAGAACCAAGTGAAGAATTAGCTTTCTGAGACACATTTTCCACCCCTCTGTCACTGGAATGGAAGACCCACTCTGACCACACAGTCTGCTTAGGTGTAAATAACGCTGGAGGTGGGGACAGTCCCCCTTCCCCTTCATTACTGTCAGATGTGATAAGAAAAGAGCAAGGGTCATTTATTAGAGGTTACTTTTCATGCAAAGCACCCCATGTTCACTGTCATTCAAAAGGTGGCAGTCACTTCCTCACTCCCATATTAAGGGGGCTTCGGGTTGTAACCTTCCAGGGCATTCACAATCCCAGAGCCTCTGATTACTGGCCAATTTACACATCCTGCAGCAGAACCCGGTCTTCCATGGGAAGGCACTGTAAATTCATTTGGCCTTTACTCTAGACTGTATATGAACTCTGAATTCAAAGCAGGGTGCATTAAACTATATCACTTTGTCTTGTGATAGTGTTTCCATTAGCGGGATGCTAGTTAACCCTTTCAAACCAGACCCATCAGTTGTGAGCAATCTTTTCAATAAAATTAATAGTTGCCACTTACTCGAACTACCTTGACCATCTGATCCCATTTATGGGCTTCTGTACAAGAGAAAAATTCACATCCAAATCAGCCTTGATTTAATGGCCTCTGTAGGATTTGAAATGATGGAAATTTACTGGAAGTTTTAAGCACATCATTGAATTATTGCATCGTCACCTTATAGGAAGAGATCACCAATCATGGACTTCCTGATCTCAACAATAAGGCCAAATCTTCTGTTTGCATCTCATGATCAATACACGCTTTGTTTTCTTAATTGGCCCAATTATATTGCCATGCTGGCTGGGGCTGCTACATCGAGTCGTCGGCGGGCTTGGTTGTGAGTAGATTGCTGGAGACAGCCATACTTCATCGATAAGCAGTAGGTCAACAATTCATCAACTCAATGTTACAGAGCCATTTCTAGAAGGCAAAATTTAACCAAGGAAAGATGTCTATAAGCTTTGGCAGAGGAACGCTAGGAAATGGACCACTGTGTTCTTATTGCAATTCCCATCTCACTTTGATGGAGAAGCATGCTGGACCCTTTCAGAAACTGTGTTGCTAATCCTCCTTAATCTAAAACCCAAGATGCCCTGGGCTTTGAAAAGACAGATGCATTATGGCTATCACCTCCCATAACACAGTCTTCCTCCTGTGAAGCTGCATGTGTGGATGGCAAGCATAATGTCAAATTTCAAAAAGGATTTCCTCCTGGACAGCCTAATTCCCATCGGAAACCTTTGAACATCACTTTCAACGTAGTTGCTTGGAAGAGGTATTCAAAGAAGAAATAACTTTATTTGTTCATGTTATGCTTTCTTAAAGTATGCGCTCTGCCCTGAATCGTGGATGTGGGAATCTATCCTCAGGAAGTAAAAATGACAGGGCTGATGACCCCAGGAACAGGAAGCAAAGAAGGGTTACAAGGTCAAAGGTTAGGTGTGCAATGTTCATCCCATTCACACCTCCTTCTGGGCACAGGAGCCTTGGCAGGCACTGTGGTGTCCTCCTTTCCTTCTTCAGACATCACAACCTGCTTCTCCTCCATACCTGACACCCCTCCTTACTCTCCATTTTCCTACCCTCTCTCTCTTCGCAAACCCCCATCATCTTCTCACTCAGCATCCACCCAGAACCTTGTAAACACAGGCATCCAAAGTAACTCCATGCTCCAAACATGGGAGCAGCAAAAACAACAGCTCCAGGATCAGAAAGATAACTCCATAGGAAAATGGTGCAGTAAGCTTCCCTCCTTCCCTCTCTGGAAAGAATGTATTAACAGTTTCTTACCACGGTTAGAGAAACAGGCATGCTTGAAACAATACGAACCATTTTGAAAGGGAACCTTCATTTCAGTGGAAGGAGGATCCAGGCAGCTTTTAAAGGTCTGTGGACCTGTGATAGCCTGGAACTTGGTCTGCACGGTAATACCAGAAACTTCTACTCATTAAGCCGTTAGTGTAATGAAAATATTGGAGCTGACTGGTCAATGGTTCTCAACCTGTGGGTCATAACCCCTTTAGGAAACCTCTATCTCCAAAAATATTTACATTACAATTCATAACAGTAGCACAATTACAATTATGAAGTATCAATGAAAATAGTTTTATGGTTGGGGGTGTCACCACCACATGAGGAGCTGTATTAAAGCATCGCAGCCTAGGAAGGCGGAGAATACTGTGATAAGTGGTACCATCATATTACTGAACACTCTCTACTAATGCCTGCTGGGGCATCTTACTTTCAGTTGGGACCTTGATTTCATGGAGAGTCAGAAGTTAACCTGACTAGTCTGTCTACAGTGATGGTAGAAGGAAAGGGATCTGAACTTGGCTTGGAGCCTAGCCAGTAGTCTTGACTGTTGAGAAGGCTGGATGATTCTCCACTCATCACTTCTGGGACCCTGCATCTAGACCTCATGAACAGGTCACATTAGGAAGGGTCATCTTCTTTTGAAGAACTTACCTGCGGGCTAGGGAGGCAGCTCTGTTGGTAGACTGCTTGTCTCAAATGTACAAGGCTCTGGATTCAAGCTCTAGTGCTGCATGAACTGGATGTGATGGTTTGAGTGAGAATGGCTCCCATAGGCTCAGATATTTAAACATTTGGTTCTCAGTTGTAAACTGTTCAGGATGGATTAGAAGATGTAGTGCACGTGTATGCATGTGCGTGTGTGTGTGTGTGTGTGTGTGTGTGTGTGTGTGTGTGTGTGTGTGTGTCTTCCTGTTTGTGGCTCAGATATAAGCTCTCAGCTACTGCTCCAGTGCCATTCCTGCCTGCCGCCATGCTACCCCACCCTGACGTCAGGTCAAACTGTAAGCAAGCCCCCAATGCAATACTTTCTTTTATAAGTATTGCTTTGGTCATGGTGTCTCTCACAGCAACGAAACAGTAACTATGACACTAGGTATGGTGGTGTACACTGTAATCCTAGCACTTGAGAGGAGGGGTCAGGAGGATTCAAAGTTCGAGCTTGTCCTTGGCTACACCAGCTGGTTCAAGGAGGCATGAGGCCCAGATAGGACAAGACAGAAGAAGGGAGAGGAAGGGGAGGGAAAGACGGGGAGAGGAGGGGGAGGAGGAAGGAGGGGGGGATGAAAACAAAACAAGAAGAGTCACCCCAAAAGAGCCCCCTGCGGGCAATGGCCACCACCGTGGGAACAGCCTTCGTTCTATTGTTTGAAACAGACCAGCTGCACCCATCTGAGCTGTTTGACCTGCCGTCTTCTGAAGTTGCAAAGTCAAATGCATTTCAAACAAATGCAAACAGCCTGAGGATCGATCTTCCACTGTTTGCGATTCTACACCACCCCGCAGCACGCTTTCATTACTGTGGGGAGCCACAGCATCTGCCAAGGTTAAAAAAAAAGTCATCATGGAAAGAACAAACATCTGACCAAGTAAGTTAGGTGTGATCAAGTTACCTGGTGTTTACCACCACAGCAGCAGCAGCTGGGTGTGTTCACAAACCAACAGCACACCCAGCCTTCAGAAATGAAAGAGCTTCCAGGGCAGACTGTGTAGAGGAAATGGGGTACCAAGAGCCTCCAGAAATAGCATTATCCCACTAAAGGCCTGTGTAGGAGCAGTGTTCTCTGCTCAGGGTCTAAACTCGGCAGGAATAAGCATAAACTGAAATGTAACTTCCAAGTCCAAGAACACACTCTGCGCACACGCAGGCTGCTGGGCCATTTTGCTTCCTTGTGTGTAAAGAGAATGTTGTGCAATTTGCTTGAAAGTAAATAAGCATCTTCCAATTTCTATGGAATTGGTCCCTAAATGTGCTCTTGAGAGAGAAAGTGCAGGGATGGGGATACAGAGAAAAACAACAGGAGTCCCCAAGAAGAATTAGAGACCTGGGGAGATGGGACACAGTGGGGAATGGCAGTGACCTTGGGTGACAGTGTATGGTGACCGGATGGTGCTTTCCCACACCACAGACAGCCTCGGTTAGCTCAGCTGTTCTTGTTCGGTGTGGGCAGGTTCTCTTTTCCTTCTGTAGAGAAGAGGGAGACTTGGTGCCCACTGGACAGTCTCCTTCAACTGTTCAGCGCTGAGCATTTGCCTCCCCATGAAAGCTGTTTGCTATCACAGCATGTGACCAGACCTGGAGTTGGTAAAGGTGCCCGTGAGCTAAGTGAGGAGGAAGAGACAGCAGCTAGAACTCTAGTGGGAACAATGTTCAAACTCAAGTTCAGCACAGTGACAAAGCATTGCGTTTCGTCACTTCTCAACGCAGAGGAGATGACAACTTCTGAGTTTTACAAACATTCTCTCTTCCACAGGAATAGTTTCGGGTATTTGCTCGATCCCTGACAGTTTTAGAAAACATATACAAGCATGTTTTATGAAGAAAAGAAAGCCATACAAGCCTCACACTAGAAGGAGAATACTCTGGAAAAGATTCTGGGTGTGCAGTCTTAATATTTGAGACCAATACTTGGTCATCCATGGAAAACATCCCCACGCCTGAATTACCACAGGGGAAAAATGCCTATGTAAGGATCTCTTCGTCAACACGCGCGTCAGCCCAGTTTGAAAGCTTAAGTGTAAATACACACGTTTCCAGCGTATGGTGGCAGAAAGCAAGCCACGGCAGGAAAGTGACGCCATTTCATCCCGCATGCACTCACGTTTGCTGAGCAAACCCGAGAGCAGCAATAACACACAATTACGTTACTGCACCCAAATGCACCGTTCCTCATCAGTCACCTTCTGCCGGTGGTCTAGAAACAAAACCACACGGAAGTGCAGAGCTGTTTTCTAAGTACTGTCCTACGAAAATGCTTTTTCCCTTCTTTCCTTGAATTTCTGTGAACAGAAGATATAAAATGGGCCTTTGAGAATCCCAGGAAATACCTCTACTTTATACTCAAATAGCCCATAAAATGCACAGAGAGCCATGGATATAATTTTTATACCCAAATTGAATTCCAACCCTTAACAGCTACGGTGCTATTGACTAGTTGGCTGGACTAGTTATCCCACACAGACTACCTGGGGCAAGTTGTAGCCTGAAGCCCCGTGCAGGCCACAGCCTTTGCTTTCCTTTGAGACCACAGGTGCTTTGGGACTGACCAGTGACCAGTCACATCAACCCTCTCCGGGCGTCAGTGAGTAAGATTTGGGTGGATGAGTGAATGACCAGTTTGGAAAACCGGCAAAATCCCAGACACATGTAAATTGTGGTGAGCACAGACTGAGCACGGGTCTAACAAAGCCGTGGGCTGCCTGCCATGCCTGAGTCTTCCAGCATGCAGACTGTTCTTTGAAGAGCCGATTTTATTGCTGCTTCTATTACACACCGCCCTGCACCTGAATTTATAACCTCTTCCCAGGTCCCTCTGCAAATGCCCACCCCCTCTTGCCATCTCCCTCCCCAATCCCCAGGGTAAACGTGGCGCACAGTCACAGAGGGCAGGGACACCAGGCAGCTGATGGTGGCTTCCTTTTCATCTCTCTCCCTCTACTTCTCGGAGCAGGCTGGTACCTAACAAGCACTTGGTGAACTTGTATGAGGCCCGTCTGTGTCCTTCAGGCCACTTTCCCCGCAGAGGTGGGTGACTGTGTTGGCTCTGCGACTTCTCAGCCTGGCGACACAGAGCAAGCACTGAGCAGCTGTGCACCGCCCCCTGAGTTTCTGTCACTTTGCCTCTTCCTTGGCAAGAACGGACTCGCTCATCTCGAGGAAAATTGCCAAGGCCTCTCAAAACACTGTTCTCAGACACAAAAACTTGAAGAGACCTGCAAATGCCTATTGTGGATTTCAATGACACTGAAAAGGCTTGCCATTCAAGCCACATGAATACTCTCAAGATACGAAAGAACCCTAGCCCTCAAGGACCTTGTTCGCATGAAGAGCTGACAGGCATTTCATGAGGTCAGCAAATGAGGCACCATCTCCCACACCTACACAAAATCTCCCAGGCTCCTGGAGAGGTGCCTCTCCAGAGAGCCTGTGTGCTACTCTGTGCAGATGATTCAGTGCTGAGGCAGCAGAATCCAAGAACGGCTAGCAAGCCCATTATGGTTAACCATGTACGCAGTGCAGCTTGACACAGTGGAGCTGTATAGCAGACACCTACAGGCTGAAGGAGAGCCTGGTAAGATAAAGCTATGGGACTTTCAAATTTTTTTGTGAAATCTTCCCTTTATACCTAATCGTAAAGATTCTTAAAATTAAGAAAAGATATCCCTTTGCTTATTAGCAAAACAAAAGATGCGGCTTTCACAGCTCTGTTTTCTTAGGAAACACAATGAATAATCACACCAAGACATTCCCAACACTCCCAGGGAAACATTGTTGCCATTTAAATTTTCCTGGGGACAATTCAGGGAGAGTCATTTGTGTTAGGCTATATTACATGCTCATTTAAAAAAATAATAATAACTCCAAATTTGACAGGTTGCTCTGCCTTTAAAGTAAAATATTCCGAGAGTTCATCAAAAGCCACAGAGAGAAGACAGGGTCTTTTCACAGAGGGGCACTCTTCCCAGAGATACCGGTCGCTCTCTGCTTATGTGCAGGTCTCAGATATCAATCATCTCTTTCAGGCATCATGAGCATCCCGAGTTCCTGGGGTGCGTTATTGCCACAGCTCTGTTCTCTTTCCTGCCACTCACTGCCAAGAGATTGGGAACAAAAGCCTGCTGCTTTACTCTCAATTTGTTACACTAAAAATGCAAAATTAAAGAAAAAGGAGGAAAGTTTAATATTGCCAGAGAATGTGATTGATAACATTGTGTCATGTTACGATTTTTAATATTATAAACTGAGTTTTATATGGCTGTCTTCTAATAGTGACATATTTAACATTTTAAGACTGGATATAATAATTTTATGGGGTAAAATGGATATTATTAGATGATTATACTGTAGTACTTTGTCAAATTCTTGTATATTAAATACAAAAGAACTACAATAAAAATAAGAGAGAATCCTGCCCTCCACTGAGTTTAAGAATACAACCTGCTCCTGACCTCCCCTGTGCTCTGCTACCCCTGCCCCAACTCAGAGAGCTGAAGGATGGCTTTCCCACAGGACACGGTGACACGGACATCTCATCTCCCTCAGTATTTAAGGTCCTGTGTTGCTGGTTCTCGTGGCTGTGTCTGAACTCCATTCCCAGCAGTGACTCCCCACCAAATCTCCCTCGTTTCCTTGAATGCATCTCTGGGGCAAACCTGAATCACATTCTTGAAGGACAATTGCCCAGTGGCCAGTTAAACAGGGGCTGAGGGGCTAGGGGAATCGGACCACAGGACTCTGTGCGTCTAAAAGCGCCTGCTTGAGCAGCACCACTTAAACAGTGAAAAAAAATTATCACAAGGCAGTTTCACCTTTCATAGAACCTCTTTTAGGTGGTCAAAGGTCACATATTTCTGGAGACATGGAGGCCTAATCTGTTCCCAAGACAAGGTGGACATTCAAGCTTTGCACTTCCTTAGCAGAAAGGACAGCAGGGGAGACTGTCATGCCACTGCCACAGAGAGGAAAGGTGGATCTGGAGAGCCTCTGGCGTATGGAATCAAGCACTCAGAGCAATCGAGGTCATGACAGGAAGCAGCAGAGCTAGCCAGCCCCACTTCCAACTGCCATCGCTAACAGACATCATTGCTCACTGCCCCTTCTCTGTAGGCAGGGAGAACCGAGCTGAGCAATTGCATCTGCACTCATCCTCGTAGTACAGTGAGTGTGCGCCCCATTGTGTCCACTTGCAGATTCACAAGCTGGCGTTCCTGTCCCATTCCCTCTGCACACAAACTTCTGAGTCACAGTTGTCCTTGAGCAGGAAGCATACAGTGTTCAGGGCTTCGTTCTACTCTATGCCTGAGGGCCAGAGGTATCCCTCCCTTTCCGTCCTGAGTCTTTTTGTGTAGCAAAATGCTTTCCAGAGAGGAAAAGGACATTCACGAAGACACCAGTGTCACAGGTACACATCCAAGCCCAGGGGGCGCCCACTGAGATTTCCACATTCTCGTGTCCAGCCAAGGCCAACAGACTGCGCCAGGCATACACAGTCTGCAGCAGAAGAGAAACTGTTTACTGAAAACAAGAGAGATGCTCCTGAACTTGGGAGTGGCTAGTGAATAAGGAAATGTGAGAGGGTCAAAGTGCCAGACCACACGTCCCAAGACCCTTCCTAGGCCATTTACAGGGCACCCACCTTCCATCCCATGTGTTAAGCAGGCTTTTTTTCCCATGTCAATTCCATGTAGTTCAAATGGAAAAGGGTTTTCACACACCTGTGTGTGTGTGTGTGTGTGTGTGTGTGTGTGTGTGTGTGTGTGTGTGTGGTGTCATGTCCCCCTGTCCATCCATAGCCCTACTCCCTGTCACACTAGGAATCAAAACAGAGAATGGGCCAGCGTCGTCCACCTTGGTTGTACATGCTCTGGCAGAGCGGCTGGGTCAGGAGGGCAGACAAGAATGAGCTTCAACAAGAAGACAATGCACATTCCAGAGCACTTGGCTTCCTTTGACCAAGACTACTGGGAAATTCTTTTAACTCACCATCTTCATCAAGATGAGAATACATGGAGACAGGATGTCCGGGCCTTCGAATGACTCTCCTAAGTCCACTGTTTGCAAAAGCAGACTACCACAATCACTGTGGATTTACAGACACCTATTTCTGCCTAGAGGGACGGTAAGGACCCAAGATTCAGCTTCACTTTCAAACAATGAACACAATCTCAAACTGGACATGTGAGTCCTCCCTGCCCCACCCTGTTTTTTCTATTCTCAAACAAAATACCCTGTTTCTACATTGGTATTCCGATAGATGCACACGTAGGTTTAGGTATCGTTAGAAATGCTGTCGTAGGGAAGGGTTTACCTACAGGTTTGTATTAGAAGTGTATAAGTGTAGATTATCTGTTTAACTTCCATTACAGCTAACAATTTAAATGCCTGTACCACAATAGCCAACCAAGTTTAGACCAAATAAGAGTCCCAGAGCAGCTGTGTTGTTGTGTACACCCTTAATCCCAGCAAGAGGTGGGTCTCAGTGATTTGAGGCCTGTCTGGTCTAACAGAGTGAGTTTTAAGGCAGTCAGGGCTACTGGAGAGATGGATCATCAGTTCAGAACACTGGCTGCTCTTCCAGAGGACCCAGGATCAATTCCCAGCACCCATATGGTGGCTCCCAACCATCTATAACTCTAGTTCCAGAGACTCTGATGAGCTTCTGGACTTGCAAGGCACCAGGCATGCACTTGGTACAGGCCTACCACCACCAAAACATCAATACTCATAAAATAATGGAAAAAGTTTAAGAAATCCTAGAGCAAAATATTATCCTATAAAAATGCCTGCCATGGTACTCCTGACAGTACCCCATAGCCCTGTCTGCTCTACATTTCCTGAGGTGTCTGACAGGTGTCTCAGGAACGTCCATACGGATGGTCTGTCCCATACACTGGGAACAACAGCAGGCCCTGAGATTTGTAGGCATTTGACTCTATTCTGACTCACAAAAGAAGCAACGCAAAACAAAACCTTATGTGGCAAGATCCTTGTGAGCACACGCACATTTTAGGCCCAAATGATAGATCTGGGGCCTAAATCATATGATTTATTGTTTCAATAACGCCAGTTCTCTGGTACAAAATGGCTTTGGAAATAAGGCTTCATCCACACACCACAGATGGAGTCATGGCTACCTTGTGGGCAGGGCAAGGATATCTCACAGGCCCAAGACTAGACTGGAAGATTGGTCATGGTCATCTGCTTTCAGAGGGACAGTAGCTTCAAAATCGTTCCATCCGGATGGGCATTTTACTCGGTAGCCAGAGGGGCCCACCGAGGGTGACAGCCTCCAGCAGGTGGGAACAGGAGCCTGCAGCAGAGGCAATCTGCTGGACTTGTGCCTAGATGGAAAATTCAGCAGTGTTTGAGTCTGAAAAAAGCTGTGTGTCAAGGAACTGTGGGCAGGCCAGTAATCCCAGCTCCAGGGAAACTGCTGCAGGAGGAAGCCAAGTTCCAGGCCAGCCTGGACTGCAGAGCAAGATTCCACCCCAAAAGGAAGAAAGAGAGGAGGGGGAGGGGACTAAAGTCAAAGGAAAGAGAAAACCGAAGAGAGAAAAGAAGAGAGATGAAAGAGGAAAGAGAAATGAAGGGGGGAAGGGGAGGAGAGGAGGAGGGAGAGGAGAGGAGGGGAGAGGAGAGGAGGGGAGGGGAGAGGAGAGGAGAGGAGGGGAGAAGAGGAAGGGAGAGAAGAGGAGGGGAGAGGAGGGGGAGGGGAGGGGAGAGGAGAGGAGGGGAGGGGAGGGGAGGGGGAGAGGAGGGGAGGGGAGAGGAGGGGAGGGGAGAGGAGAGGAGGGGAGGGGAGAGGAGAGGAGGGGAGGGGGAGAGGAGAGGAGGGGAGGGGAGGGGAGAGGAGAGGAGGGGAGGGGAGAGGAGAGGAGGGGGAGGGGAGAGGAGAGGAGGGGAGGGGAGGGGAGGGGAGAGGAGGGGAGGGGAGAGGAGAGGAGGGGAGAGGAGAGGAGAGGAGAGGAGGGAAGAGGAGAGGAGAGGAGGGAAGAGGAGAGGAGAGAAGAGGAGAGGAGGGGAGGGGAGAGGAGGGGAGGGGAGAGGAGGGGAGAGGACAGGAGAGGAGGGGAGGGGAGAGGAGAGGAGGGGAGGGGAGAGGAGAGGAGGGGAGGGGAGAGGAGAGGAGGGGAGGGGAGAGGAGAGGAGAGGAGGGGAGGGGAGAGGAGAGGAGGGGAGAGGAGAGGAGAGGAGGGGAGGGGAGAGGAGGGGAGGGGAGAGGAGAGGAGAGGAGGTGAGAGGAGAGGAGGGGAGAGGAGGGGAGAGGGAGAGGAGAGGAGAGGAGAGGAGAGGAGGTGAGAGGAGAGGAGAGGAGGTGAGAGGAGAGAAGCGGAGGGGAGAGGAGAGGAGGTGAGAGGAGAGGAGAGGAGAGGAGGGGAGAGGAGAGGAGGGGAGAGGAGAGGAGGGGAGAGGAGAGGAGGTGAGAGGAGAGAAGAGGAGGGGAGAGGAGAGGACAGGAGAGGAGAGGAGGGGAGAGGAGAGGAGAGGAGGGGAGAGGAGGGGAGAGGAGAGGAGAGGAGAGGAGAGGAGGTGAGAGGAGAGGAGAGGAGGGGAGAGGAGAGAAGCGGAGGGGAGAGGAGAGGAGGTGAGAGGAGAGGAGAGGAGAGGAGGGGAGAGGAGAGGAGGGGAGAGGAGAGGAGGGGAGAGGAGAGGAGGGGAGAGGAGAGGAGGGGAGAGGAGGGGGAGAGGAGAGAAGAGGAGGGGAGAGGGAGAGGAGGGGAGAGGAGAGGAGAGGAGAGGAGAGGAGAGGAGGGGAGGAGGAGAGGAGAGGAGAGGAGGTGAGAGAAGAGGAGAGGAGAGGAGAGGAGGGGAGAGGAGAGAAGAGGAGGGGAGAGGAGAGGAGAGGAGGGGAGGGGAGAGGAGGGGAGGGGAGGGGAGAGACAGTCAGACTTAGAAGCCACGATGCCCAAATTCAAATCCCGTTCTTCCATTTCTTAATTGTGCAACCTCCAGTAAGTTAATTACAAAGTATTCTGTCTTAGTTACTTTTCTCACTGCTGTATCTAACAAAAGCTACTTCAGGAAGATGGGAGGGCGGGGTTCCTTGGGCACACAGTTCAAGGTACAGGCCATCAGGGCAGGGACATCTCGGCAGCAAGCACTTGAGACAACAGGTCACACTGTGCCTGTCCCCAGTCAAGAAGAAAACAATGACTGCTTGAACGAAGCTTGTGTTCTTCCGACTCAGTCCATGGGTCCAGTCCTGTGGAACAGTACCACCCACTTTTAGGGTAGCTGTTCCCACCTCAGTTAGACCAGTCAAGATAACTCCTCACAGGTACGCTAGAGGTTTGTCTCCGCGTGGCTCCCTGCCAAGCTGATAAACAACAGTAACTGTCACACTCTCAGTTCAGAACAACAACAGCAGCATGTCTGTCCAAGCCTCCACAGCCCAGGCAATGACATCTGGAAAAGGTCATCAGTAGATGTAAATACATTGTACACGAAGAGAACAACAATGTCATTTAAAGCAAAACTCCATGAAAATGCCAAGAAACACAAGGCAAAGTGGGAAACTTTGAAACTGGTAGGAGATTAAAAAAACCTCTTGGAATAGGTTTCATAGTTGAGTTCACCCTTATTAATGTTATTATTTATGACACTTGTATAGTGAGTAAGACATTTTGCCAGGCACAGACAATAATATGGTCACTACTTTTACTTAACAACCAGGAAAACATAAACAACTCTCCAAGGGCTCTAACAAAGATGCTTCATTTTGTTTTAAAGGAAACAAATTCGTATTAATATTGTTCTTGCCCCCATGCTATTTGTATGGTGGAGTATGTTATCACACACAGTCTCCTAAACCTGAGAATATATTCAGAAGAAAGAGAAGGGACTTGACATTGGCAACAACTTGTCCTATAACCTTAAAGAAAGAAGAAAGATTCCAACTTTCTTTCAGAAGGAACCAGAAACGTCAAGAAATATAGAAAGTAATACATAATCTGCAAGAAATCGCTAGAATTATCATGTGGTGATTTGAATAAGAATGTCCCCCATAGGTTCATATGTAGCTAGAGTTTTCCTGCCTGGCCCACAGTCAGGACAAACTCTCTCACCTGCCAGTCCCACAGCCACTCAAACCCGACCAAGTAAACACAGAGACTTTCATATATTTGAATGTTTAAGGAGTGGCACTCTGAAAGGGTCTGGAGGTGTGGCCCTGTTGGAGGAACTGTGCTACTGGGGGTGGCTTTGAGGTTTCCAAAGCTCATGTCAGGTCCAAGGTCCCTCTCTTTCTGCTGCCTGTGGATTTGGATGTAGAACTCTCAGCTCCTTCTCCAGTACCACATCTGCCTGCATGCTGCCATGCTCCCACCATGATGATAATGGACTAAACCTCCAAAACTGTAAGCCAGCCCTGTTTCAATGTTTTCATTTATAAGCATTGCCATGGTCACGGTGTCTTTTCACAGAAATAGAACAACACTGACTAAGACGTTCCAGTAGGAATATACTTGCAATATAAACCCAAGTTCAAGGGTAGAAGAGATACAAGTTCAAAAGCATGTCCAGTCATTAGTGCTTTCAACAAACAGCAGGAGGGTGTCGTCTTTTCCAACTGTCCTCAGTGTCCAAACTCAAGGAGGGGCAGGCTTTAAAGGGAGACATGACCATCTTACCTCACTTCCTGACCAATGGATGCCACAAATATAGCCATCCCCAGGTGACAGTGTTTACAGGGAGCACTTCGTTCAGACTGTCAAAAACTCTGAAGCCAACCACTTTGAAGTCACACCACCACCAAGTTAATTGCAGGGACTACTTAATATTAGGATATGCTTGTGCCACAGTACAATGGCAGCATATGAACCTGTCAAAACAAATAACCCCCTTAAAATATATACACAATGAAATCTACTGCATAAAGAGCTAAACAAATTATGGGATAGAAGCAAATGTCTACTACATCAGCTGAACTAATACCTGAAGAAAAACCCAGGAAGCCTTCTAGAATTAACTGGGAACTATTGAGCACCAAGAGAAAGCCATGTTGTGACGGAAGGGCATCAATGGTGTGGTCACAGGTCGGGGCATAGCACCGTGTGAAAACACTACCTGTGCTGCACCTGGCTGTACATCTCTCAGAAGAGATGCCAAAGCCATGTGGTTCACAGGAGGGATAGGGAGGCTGTTCCCAGGCTACTTATGTGGACTCACTCATGGCTGTTAGGGTCCTGGAGAAGTCCCACAAAAGACCACCATCCATGTATGCCATCAGCAAGAGTATCTTTTATTCCAGCATGCTGGGGCCATCCATTCCACAGAAAGGCAAAATGGTGACAACCCGAAAGGAGTTCGCAGACCCCTTTTAAGCATAGCCAAGGGGAGGTCCTAGAGCAGTTAGGTCATCTTGGATATGATTGGTTTAAACAAGTGGCAATCATATTAGTACATTCTAATTGGCTAGGGCTAGTTAGGGGCTGGTCAGGGCTACAGCTTTCCATTTTGGGGCAGGCCTAGACAAGTCCCAGGCTTTGTCCATATTTGGTTATTACCTTGAGCTTGCTGACTGTGACTCAGGCTTGGCCTAGCCTGGTATTGCATGTACCAGGTCTCCTTGTCCTTGCTGCTGGGGGTGGTGGAGATTGATTGTCCTTTGTCTGTAGCTCTTTCAGAAACTGCTTGTTCGATCTCAGGAGGCCTGATCTCTGAGAGAAGACTCAGCAGCCTGTTATGGTGTCTGCTCAGTCCTCTCAGTGGCCACCAACATGCAGTCTTAGCATCCAAATGCTTCTCCCTCACTTCTAACCAGAGATGAGGGGCTTGGTACTAACCCAGTTTGGCAACTGATCCACAGCTGAGGTGGTTGATTGGCATTAAAGAGACAGTTATGGTAAGGAGACAGACAGCTTAAAAGAACATGGTCGGAAGGATGCAGGGAAACACTGAGCATGGACACGGGGTGGCTTTGAACCCTTAAAAACATACCAGCTTTTTGGGTGTCACATGACAGTTGGGGACCAATGCTCTGGAAGGGCATTGCTGTGTGACAATACTTTTCCATGGAAGATACAACACACACCTCAGATAGGGAGCTCACAGTAGAGCAAAGTATGGCCACCACTGAAGTCCAACTTGGTGAACCATTGAGTTTTGGGGGTAACTTACTGGAATAGGGGTCACTTACAGGAGCAGAAATGACTCAAAGACAGCTGGATCATCAAAACCCAACAGCTCACGAAAGCTGGGAACCTGGAGCACGCTGCACGGCCTCCAGGCAGCTCACTGGGCTGGAGAGTGCCCTTTCCAGGCGCCTCAGTCAAAGCCCCTTCCAGGCAGCTCGGCTGGTGACTGCTTCTTTCCAGCAACTAACTTAGTCCCAGGGTCTTCTCTGCAGCTTGTCTTGTCTGAGAGTGACTTTCAGTAGACTTTCCTGTTTATATAGCATTGGCAGAGGGAGGGTGTGTGGACTAGTCTTATGTCAACGTGACACAAGCTATTTACCTGCAAGGAGGGAACCTCAGCTGAGGAAAGGCCTCCATGAGATCCAGCTGTAAGGCATTTTCTTAAATAGTGATTGATGGAGGAGGGCCCAGACCATGGTGGGTGGTGCCATCCCTGGGCTGGTGGTCCTGGGTTCTATAAGAAAGCAAGCTGAGCAAGCCATGGGGAGCAAGCCAGTAAGCAGCACCCCTCCACGGACTCTGCATCAGCTTCTGCCTCCAGATTTTTGCCCTGTTCAAGTTCCTGTACTGATTTCCTTTGAAGATGAACAGCAGTGTGGAAGTGTAAGCCGAATAAACCCTTTCCTCCCCAGCTTGTGTTTTGGTCACGGTGTTCCATTGCAGCAATAGAAACCCTAAGACAGAGGGACCTTGTGAAGCTGACCAGTTTCAGGGACTTCCTGAAGCTATTTTGACTTGTTTGCCTTCTGTCTTAAGGAGGGGCCTCCCTGGGTGATGGGACGTTTCAATCATAGAGGAAACTGCTACATGACAGGTAGCCAGCCATCTTATACCCCACCATGAGAGTCAGAAGAACCCAATACAAGCCTGCAGGGAGGGGAGGAAACGAGGCTCCTTAGAATATTGAGACAACAGGAAGCAATCCACAGGCCCCCTGAGGCAGAACTGGCTACACAAGTAACGCAAAATGAACTGCTTTGGAACCATTAAAAGTCATGTTTATTAACATGGAAGATATTCGCTGTTGGGAGCACATCGCAAAGGTCCTTGCACCCCCAGATCTCCAGAGAAACCAGGAATGTTAAGCACACAGGATGGTCTTCTCAAAGGAATGAATGTAAAATCTGTTCTTCCATCCAGAACGCTGGGAATTGGAGGTGATTAATAGCCTGGTGAACTGCATTGTCTGTTGGGCCAGGCCATATCAAGCTCCTATAACCAAGACTGGAGGTGGCTAGTAATCTACATGACCCTTATAGCCAGGGGCTCCCCAAGCTCCCACAACCGGGCCCAGAGGTGGCTAATAGCCCAAATGACTTCCATGTTCTCTGTATGACTGACACCAGGTCATACCCTTCCTTGAGCTAGTTCAGGTAGCATATCTCTAGAGCCCATTTTCTTGGAAGAAATGACATGTACCCGAGTTGAGTTTTGAAGTAGTTATGCTTTCTTGTGCACCAGGGATTGTATTACACCAGGAAGCTTTTTCCCCCTCAAGTTATACTGTTTAACTATGCTGGCAGGAAATCCCCTGCTATCAGACTCCCTGAGGTTGACAAAATCAATCTTGTAACATGAATTGCTAAACAATCTTATTAATAATAAAAAAAACGGAGCCAGATATTGGGGTGAAAGCTTAAAGATTAGAGAAACAGAACAAGCCAGCCACGTTCTTACCTCTATGAAATCCTCAGTCTAAAGAGCGAGACTTTCTGTTTACTCATGCCTTATATACCTTTCTGTGCCCTGCCATCTTACTTCCTTCCTAGTGCTGGGATTAATGGCATGTGTGCTTCCCAAATACTTGGTAGCAAAAGCATGAGATCTCAAGTGTTGGGATTAAAGGTGTGTGCCACGACTGTCCGGCCTCCACGTCTGATCTAGTGGCTGGCTCTGTCCTCCAATCCCCAGGCAAGTTTATTAGGGTACACAATATGTCACTACATAATCTGAATCAAGTTTTCATTTTCACCTCTTTGTGGTTCACGTCCCTGTCTGCTGGGACCACCTGCAGGATCCCCCTCAATTCACAAAGTCAAATAAACAAGAAATAATCTCATTTGGGGAAGTAAAGCTTGTTAGAGTCTTTGCTGTGTTACAGCATAGCATAGAACATATATAAGAAACTATTTTGAATCATATTTACCAAATATTAATAGTGGGTACCTCTTTGTCACATGCCCTCAGACTATTAGCTTTTCTTTTTGCTTACCTGATTTTTCTAAGGAAAGAAATTAACATGTCATCATCACTTTGGTAATTTAAAAATAAGTAAATCCAGCACCCTCTTCTGGCCCCCGTGAGCACCAGGCATGCACATTGTATATATACATACATACAGATAAGACACATAAAATAATAAATGAAAAGCAACTAAATAAATCATCATATTTAGTCTTAACAGCAAAGGGAAATCATCTGAGGGCTAGGGAGATGGATCATTGAGTAAAGTGCTTGAGGACCTGAGTTTAGACACCCAGCACCCATGTGGAAAGCTGAGCACAGTGATGTGTCCACACCCATTGCTGGGGAGATGGGCTACAGGAGAGGCCTGGGGGCTTGCTGGTCAATCAGTTTAGTTGGAACCGTACGCTCCAGGGAGAGACCCTGCACATGTGTGCACACACATGTGCTATACAAGCATGCAAAAGAAAATCATTTGGAAATTTAAAAATTAGTGAACTAGAAGAAAGACTCGATCCTTCTACAAAGTGAAGGAGAGGAGGAGAAGGAGCAAAGAGAGCAGGAGTAGAGATGTGGACGCCATCAGGTGGAAGGCCCATGACCGGAAGCAAGGAGAGCAGAGACATGAGCAGGTCTTCTTCCTTCTGTCTCTCAAAAATTGCATTCATTTCTGAGAAAGAAAGCCAGTCCTGGCCACAGCCTCCTTCTCTGTTTCTAAACAAAAGAAAAAACTTAAAACCCTGAGCAGCTTGGCCTGTGGATGGCCGTGGAGAAGCTCAGCATTCATAGCTCATCATTAGCTAGAGGCAGGACACATAATATGATGCTCATTGATTTCCCCTCCCACCAATTCATTTAAAAGAATGGTGTTGCTAAATCTGAAATGAAGCGAGCTTGCTCGAATGGTAGTCATTCATTAGCCAGGCTGGACCCAATGCCACAATATATACTTAAAGTAAGGACAGGGATGAGACAGGACCTGTAATTAGACTGTCTCTGGGGTGAGACTGGGCAATGGAAACAGGCATTATTCATGGGGTGACACCAAACAATGTCCCCATCACTTAGGAACAGTGTCTCCTCCATCAGAAGGCCTGGATTATGGGCATCAGACAGAGACCCAGCCCTATTCTCCACACAGTGCCTGTGCTCCAGTAGACCCATCACTGGGGTTGCTGAGCACTCACAATACAAAGGGCATTTGGTGGTCATTCTCTCCTTGGGGACTTCATTAACCTTATTTCTAAAGGGACACCAGGCCCCATGGATGCAGGCTGGGTGTAACTACTGTCCATACCTCAGACTACTGACAACACTCGCTCTTTCTAATATCATGTGCATGGTTTGACTATTGCTGCCCAGTCAAACCTGGAAAAGAACCTGTTATAGACAGAACAGGCTAGAATTAACTCCCCAAGGGATGGCTCACTGTCTGCATTGGCTTCCCGCAAGGGGCCTTCACAACACAAGATGGAGCCTCCTCATACCATTTTCACATCTTAGAGCCCTAGTGGGTATCAGCAGGCACCCCACAACAACCCTGAAAACTCAGAATGGCTTTTCACAGTACCTAATGCTGGGGAACTCCCTATAATACACATGGCTCTTAATCATTCAAAAGAACATCAAGTGATTTCTGATACGTGAAGAGTATATCTGGTTTCAATAGGAAGGAAGTAGGACAAGTCACAGTGACTGCTGTCAGGTCAGACATATCTACCTGTAACCCACAGACTGCATGAGCCCCAGGATATCTATGAATGTGGCACAAAACAAAATGATAAATCTACTTAAAACACTGGTTTTTGCAATTTTTGTAACCTGATTGCCCACAGTTCTCATGAAAGAACTCTGTATATGACAACATCCTATCACACTGTCCAAAGGTGGGATATGCCTGGGACTTCGGGTTGTTATAGATTATATGTTGGTAGAATGACCCAGGGAGTCTTAACGTGGAGTTATCTTGATCAAGTTGGATTGTAGGCATGTCTATGGGGAATTGTCTTGATTGTTAATTGATAGAGAAAGACCCAGCCCACTGTGGGCAGCATCATTCCCTAGACAGACTATGAACTCTATAGGAACAAGGGAGCATTTCTCTCTGCTCTCCACCTGCTTCTTCACAGCAGTGGACTGTGTAACCTGGAATTGTGAGCTAAAATAAATACTTTCTCCCTTCCACAGTTTCCTGCTGAGGCTTTTGTGACAGCAATGGAAACGAAACTAGGGAAGATCATTTCTGCCTCACAAGCAGTCTCCAGATCATACACATCACCCACAGCTTTAGAGGGCCTTGCTTCAACCGTTCTTCACAGAAATCCCCTTCATACGGGAGAGGTGGGCAGAAACTAATGCTAAGTAATGCATGTAAATATTAACCTTCCCTTTTCTTGTGCACAGGATGGAGACAGTGTCACACACACACACACACACACACACACACACACACACTCTCACACACATACACACACACACACACACACACACACACACACACACACACACACCTTTGCTTGCATGCTGTGTGACTTATCACACTCTAGGACACCAGAAGCTTTCTGAGTTCATTCGGCAAGTATGAGATCTAATGCTGACTAATGAGTGCAATGGTGGTAAGAGAGACAGGAATAGGGAATAGCTTAGTAACCCATGTCTCCACTTGGCTTGGACCATGCATACACTTCTCTTCTAATAATGCACATGGCAGCCTACGACCCTTAGCTGTGTGCACTCTGCATGCACACTCCTCGCTACACAATGCACCAGGCAGTCTACACCTACACAAATCTACACACTCTTTGAACAACGGAGTAAGTTTCTTTTCCCCTTAATAGCCGCCAAACTTGGACAGTTTATACTCAAGCTTATTCCCAATACATTCATGTTTGGAAAGTATGAGGCAACCCAGCCTTATACTTATTTTAGTGCACGCACAATGAGGCAAACCACATCTCCGAATAAACTTTCATAGAGATTCCCCTATAAGCTATCTATGCCTATGCATTATTGGGTTTGCATATAATTAAAATCAGATGCATTATGGGAAGGGACAAGCATAGTAGAAAATGGTATATAACCTATTCTGTCAGTCAACATTAAAAAACCACCCAAATTATGCTTCTAGTAACTAAGCTCTTCCATCTCTTGAACCCCTTAAAATGCCCCAAGTAACACTCGGAGCCTTTTGGTATCAGTCACATGGCCTGCTGTTCTCTTGCAGTGTATCTGGTCTGTCCTGTGGCTTTGATTGAATGCAGTTTCTTTTCTCGTTTACTGTGTGGGCTCATTCTTGACTAAGAAGGCAAGAACTCAGAAGTACCTGGCCTAGACCCCACCAGCAGCAGTGGTCCTGGACATCATTGGGAAAGATACTCCTCTACGTTGTCGTAGATGTAGAGGTGTAAGAAGATGCCCACAGAAAAAGCACCTATGTGAACTTCAGTTCCTGGAGGCCAAGTGAAGCAGGATATGGGCAAACACAGCAGTGGTGGGCTTCTCTGAGAGCTGAATCAACATGATTGACAGCTCATTGGTGTGGGGAGAGAGGAGAGTGGAGTCTGAGCCTGCCTGCTTGGTGGCCGTGTGACATGGCGCCTCCTCTAAGCTTCCACTCCCAGTTGTTTTGTCTCTCCATCGTTGTGTGTCTTTGGCATCTTCCCCACTCCTGAGGAACTCAGGACACGTGACAGCTTCACACAAATTAGGCTGTCCTCTGTGTCCGATCCTCCCTGCTGTGGCCATTCCGCAGAGAAACCTGAGTGCCAGCCTTATGCCCCTTTCAGCCGAGTTGCTGGTCTGTCCAGCTTATTCCAGGGTCTTTCCACTTGCTTTCTGATACAAGGGAATAAACAGGATGTTCTAAGGGGAGGGGAGACATTCCATGCTGAAGGGAGGCTCCTTAAGCTTAGGATGCACACAACTCAGAGTGGCTTCTGGAAGTCGCTGAAAATGACCAGATTCACCAGACCCCTCCTATGGACCTCGGGAGCAAGGACCCACTGAGGTGCCTGGAAGAAGCAGAGACCAGCCAGAGTGCCTGGGGAGAGGCTCAGACCAGCTGAGCTGTGTGGACAGGACACTCCCCGATGTGTCCAGCTGTCTGCAGGTTGCACAGTGTGGTTGGATCTCCAGCTTTAGTGAGCCCTCCCTCACCCATGCTGGGGTGGGCTTCTGGTGATATAGTGCAGCTGCCTCTAAGCCAAGTCTGCTCCTGTCAGTTTCCTCAGGAAAACTCAGACCGAGTTGGATTTTCATGGCGTTCATACTTTGGTCTATCATCAGTTCCCTATCTGGTGTGAGTAGACATTTGTTCCCATCTCTCCATAAATAGTGTCACCCAAGAGCCAAGATTCTGTCATCCACCACCCCACCCCACCCCCCGCCACTCCTACCCACCCACCCCCACCCAGCTACCTCGGGCTTCAGTTTCAGTGTTATTCAGGCGAGAATTCTCTGAGACCTTGCCACTGTAACTAAATTGGGACTCCCTTTTTTATTTTTAGCATGGCAGTAGCAGCTTTCCCCGTGGCGTTTTCATACCTGTTTGGTTTTGGCTGACCTGCCTGCCCCCTTCTCTCTGTCCCCACACCCTATTTTAGAAATGTGACTATGTTGTTACACCCTTGTTAATGCTTGTTAAATATCTTCTGAGCAAGCATGTAAGTGTGTAGGGAACTGGCTCCCGCTAACTCCGGCTCCTGGCCCTCCTCTTCCCCGTGCACAGCCCATCAGACACTTGCTACCACCCAGATGCATCTGTCTTCTGTCGGGCTGTGTCTTTCACTAATTTTTCAAAACTTCCAAAGGAGAAAATGCACTTAGACTGGCAATACTTTTTATTTATTCAATGGCCATTTCCAGAACACAATGATGGATGAGCCTTAGGCTGGAGACAAAAAGTCGGGGGTCACTGGCCTCATTCTTGGGGATCTTCCGTCTCTCCTGAGAGCTCACTTGCCTCCTCAGTGAGGTCTCTGGGCAGACCTTATGTAAATCCACCAACGCACAGAGTTTTTTTTTTTTTAAACTACAGCTATGCTTGTCTGTGACGTGTCCTTCCTCAGTTTCCCCAATTTCTCAAAGACCGCTAGTGATACCACTCTTATCTACAGGTTTTTTGTCTTCAGGTGAAGGTGAGTGGGCAGGGCACACCTGAACCAACACTGCACATGTTGAAGACATACCTTCAATTTCTTGCCTTCCCGCCCTTCCCCCCACACCTCGTCAGTGCTCCCAGCCCCCAGCTGAGTGCCAGTCTTAGAGTCAGGTTTGGGGTATATACAGTGTGGTCCTTCCTTCAAGAAAGGTCGTCCAACAAACCAACTCAAAGTGATACAGTGTAGTATGCAGCTGAAGCCATAAACAGTCTTACTAATTCTAGATACCGCATGAGAGCATTTATTTGCCTGGCAATTCTAAGAAAATACTTCAGTGATGCCGTGAGCTTATCACAGTTCCCGAAAGGAAGGCACTCATTCTTCTCCACCCCAATCTTACATTATAACAGAAGCTTCCTCATTTTCCAAAGTAGTGATATTATGAGAGAAACAGACTGGAAATCCCCAGAGACAACTTTCTTCCAAGAAACCATTTAAAATTATGTAACTGATTTACAGTGGCTGCTAGATCCTGTCTATTAATAGTGCAGATTTAAATTCTAATTCTCCAAGCGAACATTCCAGAAAAGGACTCCTTATTTTGGTTCATTGCAACCCCAGCTGGTATCTGGCAAAGGGATGATGTCTTTGGGCTCCCCAGCAAAGTGGTGACACTTGCTGATGCCTGGTTCTGCAGGGTACGGCGTGACCTTCCACCGTAAGAATTCCATCCACCACTCAGGGAGACTCTGCCTTCCCACACCAATCTGGCCTAGACTCTGTGAAAGCGTTTGGCCAAGGCAACTTGGGGGAGGAAAGGGCTTGTTTTGCTTACATACCCTATCACAGTCAATTCAGGGAAGCCAAGGAAGAAACTCAAGGCAGGAACCTGGAAGCAGGAACAGGAGCAGAGGCCATGGAGAGGCGCTGCTTACTGGCTTGCTCCCCATGGCTTGCTCAGCCTGCTTTCTTATAGAACCAGGACCACCAGCTCAGGGATGGCGCCACCCACCACGGGCTGGGCCCTCCCCCATCAATCACCGATGAAGGAGACGCTGTACAGACTTGCCTGCAGCCTCGTCTTACGGAGGCCTTCTCTCGCCCCTCTCTGATGACTGTCACTTACGTCAAGTTGACATAAACCCTAGCCAGTGGTGATGGTGGTGGTGGTGACAGTCAGGAAGACGGCGGCATTGATGATGGTGAGGGGAGAGGATGGTGGTAAGAATGACGGTGGCGGTGGTGATGACACTGGCGTTATGGTAATGAGCGGACAATGGCTGTTGTAGGGATGGGGAGGATGGTGGTGGCGGTGACGGTTATATTAAGTTCTCAAAGGGCCGAGAATAACTGACTGCTGAACTGAGCCCTCAATGGGACCTCTCTCTCTCTCTCTCTCTCTCTCTCTCTCTCTCTCTCTCACACACACACACACACACACACACACACACACACACACACACACCATCACACTCAGGGAACATTGAAGAAGAGAGAATAGAAAGACTGTAAGAGCTGGAGGAAGGGAAATGTCATAGAACACTTTCTTCCAGATGTTTACCAGGCCATTGCACTCTCGAACCCTCGGTAGATGTGATTATCCACACAAGACCTGCACAAGATTGAGCTCAACATTGGGGGCTGGAGAGATGGCTCAGTGGTTAAGAGCACTGCCTGCTCTACCAAGAGGTCCTAAGTTCAACTCCCAGCAAGCACATGGTGGTTTACAACCATCTCTAGTGGAATCTGATGCCCTCTTCTGGCATAAAGTTGTACATGCAGATAAAGCACTCATACATAAATAAATAATAAAAATCTTTAAAAAAAAAAAAAAGATTGAGCTCATCAACATTCAGTCACAGAAAGTGTAAGAGATCATGTGCCTCTCATCCTGGGCATAAATGGAATGGCGGGGCTCAGGTTTGTTGCCCGTGACCTCTTGGGCTCCAACCCTCCTTCCCCTCTCTCATTTCCATGAGGTTTACTTCTCTCCTGCAGGTTCACGGTGAGAGGGGCACCTAATGTGCCCATCACCCAGCTGCCATCCCCAGCCTCTGCCCACCTTCACCTGGTGTAGACACAGATGTGGAGCGGGCACTCATCCCTTAACCATCTGACAACTTGAGACCCCATACCGTGATGAACACACATCCCCCTGCACTCCCCAGGCAGTGGGGGGCTCCACCCACTTCGGGGCTCCACCCACTTCAGCAGCCCTGGCTCCCGAGCTGGTGGACAAGAGTTTTCATTTCCCAAATAAAAACCCATTCTACCAACAGCACACAAGTGGAACTTTTCTGGTTTCTTGCTTGTTTTTCTTGTACGTGGGTTTTTGGTTTTTTGTTTTGTAGCACTGTTAGGAATGGAACCTAGGGCCTGGAGATCTTCATATTTCATATTTCCTAGGCAAACCTCTCCCATGGAACCACATCCTAGCCCAAGATAAGCGAACTCTGACAAACATAAACATATATTTCTTCCACTGCTCTGTGCCCCTAAAGTGTCACACAACTGCCTGTGGTCCCCACTGCCCTCTGACATGCTCGAAATGAGAGGTCCCCTTCAACTCATTGTCCTCCCTTTGCCTGGACCATCTCACACTGGTCCTCCAGAGTGAGGAAGCATGCTGCCACACAGGCCTGTGGTCCTTGACATCCTCCTTCTCTGGGAGCCCACAGCCTCTCTGCTTCCCACCCTGGTTTCCTGCTGAGATATCTGCAGGGGGTGGTTTATGTGACCCCAGACAGAAGAGTCCCAGAAGCAGGACTTGCACCATCACCCTCTCCCCGGCACCTGGTTCTTCCGACCAGATCACTAGGAGTTTGGAAGGAAGTGATACCTGCTTCCTTCATTGCAGGCTTCCCACATCACCACAGACTTACTGTGTCATCTTCATTCAGGCGGCCCCTCAGCATGGGGATGCTGTAGGTGCTCAGTGCGTTTGGAACAAACAAAAACAAAAACAACTAAGTGGATACATCTGACGTTGGCATTCGTCTTCATGTGTGACCTCCACCCGCCATCTAGT
The DNA here is from genome assembly GCF_007827085.1 of Peromyscus californicus insignis. Taxonomy (NCBI): domain Eukaryota; kingdom Metazoa; phylum Chordata; class Mammalia; order Rodentia; family Cricetidae; genus Peromyscus; species Peromyscus californicus. The sequence goes on along the minus strand of NW_026294469.1, from coordinate 71,500,503 downwards.
GGTGAAAGAAGGAAACTCCATGACAGCACGCTTTCCCAAGGCAGTCTGGGAGCTGCAGAGGAGCTGGGCATCCAGGTCCAGAGGGACACCCACTGTAGTCCTGTAGACGCCAATCTTTGTTTCCTAGAACAGGTATTCCACTGTGCAGCCAGCCATATCATACATGTTGGGGAGATAATCATCAACACGGAGGGGGGAAACCCTGTTAGGAATGAGAGCTGTGCATCGATCTAGTGGGATGACCTATGAGAGAGATCGCCCATCTGGTCAGATGGGACAATCCAGGCAGATCCTCTGCGGGCCCAGGGGCCAGATGTGTGCGCAAGCTTTCACTGGGGGACATGGGATCTTCATAGTTCATATTTCCTGGGCCAACTTGGTAGAGAATGGGGGACAAGTTAAAAGAAATTGACAAGAGTGCTGAATGTAAAGTTGAGGGGTACTGGTGGAGAAAATAAAAAGATGCCCAGCATGTGAAACTCCAAAGATAAGTAGAATATTCCATGTGCAATGGTAAGGAAATAAAATGAAGCTGACATGACACCTGGGTGTGTCCTGAAGACAACTTGGGGACCACTCACTCCTCAAAGGTTCACTTACCTCCTACCTTTGAGCTCTGATTTTGAGTTAACTTAAAGTCCTCCACCCCCATCCCCACCCCCATAAGAAGCTGTGTTAATAACAAGCACATGGATTGGGATTTTCCTCGAGTAATCATACTGATGGGGGTCACCTTACCCCGAAGGGTGGAAGTCCTCTATCAAAGGTGCCATATTCGGTACTTCAGTCTGTGACTTGGCTAACACACTTCTAGGGAGCTAAGAGGGTTCAGTTATCCTGGGGAATAGACATTGAAAGCTTAGCTTGATGAGGTATGCGAGGCCCAAGGCCTTCCTGGCACAAAGCAACCCTGGCCCACAGGTATGCACTAAACCATAAAGCCACCCAGGACATCAGATGAATGCCTGGGAGCGTCCACGACCCCCAAGTGCCTGCTGGACTTCTGACTACAGCGATGGTTATGGGGGAAGGCAGCTCTCTCATCTGGAAATCGGCAGGAGGCGGCAGCCGTGAGTCCTTGCTCTTGGTGTATCCACACTCCAGGTGCCATGCCTGTGTGGTGATGGGATTGTAGAGCCAGGCCGGACTAAACCGGATTGCTACCTCCACACCTCTGCCTCACATTCAAGGTACATACAAGAGCCCTTTAATGGTCCTGGATCACCAGCTGTCAAGCCCATTCTTGAGAAAACCTATGTTCCTAGCACTCTGGAGATGGAGGCAGGGAGATCATGATTTCTAGAACAGCCTGGCCTTGCATAGCCAGAAAATAACAGACAAAAACCCTGCCCCCAACTGCCTACAAAAGGCCTAGCCACCAAAAAGTGGATCTGAGCACCCCAGGTTGCTCAGATGGCTTTTTATAAAAGATGGTTCTTCCAAAACCAACCCATCAGCCCTTTAGCAGGTTTTGAATGGGCAAACAATTCTGTTTCAACCACAGTCAGCTTGATCATAGTCTAACTGAGGTCTACACCCCTGTGGGTGGGAAACAAATTCTAGTTATATCTGGCCAAACAAAAACAAAGAGACCCCCAGCTGGTAGAGTACCTGCCTAGCATGAGTGAAGCCCTGGGTTTGATCCCCAGAACAACAGGACAGAAACCAAGCAGAGTGGCTACACTCCTGTAATCCCAGCAGCTGAGCTGTGGGGACACACGTTTAAAGTCATCTTTGGCTGAAGGCAATTTGAGGTCACCCTGGGCAACATGAGACCCTGTTCAAAAATAAAATAAAAAAATAAGAGCATTGAACATGGGACAATGGCCTAATTTCTTGAGTGTCACATAAAAATAAAATATGTGTTTTCTGCTGTATAAATGCAGGTTTATAAAAGGTGAAGGATGGGCAATATAAAAATCTACTTGGTGACAACTGAATGAGACTTGAAAAAATATATATAAACTCAACTAAATGTCTCACATTTTGTGTATCATACTAAAGTTTGAAAAATTGCGCTCATAACATCCTTCACCACAGGACCAAGTCACTGGAATAAGTGTTTACACTTGAGGGCTGGGAATGAGACTAAGCTGACAGAATACTTGCCTGGCATGCTTGAGCCCTAGGTCAGAATAAGCCAGACATGGTGACAAAAGTCTGTAATTCCAGCACTGGGGACATGTAGGCAGAAATAAAGGAAATTCAAGGTCATCCTTGACTACCTAGGGAGTTTGAGGTCAGCCTAAGCTACATACGGAGTTTAAAGCCAGCCTGGGCTAAGAACTGTTTCACCAGAAGAAAAAGGGCATTCCAATTGAAAGGTCACAACAGCTAGGGTCATTTGAAGGGAAGGAGAGAGGCCAGAACCTGAATAATCAGGAGGATCTGAGTGTATATAAGTTCCCACCGAAAAGGCTAGAACTGAGTAGTCATTACATTTACTAACTACATGGTCCCTGACAACCTCAACAAGAGATAGGGAAAATGGTGGTGGGTTCAATCCCAGACACTCCCGGAAGCTGAATTTGAAGTGTGGAGAATTGGAAAGAGTGTGTGCTGTGGAAGAAGGCACCATCATCACCAACTCTGTGACAAGGGGGTGGCTTAAATGCACCAACGTGAGCAAGGGATGACCCAACCAGTTGAAGAGAGGAAGAAGCTAATGGATGCTGGGTTCTGCAGGCAATATGATAGCCCTGAAACTCATACCCTATCTTCAGAATCTGAGTTCACCTCCACTTTCTGTTGCTGAGAGATACAAAGCCAGCCTCTGAAGGAAAGGCTTAGAGAGCCAAAGCACCAGGTCTCCCTAATGGACTGGCAACATCCCACACTTCCTACTTCACTGCGTGATTTCCAGATCCATGAGAGATGTTCTTGCCCCATGGGTGTGGCATCCCATGGCACACAGGCTAGGGATATGCAAACCACAAAAGATCTGAGTCAACACCCCAGGGTCTTGATTTCGGAAAGTACTAGCTGGTTCTTACGGTCCTCTACTTCAGCTTTCCACACTGTAAGATGGCGTCAGTGACGCTGATCGTGGAGGGTACTGAGACGATAAAGTCACATTCCCAGGAAAGAGTAGCCTGGAAATGACAGCATGTCCATCTCCGATCATCATCACTCTTTCAGGACAAGTCAGAAGATCTGGGTGAAGATGACCACTCCCCATCCCTGTGCCTCAGACCCAGGATCTTCCTTCCACAGGTCTCCCCCAGCCTGGTCCTCTCTTGACCCTTTACCTAGCCTGAGACAGCTTCCGAGTCATGTTTCTCAAATCTATTGCCTATGTCCTTGACGTTGACCAGAGACTCAGAAACACAGACCACCTTTGCGCTGAGCCAACCCTCTTCTCTCAGGATCATGGCAGCTGTTGGACACCTTTTCTTCCTGAAGCTTCATTCTGGCTGCCATCAAAGAGTAACTGACAAGGATTCTTGTTACCTTCCCTCTGGCAGATCTGACAATTAAAATAATGTTCTTGATACACTGCCCCGGCCCAAAGACTTCCTTGAGCGTCTCTCAGCAGTGTTAGTGTTGTTTTCTGTCTTAATCGTCCATCTTATCAATAGAGCTCTGAATTTCATGACTGCCCCCAGGATGTGAAGTGACCTGGTCCTAGGTATAGGTGGGCATGTAACTTTGGACCCCTGACCTCCAAATGACCCCTATCCCTTCCACACACATCCTTATACACAGAACAGCCCCCTGGACTGGACCCCATCACTCTAGGTATTGTCGTTCTTGCTCCACTGTGAGCCCAGGGTACAGGCTTTTTCCTGTGTCAGCATCCTACACAATTGGCTCATGGCAGCCAATGAGTTTGGCAAACTTCTAACACCCATTTCTACAGACACCCCACAATTTTAGTGGAGCCAGAACTCTTGATAGGGTGAGACACAATGCTTCCCTGGCTCTCTGCGCAAGATTCTACAGCATTCCTCGAAAACAAACCAGAAGCAGCTCAGGGAACTGGCTCCTCCAGAGGCAAGCCATTCACTGTCCCATGGCTACCCTCCGGGTGACTCTTGATACCGCGCCTGGGCTGCACTCAGCTGAGAAGACATCCTCACCTCAAGGCTAAGCTCCAAACCTTTGAAGCATCCATTTGGGTCAGCTTTGTGGACATAGCCCTCTCCTCTGGCTCCCTAAGCCCCACCCTTTCCCTGGAAGAGTTCAGAAAAGGTGGAGGGTGGCTTATGAGTCTTTGGGATCTATGCATTGCCCTACTGCCATGTGGTCAGATGCCCCTGCCCTTTAGAAGTTGTCACCAGTTCACTCTGATGTTCCACTTTTGCCAAGCCATGGACTTAACGTGGGATCCCACACATCTTCCATGGGAGGAAAGAACCACTGCTGTTGTCTGAGGGTTTACACACTTCTAGGACAGACACACTGAAATGTACCCCCACTGTGGTGACCTGAAGTGGTGGAGCCTCTGGGAGCCCAGTCTCCAGAGCAAGAACCCTCTTATGAAAGAGGTGGCAAGTTTCTCCCTTCTACCCAGGGATGATGCCACAAAGTGCAGCAGTGAGGGAGAGCTGGGTCCAGCTAGATGCCAAGTCTCTGGTGCCTTGCTCCTGGATTTCCCACCACCCGGAACTGAGCGCGATGAATCCACTGCTTAAAAATGACCCAAACTAAAGTATTTTCCTATAGGGTCCCAGAAAGAAGACCTGCTCATTATGTCTTCCTCTTCCAACAGGGGAAATCTAATGGACTGTGTGATCACGTGCTTCTACATCCCTAGAGGACTCCCTGGAAGTCATCCTAGGCCTTTTATCAGTTCAGAGTATGCACATACTGGCCACAAGCCACAAGCAAAAGCCACAATTCGTATTTCAATCTGCTGGTCCCTCGTAGTATTTACCTTAAAAGAAAAAAAAAAGACTGAACACAAATTAGCACCTTGGGTTGACTGGGACCACCAGTTTCATCATTTGAGCGTTATCAGTTGTGAGTGTGAGTGTGTGACACGAGCATGTTCAGCGCTTGCTTTCAGATCAGGGACATGGTGATCATTGGCTGGTCTTCTCCCGTAACCCCAAACAGCCAAGGAAGTGCTCCAGGCAGCATGCATGTCCGTACTGTTACACAGAGGCGATGATAGAGAACGCCGGGCTACGTTCCTGAAAACGTGTTTCCCTGAAGAATAAGGGGAAATGTGTATCTGGGATGTGAACACTGGAGCATCATCAAGTCTGTGAGCTAGTCAAACATGGGGGCCTGGGCTGAGCTTGGCTCTGGCATCTCACGGGCTGTTGCAGTTGTTCAGCTCAGCCTCAGCTGCCCTTTTGACAACTTGGTATTCCCATCTTCTCTCTCCTCATCTCATCCTTTTAGGAACCAGCCATCCAATGGCAGGGAGGTCCAGAACAGCCACACCTCTCACCTGAATCAGAGCTGGCTGTATTCCCTCTGCTCAACCCTGAGGCCCTAGGAAACCCCTCAAAAATGGCAATTCACCTTAGAGCACAGCTGGAGTGGGTGAGCGTGAGGCTGCCCATGGCTCTGTGGTTGGAGGGACTGAGAGCAGCCACGGCCACTTTCATGCCGTCAAAAGCCACGCCCACGTACTTGCTCATCCCTTTTCGGGGGCACGTGGACATACAGGTACATCTTTTACTTTTAAGACATACTTTCTAGTTAGGCAGCTGATGGCCAGATCCCATGTTTATTACCTAGTGGGAGGGTCAAAGGCCCTAGGCCCAGAGACCAGCCATGGCTGCAGCACCCAGATCCCGTCCCCACACTCTACTGTGACTCCCACTGCACCAAGGGATTATCTAATTTTGCTGCAAATATTAAAACATAGTGTTCATGCAGTAGAAGAGGTATGTAGCAAAAAAAAAAAAAAAAAAAAAAAAAAGACAAAAAGGCTTTTCACTAAAAACAAAGCGAAAAAGGCGTATCCTGGAATTCACAAAAGACTGGGGGGGCTGTCCATTTGGCATCTTTTTAGGTGAATCATCCCGTGGCTTGTTGTAAAACTGTACAAATAAAGAATAGTAACATTTGGGCTTACGTCCAGCCAATAAAAAAAAATCACCATAGGTCAAGACAGGCTGTCAAATGATGGAAGCCACCTTCTAAAGGAGGGGCAAATACCTTACAACTCCAAGATGTTTTTATTTATTTCAAATTCCAATAGAGTGAATATGTTTTATCTAAATATCTTTTATCACACAGCTGTAACATTGAATTTTTTCTCAGAAATAGTTAAATACATCAATCTAGTTACAGATTCTAATATAAAGAGTACAAAATATAGCATTATAAATTGTATTTTTAAAAAGAAATACAAACTCTATGGTCTTCTGCATCGTCCCACCTCAGAATAATTAGTGAAATTGGTGAAGAAGGAACCTTTGCTTGGTGGTCACTTCATGCAGGCATGTCCCGGAGGCTCTGCGGTTTGCAGCATCACCCGTGGTGGGGGAGGCCTTGTCTGCAGGGCCTTTTTCTTTGTGTTGTTTTTTTCCTCAGCAAATAAAAGTTACTATCAGAAGTTGCTGGATTTGTAAGCATTAAAAACCAATCACGTTCTGCAGGTGGTGGTGGCAGGGAGGGGTCTTGTCTTACAGAGGCTGGTCAAGAGCTCCTCACAAGGGCAGGGGTGCTTCTTCCTAGAGAACTGTACCAACTGTGCGACTTGGAAGACACCCTCATCTGCCCAGAGTAGCCATCCTCCTGGCTCCAAGGAGGCGAAAAGATCACAGCTACCAGCCCTGGAGAGGCCAAGGTAGAACCGGCCACCTGCTGTGCTCAACAGGGCCCCTGAAAGGCCTGTGACCCCTGCCTCAGCGCCTCCCAGCAGCCAATCTGAAGAACCCTCCCTGCAGCCTACAGAACACTGGCACTCTCATTTGTATGAAGTGACCTTGTGCCGCCTGAGCACCTAAGTTTCAGAAACCAGTGTCTTTCTGGACTTAAAAAATAAATAAGTAAATATTGGGGGAAACTTCTTAAAATACCTACTACTTTTCAGAACCAAAAAAGGCGAAGTCCACTTGACCTGGACACTCTACTGTGCAGGGGAGGCTGAACTGTCTCCACCTAAGATGGAAGAGACTTCCGAGAGCCAGCAGAAGTGTGGACAGGTACACTGGGCAACTCCCCAGGGGAGACAGTTAGAACCCACGATTTGTTTATTATTTGTAAATTTAAATCTTCATTCTCTGAATTAAGAAAGGGTTTGAGAAATGTGTTATTTGCCTTTGAAATGAGGAAGATGTGTAAGAGAGGAGGTAAGAAAAAGGCAAGAGAGAGGTGAAAGGTAGACTGAGCGAGGCAGGGAGGGAGGGAGGCAGGAACCAGGAAGAGCGCGGGGCAGAAGGCAGGGGAGACACACAGAGCGGCTGCAGTGTAGACAACCAAACCCTTTATTGTCTAAGTCACATTAGACGCAACACTGTAAAAGTCCCGTTAGGAAACAAGGAAACAGCAGATTCATAGAGGTAGTAGGAAGTCTGTAACAGTCAGAAATGTGGAAATTATCGCAGAGGGAGCAAATCAAAACAGACTGGCTAAATAAATAAGAAAACACAAATCATATTAAATACTAGGGTTGAGCTGACATAAATGAATTAACAAACCGGTCCAATACTGATGGTCAGTGGGACAAAGAGGCCATACACCCAGGCCAGCACCCAGCTGGTCCCAGGGGGAGTGTGAGCTGGGGGGGGGGGGGGGGGGGGCGCTGCTCATGGCCTTGTGGCTACATGAAAACTGTATCTCTGTGCTTTGAGGAGCAGGTCATCCTGGGATTGGCTGTTCTCCTGGCTGCTCTTCAGACAGACCCTCAGCTACAGGGACCCCATGCACCCCTCTTTCCCTAGACCAGCTGGGAAGGAGGCCCCACTGGAAGACAGACCCTTCCAGCTTCAATGCCAAGTGCAGTTTCGGACACAGTAAAAACGCAGACGACACCTTTGTGTCCCTTTGTGTACAGAATTTTTTAATAACTAAAACACAGATGGAGATGGGGCCCAAACCACAGGCCCCTGCACATTCCTAGCTCTCACCTTTACTTTCAGCCAAGAAAACAGAAAGCCAGAGAATGCAGAAACGGTGGGGCGAACTATCAAAACGATCGAACACGAATCAACAGAACAGTACTCTGCTGCCTCAGGTGGAGAGAGGAATGTGTCTCTGCGACCTGCTCAAGGTAATGTCTCAGAATGATCAATATTCCCAAGCACTCGGACATAGCAAGCCGTTCTCATACATACCTGGTGTAGGCGTATCAGGAAAAAAAATAAGTAAAAAAAATAATTATATATACACATAGATATGTATATATGTATCTGCTAGCCAGTTAACATTGCATTGTCTGCAAGTGTCATAGCCACCTGAACGGTCAAGTAATTAAAACAGCAACAAGTAGAATCCAGAATCAAACATTAGCTAACAATAACAATAACAATAATAATAATAATATAATAATAATCCAACATCATTAGAACAGAGAAACCACACGCCAGGGTTCATGTATACATGTGTGTTTAAACAAGTCTTTGTATCAGAAGCCCATTTCCTACAAAAACTGCACTGATCCATTACTGTGTTAAGTAAACTGTCGCTCTCACCAGTATATTAAAGGTTAGGATAATTTCTGTACATGTAAAATTATTGCTTCTTTTTTTGAAAAATATATTTAGCATGCTCGTCTTAATCCATTTCCTGCCTTTACAAAATTTCACAATAAAAAAAAACTAGTAAAGCTTTTGCAAAAAATTTCACAGAACGTTTTCATTCAAGGCAGCAGTAACTTCTGATAATGCATAAAATCCTATGTGCAAACATCTGGAACTTGCAGAAGTATCGCCATCACACACAGTGTCACAGCAATGGGGAAGGGAAACGCTGCTACCTGCGGAATACAGTTCCGAGCGCACACGCTGCTGCGTGGGCTCAGAGCCTCTGCCAGGGCCTTCACCCCACCGCAGAAACGTGAACTCGCGTGACTAAGGAAGAGGTATATAAAGCCGTCCTCACCCTCAGGCCTGGTGCCCTCCCACCAACCTAGGAACAAAGCCACTAGGCCAATGGTGGTCACCAGACCCAAGAGGGAAAGACATCTATTTGCCGGGGTGCTGCAGGGGAGAGGCTGGGATGGGGAGGAGGGGAACAGAAGGTTCCAGAGCAGTAGCACCCTAATGATCTAGGGCCCCCAAACTGCTCAAGGATTCTTCTGCCATCACTAAAACAGGCCCAAATCGGGAGGATTCAGTGGCTTAATCTGTTAAGACGTGTAGTCTTCTTTTGTGAGCAGTTTGCAGAGTGTAGCCCTGTTACAAAAAGGTCCTGAGAATAAACAAAGACGCCTGCTCTTCTTAGTGTTCAACTAACTCTCTTTTCCAAAGCAGATTTCTATGTGTTCCCATCTCTGCCGTGTTTCCTGTGCCAGACGCAGCCCCAACGGTGAAAACCCAGAGCATGAGGGTGACATGAATGGCTCAGAGCGGGTCATGGCCAGACCTCGGAACTGTGAGGATCCGCCATCGCCCCGCCCTACCGAGCCTGAGCACCACCAAGCCTTACAGCTCCTGAATACACCCTCCATCTTACCTGCTACTAAATACCCACTGAGGCAGGGAGAGGCGGGAGAGCGGGCCCTCAGCGGCCTCCACTCCCCACGTCCTGACAGCATCACCTCTAAGCACTGGACACCTCCCACAGTGCTTAGGTCTCCACTCCATCCAAAACACACCAGTATCTTTTTTCCAGTGTCTCACGCTTGTCTTGAGTAATACAGATGCCTTGAGCTCCCACTGTGCCTGCCAATACCACTGCTTATCATGAGGAAACACAGGCCATGGTGGATGAGCACATACATGTGTGTGAAAGAGCTACACGGGATTCTAGGCATAGCATCTTCGCTGTCCCTAAATGTTACCAAGGGAGGCATCTCCCTTGGTCTGCTCTAGCGCAGCGGCTCCCGGGTCTAAGGTATCTGGTCAGGAGACCCTGGCTCTTCTTCCCCAAGGTGGCCATGGTCACCGCTGGGAGCCTTCCAATCGCCCGTGAGGCCACTGTCGACACCATCACGGGCTGAGCGCTGGAGGCGTGTCTCTAGGTCCCCTTTCGGAGAGGCCCCGCTGGCACAGTCCCTGGGGTAGTATGGTCTCTCCCCTGCAAAGGAAAGAAAACAGCAGGCAAGCTCAGTTGTCTTCCAGTCACAAGAGCATTTACGGTATCAGTTTTCTTAGCAAGACCCAGAAACACAGGTGCCCTTCACAGCAAAGTAGCAGAGGCGACAGAGACCTCTGGTTTTAGGGGCAGCCCACTTTACACCAGCAGGGACACTTTGCTGTCACCTTGCTGCCTTCCGTGGGGGCAGCTCTAGGAAATCAGTGTTGGAAAGCATCACCAGCTTCAGGCAGCAAGCAGCAGTGGTGGGCTTGGCTCCGAGCAGGGGGCTACAAATCAGCAAGGCAGGAGGAACGGGGTTTGAAAAGCACAAGTCTACGGTACGGAGACGATTCCCAGGTGAACGGCAGTGCTTACGGGTGAACGTGGAGCCACACAAGCAAAAAAGGAAAGCCCCTGGTTTCCACATCTGAAGACAGTGCTTCCCTCAGTGGAGAAGCAGAAGAGCTATGCTGTGAGTCCGATGAACAGAGACAGCTGGGAGCACAGACATGAGTCTGTACAGTACCCCCCAGTAAGTGGGAGCACTGGTGTTCGAACAATGTCATGTTCCAGTGGAGGACAAGATAACGTGCCAAGATAAATCTTTCTGTGGTGGTTTGAATAGGTATGACCCACACAGACTCATGGGTTTGCATGCCTGGCCACAGGGAGTGGCACTGTTGGGAGGTGTGGCCTTATTGGAGGAAGTGTGTCACTGTGGGGGTGGGCTGTGAGGACATCTATGCTCAAGCTATGCCAAGTGTGGCTCACAGTTGCTTCTGCTGCCTGTGGACCAAGATGTAGAACTCTCAGCTCCTTCTCTAGCACCACGTCCGTCTGTGCACGGCCATGAAGATAATGAACTAAACCTCTGAAATTGTAAGTCAGCCCCAATTAAATGTTTTCCTTTATAAGAGTTGCTGTAGTCACAGTGTCTCTTCACAGCAATAGAAACCCTAACAAAGACACCAACCAACCACTTGAAATCAACATGCATCCACAAACCACAGAGCTCATGGGAAACTCTAGTCTCTAGCTAAGTTTATGGGAACCCTAGAAACACATAGGAAATGAGCTTATTGCCATCATGAATTTAATGTTTCAAATCTTTAGCTAAGATTTTCAGAAAAATACTAAAAGCTGGTCTCGCACACAATGTCTACTGGTCAACACACAGTAGAAACCAGAAAGATATTAGAGAATGTCTGCGAGACAAGGCAAGTGCAGAGCTGTAGCCAGTGGCCGGTCTAAAGCCCTGGAAGTAACATCGATTAGAGATGTGACAACCCCCTCTTAGGGAGATGGTAAACTTCCTGCTGTGGACCAGGAGAGATGGCTGACATGGCTGCACGGCAGCCATCTCTGTGGACATCAAGCTGCAGCAGGGCTCACTGGGAACTAGTTCTGGGCAAGTTCACCAAGCAACAGGGGGCTCTGACTCCCACAAGAAAAGGAGCTGTGATTCTGGGTGTTTGGCCTTGAATGTCACTCATAAACACCTGTCTATACCAAACACACTGCCAGAGGTTCCAGGACAGGGGAAGCTGTGCAAGGCCGAGGTGTCATGAACAAGGCTGTGGTGTTGTGCAAATCTGAAGTCTGCATGGACTGCTGCCCTACAGCCCTGGTACACACCTACCTGTGGCTTCTATCTTTGGACAGACCCCATAAACTGCCCCTGGGACAGGGCAGAGAGAACAGGGATAACCCTCCCCCAATAAAGGGTGGAACACTGCACAGCTCAGAAAGCTTTCCAAGCATTTATCCCAGCTGTGCAAAGCCTGAAAATCTAGAATAAGGCACTTGCTATGATGAATCCAGAAATCGTTACAGGACTGGCATTTCCCCTTTATACTGGAAGAGATGAGTTCACATGCCTCACTTCTGAAGAGTCGTTTTAGATCACTGATTCATCAGGACCATCAATGATGGGACCATTAATACAGTATCCCTTGCAGGGATCTAAAGAAATAATGAGTTAAACAGGGAAAAGAGATCTACAGTAGTAATCTGAAAATGCACATATTGCTTCCTCTTCCAGGGAGGCCGCAGCCAGGACATAGGAGCTGGCTTTGGGGACACTGGATTTTGTTTCTCACAGCTGTGAACTGTGAGATGAGGTTGAGCCGAAATGAATACTAGCTATCATTGTTTCAGTGTTCTAGGCCTAGACACTGACTCTGGAACCAGGTGAGATCAATTTTCCCCTTCTTTATAAGACAAGGGACCAAACTGTACAGCAATGGGGGTCTGTCTTCAACATGCACACAAGTCAAAATGCCACAAGGGGCACACAAGAAAAGCCACAGAACAAGGCTCGTCGGTGCTAACCCACAACTGTGTACCGGACCTCGGGGACCCTGGCCTTTGCCCAGCCAGCAGTCAGTCAGCAGTGACAAGGTGAAGTGATTTTGGTTAAGTCTGCGGTTACACTTACATGTGGTGGAGTATTATACTTGGAGAAAACAGATGATGTTCGGAAGATGCTTGTTTGATTTTATGCATAAAAGCTTCAGCTTGCATTAGCTATCAGATCTGTGATGCCAAAAATCTACAAGTGCACTGGTGAGAATGGGCCAAAGATGCAGATTCACAGACCCCCAACACACCGTCTCTACTGCTCAACTACACAGGATGCAGATTCACAGACACCGCCCCCCAACACACCATCTCCACTGCTCAACTGCACAGGATGCAGGTTCACAGACACCGCCCCCCAACACACCATCTCTACTGCTCAACTGCACAGGATGCAGATTCACAGACACCGCCCCCCAACACACCATCTCCACTGCTCAACTGCACAGGATGAAAATGATGCAGGGTGGGTTGCCTTTTTTTTTTAACTTTTCTTGTTAGTTTGATTAATGGAATTATTTCTCCAGCTTAACTATTTTAAACTAACATTTAGAATAACAAAGAATAAACTATTAATCATAGTCTTTAAATTCTGACAATAAATCCAAACAAATCAAAACACTCTATTTCACATTACAGCAAAGCTCTATAAACTGGGGGGTGGGACGGGGGGGGGGGGGGGGGGGGGGGGTTGGGTTGGTTTCAAAAGTTCTTCTAACTTCTTTTTAAAGTATTGTACTACATTTATGTAGTCCCACCTGTGGGCATGCACACTATCGTGCATGTGTGGAGGTCAGAGGACAGTGTGCAGGAGACAGCTCCTTCCATGCTTCCTACATGGCTCAGGTCCTCATGAGGACTCAGGTCCTCAGGCAGCAAGCCACTTGCCCACTAAGCCATCTCACCAGCTACTAGTTTACTTTCTAATTGTTGAACAATAAAATAATGATTAAAAAAACCGGTTTCTCTGAAATATTAAGACAGTTTTTACCATGGATTAGTAACACCCATACTTCAGCATGTAATTTTCAAAAAGTGTTTTTTTTTTTTCCTAATGACAAATGCTGAGGATTACCAGGACCTAAACATGGACATGATACACCATCCTTAAATAAAAACTCTCCTTGGAAACTTGGTTTGGTATCCTGCCCACGCTTGTGATGGAGAATGTTCAACCAGGATGGACCCGAGTCCTGTGAGGGCCTGCCCTCCCACCAGGAGAAAGAAATGGCTCCTCAACTCAAGGCCAAGACCCTTCATGTTTGCTTCCTAAGTTTGTGTTTTTATTTTGGTTTTTAAATAACTGGGAGGTAACAAGCAGTTCAGACAACACGTCACGTGGCCAGAGCTACCGTCTGCAAACTCACGCCACAAACTAACGTGGAACTTCCAAGCCTCTTACTTCCTGATAGAGACGTGTGGACATCACAAAGGAGAGGTTGGGGACCTGGTTTTCTGCAGGTCCTGGGCTCTTGTGACTATACACCTGTGATCTGGGACATGTACATCACAGGACATGTACAGGAAAAGATTACCCTCAGACACAGCAGCAAATTAGCTCTCTCGCTCCTCTGAGTTCATGTATGGAAAGGGCCTGAGAGATGACAGTGTTAAGCCAATCACTTCAGAGATTTGCTAGGTCCCACACTGGTTCAGTCATGTCACCAGAAAGTGCAGCATATTTTGATTTTCTAAATTTGATTCAGGAAATTGAAGTGTTGATATGCAAAATAAGTGTGCATTAGTTCCTTTTTCAGTGGCGATGTCAAAATCCCAGAAGTGACTTAGTGAGGGAAGGGAACTTTCAGCTCAGGTCTCTCATCTCAGGGAAGTCCTGTGGTAGGAGTTTCAGGCAGCTGTTACATCGCATCCCCCATCAGGAAGAGAGAGGAGGGGAGAGGGAAAGGGAGGGAAGAGCTGGCCACAAGAAATGCCTGCGCTCAGCCTGCTTTACCCTTTTCTATTCAGTTCAGGATCCCAGGCCACGGAACAGCGCTAACCACAGTGCTGTCTCCCCCCACAGCCAGCCTCATCTAAATACTCCCCCCACCCCTCCCCAACCCCCCCCCCCCCCCGACCCAAAGGTTGGTCTCCCGGATGATTCCGGATCCTGGAAGTTGGCAGTATTAGCCCTGACAGTTGTTCTGTGGCTGTCAATGCAAAAACCTCAATGCACCAACTGGCAACAAGAACTGCTGGGAAACTCCGAGTTGACAACACTGCTCAAACCAGTGCTTCTCCCGGACCCCTCCTTTTATAAAGAAGGAGCGACTAGTCTCTCAAGCACAGCAAAATCCGAACACACACAAGCCCATCAACACACCTTGCAAAGGCTGGGTGAGTGAAGATCAGAAGCCCCAGGGCTGTTCCCTAGCATAAGCTACTACTGACCGTCCCCTGTGGGAATGGGCCTGTCCACACCAGAGAGACACAAGCAACGTGCTCTAGGTCTCTGCACACACTCACACTGCGTCAGGGTTTTCTACTCAAGACAGCTGTTCACTAGAGTATCAGGCAACAGTGGCTCCCTCACAGGGTGTGTGCTCCACGCCGGGTGTGGGGCAACTCCTGGGGACCACTGTGTCACCACTACACAGGATAGGAAATGCATCTCCCATCGAGGTTAGCGCCTTCTTCTCCAAACTGTACCTAACAACTACATCACTCACGTCTCAAAGAGTCGAGTTAGCTCACCCTGAGTAAACTGAACGCTGATACCTATTAAACATAAAGATTGCTGCCAAGATCTTTTTTTCTCCAAGTTGCCTGCTTGCTAGGCATTTTTACCAGTACTGATAAAAAGGCTTCTTAAACAACCTGAATTTACTCTGGAAATGGGTTCACCCTGCTCCCCTACCCAGGCCTAGGGATAGGACAGAACCCAGTCCAACTCACATCCCCGTCTTTCCTCGTCTACTACCTACATCCTTCCTCTCAAACGTCTCTCAGACCCCGCTCTCCTCCATGCCCATGCTGACCAGGCTACACAATCTCTCACGGGGATCATCGCCCTGGTTGTCCACAAGTCCAGCCTCCGAGCTGAACTCTGGACGTCACCCCTCTGCTTCGAGCTCTGTTTTCTTCTGGATGGCAATCTCCTGTGGTGACCAGATGCTGCCAACTCTCCAGACACACACCCACAGTTCTGCCTCCCATGTCACGAAGCCCTCTCCAGACAGCTGATTTCCACACTCTTCCTCGTGCTCTTCCTCCTGGAGTCTGTCCCCATGCCGAGCTCAAGTCCTCTGGCCCAGCGGGAGCTCCCACCATTCCCATTCCTCATCCAAACCACCCACCAGCCTTGACCAGAGATTCCATCTTCCCCAAGCCACGCAGGGCCTGGCACAGGGGAGCTGCCCAGACGTTCTGTCAATAAGTGAAAGGATTATAAAACTTAATTTTCAAATCTGCCTCAACTGGCTAATTTAGCATCTTTTACGTACATATATAAAACTCCATCAGCTTTTGACTATCACCTGGAATGATTTTAGCATGAATAAACAGTGTTTTATGAGCTAAAAAAAATCCAGAGCCCAGAGCCTCTACAGCCAAAAGGAAAATAACCCAACGTGAATATTAACTGGTTAATGTTAGGAAAGCGCCTTGATAGGCATAACAAGATACGTTCCTGGCATTAATGATGATGTAAACTAGTTCTAAGTTAACGTCTCCTAAATTCACCATTGTAATCATGACCAAACTACAAGGGTGGGGAAGAAGGAAGAACCCAGCTGATGCCCCAACCTATCATAGATGCTGTTTTCTGACAACACACTTCTTTTAGATTCTTATAGTTCCAAAATATATTAACAAAAAAATGGAATTTCCATAAAGATCCAGAACATTCTATGATGAATCAACAAAAGATACTTTTCAAGGTAAGGGAGGGCAAAAGGGCCGATGGAGCACATGACCTTAAATATGGAACTAAACCAACTAGCTACTGTAAAGAAGGGTGAGTCAAGCTGGGGCTAAACACTAAGGCCTGAGCTACAACTGCCCTTCCAGACAAATGAGAGTTGACCCGCTGAGGCTTCATGGCAAAGCAAATGTGCACCTCAGGGCTGGATCCACGCTAACAAGATGTCAGTACTGGATGGTCATGAGCGTGACAGAGGACAGTGAGTCTAACAGGACAGCATTAAGTTTAGCAACAGAGAAGACACATCAGCGTCTTTCTCTGTCAGAGCCACAGACGGCAATAATTACCATAAACACCTAATGTAAGTAAAAGTAACCCAAGAATAAGCCAGCCCAAAGTCTTAGTGACTTCCACCTTCTACTTCCTGTTTCCGTGTGACAAAAGCATGGGAACAAGCTGGGCAAGAATGACTCACAGTACGCAGGATCACCAGTACTAGGAGACTCGGGGGCTATTGGCAGATCTACCTCATGCATCCCTCTCCATCAGACACACTGAGCCACAGAGGGTCTTTGGTGGCCTTGGAGGTGGCCTGTGAGCAGGAGAGCCTGGGACTCATTCTAGCTGTGATGCCCAAATGTTAAGCCTCTGGGCACAACACGTCCTTCCTATCACTGCATCCCAGGCATTCCACACAAGGGCTCTTCGGTAGCAAGCAGCCTTTGGTTCTCTTACAGCTGATTCAGGAACAGGCCCTGTGCCGGGAAATCTTTCTATTCAGTATTCAGGAGAGGTTATATTTATGTTTTTAAAAATTGTCTCATCACCACAAAGGAACTGCTGTATACTTTTAAACCATAGGTTTTACTGAAATGAGCTAAAACAACCTGCACAAGTTCCTTGAGATCTCACTATTGTGGGACCACAGTGGAGGCCTTGATCCTGTCATCACAGGGCATGGGACACTTTAGGGCCAGGCACACAGACCTGAATCCAACCAGCCAGACAGGGCTTAGGCAAAGAGGAGAGTCTCTGCAGCTACGAAGTTTCCTCGAACAGTGGATAACCCCAGTGATATGAAGAGACGAAGACAGTGGGGGAGGGGGGCAGAGGGCGGGGAGCAGAAGGTGACTGATGCCACACGCTGTCAGCCCAGGATAACAGAAAAGCAACCCAGAGCACTTACACCCCTCAGACCCATACTATGAACCAAGCATGGCACAGAGCTTTGCCACATCCCCTGCACATCAAATGGCATGTGTGAGACAGTCACACTCCCACAGGAGAGGTGTTAGAGGGCAGGCACACAGGTGTGCCAATGCACAAGAGCCTTGTTTTACCCGGTGTTTCTACAGCTGGGAAACACCAGACCAACATCTTTGACAGGGATCTCTTACAGAGGAATTCGAAAGTAGTGCTCTTAAAGGAGACAAGATGTGATTTATCTGCAGGCTGACTCAGACCCAGACTAAGAACTTCTGATGTTTTCTTCACCACTGACCACTGCCAACTCCCTCCTCCTTAGCACCAGCTATCATGGGCAGAAGCTGGCAGCTATGTGGCCTCCTGCTCTCTGTTCACCCCCAGACAGTCCTGGCTGGGTGGGCTCCAATGACAGGGAATTATTCCACAGCGCACATTACACACAGGTGCCCTATGTCCCAAGTCTTTGCAGGCACACTGACACTCAGACATGCATCATAGGACATACTTGTTTGGGGGCATCTGTGGAGGCTGTGTGCACTTCAGAACCTCGTGGACCATCACACTCAAACACCACTGTGGGGAAAAGGGTCTGTTAGCAGGGGCTGGTGAGATGCGTGAGTGCAAATCAAAGTGGCCGCTAAGGGTGAAGCACTTTCACAGAGAGACACCAGCACCCAGCCTGCAGCTGGAAAACACCAACTCCCCATAATGCTTACAGTAAGGAACACTTACAGTGAGAAACCTCAGTAACGGATGCCCGGGGCCGCTACCCTTCCTAAGTCAGACTCCACACTGTGGAAAGCAATCCCGAGCAACATGAATTACCAGTGTGTGGGTAAAGGGTCCTGTTTTCTGCTCTGCTGACCACTCGGCCTGTGTCACTGAGCATCAGGCTGGCTTCTGGGTATGTGCATGTCACACTGCTAGACAGTGTACCCATCTCCCTAAGGCTCCTGCTCGGTTGTGACACACAGGTAGCCCAAGCAGGTCTCAGGTCAGATTTGTACAAGGGGCTGGAAGTGCTTCGGGTCACCACTGATGAGCCAAGGGGGCCTTGCACATCTCCACAGACCAGCTCTGCCCATCAGGATGGAAGTCATCAGGTTTGGGGCTGGAAGACTAATGGCCTGGCTGCCACTGATGGTGACACTGTGACTCATTAGCATCTCATTTCTGAAGGTCTACTCTAGTTAAAGGGAACATATGCAAATGGATCTTTCTCAAACTAAGCTACATGGCACACGGATGCTAAATAAATAACACCACGCCACGTACAGAACAGGCGAATAAGGTCAACTGAGAGGTGGATGGCACAGTGACAGCTCTGGAAACCTGAAACCCAAACACGCCCACCATGACAGTGAGTGACTAGCAGAAAAGGGTCTGTGCTGGGAAGTCAACCTCAACCAAGTCACCTGGAAGCAAGAATCTCATTGAGGAAATGCCTGGGGCAGACAGACCTGTGGGCATGTCTGTCAGGGAGGATCTTTATCACTGATACAGGAGGACCCAGTCTACCGTGGGCAGCACCATCCGTGGACAGCTGGCCTGGGGTTGTACAACAAAGCTAATGTATCTTGATCGATAACTGATACAGGAGGACCCAGTCTATCGTGGGCAGCACCATCCATGGACAGTTGGCCTGGGGTTGTACAACAAAGCTAATGAATCTTGATCGATAACTGATACAGGAGGACCCAGTCTACTGTGGGCAGCACCATCCGTGGACAGTTGGTCTGAGGTTGTCTAAGAAAACTAGCTAAGCATGAGTCTGTGAGTTAGTGAGCCAGAAAGCATGCCAGCAAGGAGCAGCCCTTCATGATTCCTGCCTTGAGCTCCTGCCCTGACTTCCCTCAGTGATAGATCATGACCTGGAAGTATACTCCAAATAAACCCTTTCCTCTCCAAGTTGATTTTGGTTATGGCATTTGTCATGACACCAGAACGTAACTAGAACCGCCCCCACCCCCGTACACAAGCATGCATACACTCGGCACTGGCCAGTCACACGGCACAGGGCTGTGATACCTGTGTGTGCCCGAAGGTGGGCCCTGAGTTGGCTGGGCTGGTGGAAACTCTTGCCGCACTCCACACAGACAAAGTCTCCCTGGCGGGCCTGTGTCCGCGGTGTCCCTGTTAGTGACGCGGCATAGCATGGAGATGAAGAGAAAAGAGGGAAGGGGAGGGAGAGAGGAAGACATCGTTAGTCTGTCTGACATACCGATGTGAGGAGCCGCCGCTGGGCCCTGGTGACAGCTGCCAGCCTTGGCTGGGCTGACAGGCT
>NW_026294469.1:71239500-71480553 GCF_007827085.1 Peromyscus californicus insignis | reverse complement strand
TAGAGATAGGACTTGGGAATGTTATCAGAAAACTATTTCAAAGGACTCTGTCAGGGCAAGAAAGCACCTATCACAGAAGGCAATCCCGAGAGGAGACGCAGAGGAAATGCTCCTTTCTGAGGAGAGGGGGGTTAGCAGGCACTCAGGCTTGATTGTGAAGTACAGTCTCCTAAGTACTGTGACGGAATGTTGAAGTCAGCAGAGCTGGGAGTTGGTAAGCGGGGGGGTCGGGTTGTCGGGTTTCCACATCCTCACTCTGGTCTGCTCCGAAAAGCTAGCTGAAGGTTACTGAGAGTGAGGGGTGCTCATCGTGCTGAGCCCACGCTAGAGTGGCTTGGAAACCACACTGCAGACACCAAGGTCACGGTCTCGAATGTGACACCGCTAGACTCTGGCAAACGGGAAGAAAGGGAACATGAGTGGGGACTGTGCTTCTCAGAGGTGATCGTAAAGACTCACACCACTGAACTGTACTGCGAGGAAAGTGACATTCAGAAAGCACGGTTCTTCTCGGGGATACCAGAATCACGGCTCCTCAGTGGGGGCTCTGGAAACAGGACCACGAAGAGATCCTATGGTGATATTTTATTTGTCCTGAAATGTGATTTTATTCATATGTTAATAAATAAAGTTGCCTGGGGGTCAGAGCTAATAGCAAGTCATAGCAGAAGTCTGGCAGTGGTAGCACATGCTCTTAATCTCGATCACATGACAGGCAGAGTCTGTGTGTTCAAGGATACCACCAGCATGGAGACACACGCCTTTAATCTCAATACCAACCATAGAAGACCTGGAGGTCTGTATAGATGAGCAGTGACGAGGAGGTCATGTGGTTGGGTTTACAACCAATGAGAAGGCAGAACAGAAACTCTATATAAAGACAGATACACAGGAAGTAGCGCACTGGCTGAGGAGGACAGCAGCGGCAGTGAAGGGTAAGGTTTTTAGCTCTTAGCTATTGCTCTGACCTCTTGGCTTTCATCGCCGCATTGGCTCTGTGTTTCGTATTGAACAAGACGGTTACATCTACAAGATCTTTTAACCATTCCACCTTGAACTGAAAGATGGCCTCCTGGAAGCCAAGTGTAACCTTTCTCCTCTAAGGTGCTTTCCATCAGGGTGTTTTCTCACAGCACCAGAAGGGAAGCCAGAACGATGTAGTTCTAAACGTTTCAATTCTTTCCCTTCCAGTGGAAAATCGGGAACCCTGAGAGGTTCAGATCAAACAAAAAGGCACCTGGACCACAATCCTGGAGGAAACAATCCCAAACACCAAAAATCTCAAACAGTGAAATCCAAGTATCAGAATCTCTAAGACATAAAACTCCTAACTCCTTAAAATTCTGAAATATCGAAATCCTAAAACTTCTGATTCTGGGTTAAAAATACAAACTTCCAGTGTCTGATGAGATACTCGGTGTGAGGTAAAGGTGCTTGCAGTCAAGCATGGTACCTTAAGTTCAATCCCCAGGTCCCCCATGGTGAAAGGAGAGAACTGACTCCACAAAGTTGTTCTCTGACCTCCACACGTGAGCTTCACAGCGTGAGCATAGGTGCACGTGAGCAAGCAAACGAACACATACACACACACACACACACACACACACACACACACACACACACACACACACACTTAAAAATTCTAAAAACAAACAAAACTGCCCAAAAGACATTTATTTACACCCTTAAAGGAGGATTTATTTGTGACACATAAAAACAAGAGGGCACACTTCACAGACCACTTTACATGCTATCTCAAGTCATGAGAACACATGTATATTCATAAGCATACACATCGAGGTCCACTGAGGCAGAAGTTAGGAGCAGAGAGACCGTGTTCACTAAGAAGCAAATCCAAAAGTACAACCTATGATCCTCACCATGGTCACCACCGCATCAGCAGTTGTCAACAAACACGTCTGGGGAGACTGTGGCTCTAACCAAACAGACCAACATGCAGCCATTTCCTCACTCACCAGGAAGCATCCAAGATCCTCCATGCGTGCCCCATGTGTACACAGTGAGTTCTGCCAACTTTGCAAAACTGCATAAAACTATAAATAGGAGCTCGATAAAGGTGTTCGGATGATTTATGTAACCCAGTAATGGAAATGATGTGAAGATAAAACACACACACAGAGTGTGGTGAATTACTTAAAAATAATGTTGACAAAATCGCCAGAGAAAAACTAAAAAAGAAAAAAATGCAAAAGACAAAAGCTAAGAAGAAAATCTAATCTATAAAACAGTGGAGTGGATTCTGGGTGGTCCCACCAGAGTCACGAAAAACTGGCCAATTCTTATCACATCTAAACTCTTGAGTGTCTACGACAGGTATTCTCACTTCAAGATCATGGCTCAGCTCAGAAGGTAGACTCACAGATACACTCCTCGGCCGTTTCTGGAACCACTGTGGTTTGATGAAACCTGGCAGACGCTCTGCCCTCCAGCCCAGTGTCTGGGGCCAATGGTGTGCTGCCCCTACCTTTGCTTCTGGAGGTCACTGAGGACCCTGGTACTCTTATTCTCTGTTAATGCACATCTGCTGAAGTGATCTGTAGTAGTAAATAGGTAGACATGCAGAGAGGTAACCGTCCTCTGCTGGGTCGGTTCCTTGTACCTTCACTGTGGGTTTGTCTTTTGTTTGTCGAGACAGGGTTTTCTCTGTACAGCCCTGGATGTCCTTCCTGTAACTAGCTCTGCAGAACAGGCTGGCCTTTTGGTTTTGTTTCAGGGGGTCTTCTGTGCTTTCACTCTCCAAACTCTGTGTTCACACCTAGACAATGGCTGCACTCACAGATTTCCAGAGCAGGTGTGGTCCATCTGGAGTCTGGCCCTGCTCAACCACTACAATTACATGAGTTTCTATTTTTGAAATACTGATAAGAATAGACCTTTAAACTTCAATCTTCCATCAGGAAGTACTTGTCCCACCTCATAGGACACAGCTGCTCCTCGAGCTGCCTAAACAGCTGATCCTGCTCCAGAACTTGGTTCCTGCACCCCAGGGAGCTCCGTCCTAGAACGGTGACAGTTTCAGAATCCTAGCATCAAGGAGTACCACACTTAGGAGGTGACTGGGGATTTTAAGCTGGTGGGTCTTAGACACTGGGTACTGGAGTGGTTTGAATGAGAATGGCCCCGTGAGATGACTGCCACCTGTGTCAAGTGGACAGAAAAACGAGCAGGCACACAAACTAAAAGCCTGCTCCTTGAGCTGCGCCCAGTCCTGGGTCAGAAGATCTGCTTCTGAGCCCATGGAAGCTCTCTCCCCGCTGGGGCTGTGCATGCAGCGAGAACTATACCACACACACACACACACACACACACACACACACACACACACACACACATGCACACATACATGCACACATCCCACTTTTCCAGTTATGTTTGAACACACTTTGACCTAATACGAACCTATTAGCATGAGTCACCCATGAAAGCTGACAGAAAGGTACGCAGCTATCTTAGCACTTTTGGAAGCCCCGACCTGTAGTGCAGAGAAAAACCGGCCCCAAGGAAATACAGGGTCTCCAAATAGACATGTTTGCCAACTCACACACAGAAGAGTTTAAAGTCTGAGAAAACTTTTTCAAAGATGTTTCTCGTGAGGGAGGGCAGAATCAGCAACACACTGAGGGCTAATCAAAGGCTCCTGGCCTCGGCGGCGAGGCTTCCTCTGCAGACCAGCAGCTCGTTACCCACAGAACACAGTCCCATCCCAGCAGCCTAGAACTTCCCGAGTCCTTGAAACTCAGCATGAAAACCCCACACAGCTTTGTTTTAAATTGGACCCACGCTAAAGTGAACAGAACGTGTCTCTTTTTCTGCTACCCCATGTCTTTGGTGCCTTCCTGGGTCTCCTAACTCTAACGGCCAACTCCACCTGTGTCTGAAGACACAAAACTAAGAAGAAACTGGAGAAAGTTTAAAGGTCATTTCCTGACCACACAGATGTTCTCACTTCTAAACGCATGCTCAGCTGGCTCTGGGTGTGTGCCATTCCTTAAATGGAGGAAGCGGACAGAGAGGACTCTCCCAGTAACTGCTGGAAAGAAGGGAGACGTGTCAACAAGGGTGAGCAGAAAATCCCAGGGAAAACTTCAGCCTGCAACCCTGGCATCACCACTGCCCACCACACTTCACAGGAAGGAGTTGGCCAACTAAAAAAAAAAAATAAACTATAAATAAACCACTCACCTGCGCGCTTGCACAGAATGTTTTAGGAAAAAGAGGAAGAGGAGGTCAAGACTTCAAAGGAGAGGCGTTGCTGTACACGCTCACCAACACGGGCAACACAGCCACAGCCTGGCATGAATGTGGCAGGAGGGGTTTCCTGTAGCAATGCATACTTATCCAAACACAAAATCCAAAGTCTGTAGACTGTATGAAAAAACTATAATGATCCTTCTTTTAAAAATAAAAAAAGGGCCGGGCGGTGGTGGCGCACGCCTTTAATCCCAGCACTCGGGAGGCAGAGGCAGGTGGATCTCTGTGAGTTCGAGGCCAGCCTGGTCTACCAAGTGAGTTCCAGGAAAGGCGCAAAGCTACACAGAGAAACCCTGTCTTGAAAAAAAGAAAAAATAAATAAAAATAAAAAAAGGATCCAAATTATGCATCTGCAGAACCTTTGGGCTTAAAATCCAGCATGTGTCTTACTGGCAGGCAAAGGCCATTTCATAACACAAGCTTTCTGTGTTCTGGAAATAGAGGCAGACAGTGCTTGACTTAACAGCAGCCAGCGCAGTGTGTGGGCATGGCCACTAGGTGGTGCCTGGGACCAATTTATGATCCATTCCCTAGCCCTAGGCTCCGTGTGTGGTCTGCTATTTTAGAATACCACAGGACAGACTACTTCTAAGCAGGTATTCATTAACAGAAAACACACCAAGTGCTTGTGTTATAAGGGCGTCAGACAGGATTATTTCTTTTGAAACAGATCTGCAGATTCTGCAATGCACTGTGTGGACTTTTATCCAAAGGACTTAAAACATCTTAGTCTTGGTTTCAATATTCATCAATATTATTAAACATTAAACACAGGGGATTTTAGTCATGTACTTGAACTATCTGACAAAATTAATCTAAGCAAAATAATATATCCATATGCATAAGACTTAGGTTACAGGCTGCACACTCAATCTCAAAGATGTCTGATATTTTTAAATGCATGCAATTTGATGAGGCGGCAACCTGCTTTAAATACCCAAATAATTCGGTAACTGACTGAAGATGTGTGTAAATACTTTACACTGGATTGGATTGTTTTATATTGTATACAAATTATATATATTGAAATTGATATTGTTAGAAAATGTTATATATATATTTCTAATTGTACCATTCATCTAACAATGTAATGCAATTTTCTGATCCTTGAATGTTATTACCAACTATTAGGATATAAAGAAATGAAAGTTAGTAGTTAGACATTATAATAGAACTTGTAGTTATATTAGGTATGTTTTCAAGATTGAGTAGATATATTTTAGATAGACAGGTTATCTTCAAACCCTTCAGAGATCTACAGAATATGGCATTTAAAATGTTTTAATAACTTAGAAAATTTTTCTTTTTTGTTATGACTATGAGACATGTCGGCTCCTGGCAGTACCAATCTACTTCAGAGAAAATATGGGCATTGAAGAAACTGCATATGGAGTTAACTTTCATTGTGGCAAAAGTTAGCCACTGGACAACAAAGTATCCTCGAATCAACAGGACAAAATGGACAGACAGGACATAAAACAAAGGACTACTGATTCTTGCCAAAACAAGTGTGGTTATGGCTTTATCAAAAGGCATCTTCAGAGGCCAGGACAATATGGCACCATCCCTGAAGTGGCCTTCGCAATTCGGAAAAGGTACAGTGCCCTTTTCTTCGAAGGCAGCTGAAGAGGCAGTGGGCCGATGGCCTCTGATGTGCAGTGGAACAGCAGCTGAAACAGTTATTCTTGAAGAGTAACTAAGCTCACGCCTCTCAATACTAGACTGGCATTTGATAGAGGGATATGGAGAAGAATGGGATGCTGAGATGAAGCCATATATACACAGCCAAGAAGAATGGACAGCTGAATTAAAAAACCATCAACAATTTCCAGAATTTAAAATCCTGAATCATGACATGACACTAGTGGAATTCAGGTGTTTCTGGTACATGGACTGCTCTCACCCAATGTGAGGTTGAACTGATGACCTTGTGTACATCCTACTTCACAAATGAGTCTGTCAGATATGCTAAGCCTATAGGCTGAAGATGATGCCCCAACACTGTGGAGAAACCTCAGGTGACTGTCCAGACAGCTGGCTGTTTCTGTCAACTCACAAATTTTTTGCAAGTTGCTTGCATGCACTTCCTGTTTTTATTTTTGTTAGCTAATATTATTTCCTTCTTGGGTCTCTGAGGGAGTTGAAGATTAGTTAGTTATAGTTGAAGGTTAGTTAGTTATAGTTGAAGATTAATTAGGATAGAAAATAAATTAGATACATTTTGGACTTACAAAATAGGATAATGAAATTATTTTCTCTGAATTTGTCAAATACAAATGGACTAGACATTGTTTAGGTATTTATTACTTGTATATATTGTATATAGTTATTGTACTTTTGTATATAGTTTTTCTTATATTAGTTATAAGCTTTTTCTTTTTTTTCCTTTTTATTAAAATAGAAAAGGGGAAATATGGTGATATTTTATTTGTATTAAAATGTTATTTGTATGTTAATAAATAAAGTTGCCCGGGGGTCAGAGCTATTAGCAAGCCATAGGAAAGCAGGGCAGTGGTGGCGTACGCTTGTAATTCCAGCACTTGGTAGGCAGAGCTGGGTAAGTCTCTGTGTGTTCAGGGATACAGCCATTATTGGATACACATGCCTTTAATCTTAATACCAATCATGGAAAACCTGGAGGCCTATACAGACAGGCCGTGAGGAGGCGGTCATGTGGTTGGGTTTACAACCAATGAGAAGGCAGGACAGGAACTCTATATAAAGACTTTAACACAGGGGTAGCTCTGGTTCGGAGAGGTAGGACCACCGCAGGAGGAAGGGTAAGGTTTTAGCTCTTAGCTCTGACCTCTTGGCTTTCTTCTTTGCATTGGTTCTGTGTTTCTTATTTAATAAGAAGGTTGGATACATCTACAAATGGCGTCCAACGTGGTGGCAAGAGTTTCCACCTAAAACCTGAGAAAAAAGATTCTAAAACGGAGCTAAAAACATTTCCTAATTGTCTCTCTCAAATGAGCGGCAGCTGTCAGTTTGAGCTACTGGTGGGTTCCTGGAGTGTGCGCTCAACCTGCAGTATGGCGGGAATAAGACCTCTGCAAGTGGCACATTAAGCTGCATGGTGGATTTGGCCTTTGCTGGTACAAAACAAAAAAAGAGGTTTCTGGGCTACACGCTGCTTGGATAAAAGCATAGACCCACGATAGCTCCCAGAGCTCGTGGTAAACCACCGCCATGTTGGGAAGCTAAGGTGGGTGGAGCCAGCAGCCACAGCTGCTGCAGTTTAAGGCAATAGATTCACAATAAGACAGATTCAGATGTAATAGTTTACAATGTGTGTAAAAGATACGTAGGCTTGAAAGAGACAAAAAAGATGATATATAGAGTTATAGAAACAAATACATAGTTTTAAAAAATAAAGTCTTTAAAGAGACAGTAAAGGTAGTATAAAAAATAAGCCACGTAAAAATGGATTTCACACAGAGAATCTGCATTGTGTTGTCTTTGGGACTTTTAACTGCAGAAAAACATTTGATTGTAAAAGCTGTTGAGTTATGCCAAAATGTATATTTTAAAGATACCTTGACTTCAAAATTTGAATATAAGGATATGTTGCTTTGGAAAGGAGACTCTGCTTTTGTTCCCACAGAAAGCCAGAGGCTATGGATTTGTTCCAGATTAAGATACATCAGGTTTGACCAGCCAAGACCCCCTGAAAGGTCTCCGATGACACCATGGCCCAGATGATCCAACATCCAGAACGGTTTGAAGGCAACTGGCTCAGACAATACAGCCTCATGGACTATTCCATAATTCTAAAATTTTCTTTGTATCCCCATAAGATACAGCGCCCCCCTCCAGCAGGAAGTAGTAAGAGAAGCTACGCCCAAATTCCCAAATTATATGTAATTTTACTTTGTTAAGGTTAAAAACCTTCCTTTTTGAAAAAAAAAAAAAAAAAAGGAAGTGCTGTGGGATGTTCTGTATGGCAAATGTGTTGCTAATTAGTCAATAAATAAAACACTGATTGGCCATTGGCTAGGCAGGAAGTGTAGGCGGGACAAGGAGGAGAATAAAGCTGGGAAGTGGAAGGCTGAGTCAGAGAGACACTGCCAGCTGCCACGATGACAAACAGCATGTGAAGATGCCGGTAAGCCACGAGCCATGTGGCAAGGTATAGATTAATGGAAATGGATTAATTTAAGCTGTAAGAACAGTTAGCAAGAAGCCTGCCACGGCCATACAGTTTGTAACCAATATAAGTCTCTGTGTTTACTTGGTTGGGTCTGACGGCTGTGGGACTGGCAGGTGATAGAGATTTGTCCTGACTGTGGGCCAAGCAGGAAAACTCTAGCTACACTGACTTCAACACAATTCCTTAGGAAATTAGAGTATGGGTATGCCAGAGCCAGTGCCGACTGACCAGAGACCAAGATTCTCTATGGCCTGTAGATTCAGCTACGAAGATCCAAATGCCAATGCTGCATAGCATGGGGCACCTCACCCACGCCATCCAGCCTTACCCAAGGATGCTACTCAGCCCTAGGAGACCTGTATTCCACCCTCACAGTGCTGAGCTGACGAACCACTGGGGACAGAAAAGGAAGTCCATGAGAGAATGAAAGTCACCATGAAGGGGTAAGAAAGTCTGTAGCGAATGGAAGCTGGTTGGGGTGGAGCTGCTGCATGACTCTCACAGAGGGAGTTAGCACCCTGGACAAATCACCCAGGGTGATCCCATCAGTACCACCCTCTGAGTGCAGGGCTAGGATGAGGGCCACCTCTCCTGGCAGATGATCCTCGGTACCTCATTTTAGCAAACTCAGGCAAGATGAACGAGCTCCTAGGTGAGGGTAGAGGAGGCGCATCCCAAGATCTAAAGCCATTGCTCTAAAAGTACAGAGGAGTGGGGACGGGGGTGGGGGGAAGGGGGGCTCACAGCATTCAGGATATGCCCAGAGTTCTCCCAACCCATTCCCACATAACTTGCTCTGTGTTAGACTGACTTTATTCTTTGGGTACTGTGTATTCTCGTTAGCTGTAGAGGGCCTGAGTTGTTCTGGGAACCACGCTCCTGAGCACTTGCTACCTAAATTCCCCACCATCACCACTGTGGCTAAAACTCTTTGACAGAGCAAAAGACATCAATACTCCACCCTGCTCCATGCAGCTCTGCTTTTCCCCATGCACCCTGCCCATGCAGCTCTGTTTCTCCCCATGCACTCTGCCCATGCAGCTCTGCTTCTCCCCATGAACCCTGCCCATGCAGCTCTGCTTCTCTCCCTGCACCCTGACCCATGCAGCTCTGCTTCTGCCTAAGCACCCTGACCCATGCAGCTCTGCTTCTCCCCATGCACCCTGCCCATGCAGCTCTGCTTCTCCCCATGCAACCTGCCCATGCAGCTCTGCTTCTCCCCATGCACCCTGCCCATGCAGCTCTGCTTCTCCCCATGCACCCTGACCCATGCAGCTCTGTTTCTCCCCGTGCACCCTGCCCATGCAGCTCTGCTTCTCCCCATGCACCCTGCCCATGCAGCTCTGCTTCTCCCCGTGCACCCTGACCCATGCAGCTCTGCTTCTCTGCAGGTGTGGGAAGTTCCTGAGAAATGAACTAGCTCTTGGCTAGGGTGGATTACAGGGCTGTAAGCAGAGTGACCAGGCCTTAGTAGCCAGACAGGCTGAAGAGCTTGTCTGACTAGGAGCCTGCCCTGTTCAGGGAAGCAGGACACTGTGCACACAGAAGCAACTGTCTGCAGACACAACCTGTCTCCCAAGTGGAGAGGTCCACTCTCATCCAAAGATTAGATCTCTGGAGCTCCGTGTCATTGTTTAGAGAAACTGTCATGTCCCGCTTTAAGCTTAGTTCTTCCCAAGTCACAGCCCTACACTGTTTCTGGACTCCAGCAAAGGGCTCCAGAGAGACACCACGGAGTCAACCGCAGGGTTCTTCATTCGAGTGTGACTCCCTTCCTGACTCTTCTGCTCTAACGAAGACAGCCAGCTCTCCTTCCTTACGTATCTTTATTCCAGCTGGCAGCCCACTTTTGATTATCTAAATTTTGAAGTCAAAACCACAGACACTGGATTCCCACAATGCCTCAGAACGGCCCAGGAAAGCTGCAATCGCTGCAGACCTCTCCACCCTTTAATCTGGTCTGTGTGGGCACTGGTCTCTGTGATGGTTTCCCAGAGATCAATGGCTAATCAGGAGTCCAGATCTATCATAAGTTTCCAGGTGAAGTCGGTTCCATCCATTCCTATCAGGTATTAGCCCACGCACCCCAGCCCTTCCCAGGAGGCAGAGAAAGGCAGCCTGTTCCAGAAGTCCCCCGCACTATTCAGCAGGACTTCTGTGGAGGTAAAGAGACAAGGATTACTGCAGTCCGTGGAGCTCACACGGTGCTGGCCGCCAGTGTCCGGAGACCCCAGAGGCCATAGGGACAGGGAATCAAGACGATAACCACAACATTGCTGGCTGAGTGCCTACCCTATCCATGAGCCCAAAACAGACACACAAAGGTTAAGCAATCCGGAACTACACAGCCTCCAGGAGACAGTGGAGCCATGAAAACACCATTAAATTTAAAAACTAAGTGTCACACACCACAAATGTGTGTGTGTGTGTGTGTGTGTGTGCACATGCATACACATACACATGTGTGGTACACATCCATCCATCCATCCATCCGAGTAGAATAACACCAACAGAAAAGGTTTCAGAACACCAAGGTCACACGAACCTCAGGGAGGCTCTATGCTCCACTTCCTCTGCTCAGATATGCTGCTCACAGACACTAGGTGACTCTGATGATCATTTTCAATATAAAACACGTGACATGGAGTTTCATTATCAAAATTAATTTAAATATATTTAAATTAAATATATTTCTAATATTTAATTAAATATATTTCTAATTTAATAAAATTCTACATTTTACCATCAAAACGATTATCCGGGTTAGTTAAATGCCTACATGAGGACCTGAGTTCGGATCCCTAGCACCCACAAAAGTTAGTGCTGTGGGGGAAAGAAGGCAAGAGACAGGCAATCTCTGAGGCTCACCAGCCAGTGGAACTGCATCCGTGAGCTCCAGGATCAAAGAGACCCTGTCTCCAACAGAAAAGATGGAGCATGATCAAGGAGAGACCCCTAACATCAACCTCTGGCTTCCACATGTAAACACACACACACACACACACACACACGCCCTACAGGAAATACCACCCCTGGCACAGTTAATTGCCCAACTGAAATTTTAAAAACTTAAGAAGTTAAACTTGAAACTGACAGAAATCTCAGAGTGAGGGGGACCACACACGTGAGTTTCACTCAACTAGAAACGAAACACTAATGTGGAGGGAGCACTAAACTGTCTCCTGGTATTGTTCTCACCAGGAATTAATACCAAATATGACACCAAAAATACACACCCTGGCTAGCGACAGAGATGCCTCCGGGCAGGGCAGCCGGGCTCTCCAGACCTACACCTTCAGTGCCTGGAGGAGGAGACCCACCTCCGCCACCCTGCCCTGCATCCTGTGTGCGGGAATTCCTTCACCGAGGAGTCCTCAGGCTAGGACGGCTGCAGGCCGCCAGCACAAGTCCAAGGGTCCCGGTGCCCCCTCCGGCCCCTGGTGCCAAAGCTGCACAGCAGAGCCCTTGGTAGACAAGTGTGCCCCCTCCTGATCATGTCCAGAGCCGTTTGGTTAATAGTGGCTGCCTCCTTTCAACCCTGACGTAAGTGGGTTCTGCAGGGCTCTGGGAGCTACTCAGAGCACAGGATGAAGCAGGCCACACTATCTGCTCAGGATGGCCGTCTCCGCATGGTAGGCTTTCCTGGGGAAACGCACAGGAAGTACCTAGTTCTGACCTGAGCTGAGACAGAGAAACTCATCGGAGAGAAAACCCTAATTGATTTTGGTAGAATGGAAAGGTTCCTCTGAGATGTTCACCTTTAGAATCAAAGAAATCACTGGTAGGTAAGTCTCAAGTCAGAGATGAAGAGGAGACACTCCCTGACTAGCAGGTTTCACCTAGGAAGAAGATCTGCAACTGTGGTTCTGTGGGAAACCCGACTGTGTGAGAGCGGACACCAGAACCAGCATTCAGAACTGCTACAGGCTGCTTAAATGTCACGTGACTTACTCAAGCTCAGAGGAAAAGCATCTGTGTACCTTTAAAATTGACTAAACTTGGCTGGAGATGAGGCTTGCCTAGCATCCCAGAACCCCTGGGTCCAATCTTCATCACTACAATAACTAATTAATTAATTAATGAGACCAAATTCACACTCCTTTCATTAACTAACCCAAGCACTCGGACTCTGCCAAAACAATTTTTTAAAAAAGTACTTGAAGGGGCTTAGCAGTTAAGAGCACTGGCTTACCCAGCTTAACTAGAGATGAAACCACCCACAACGGGTCAGCTCTGACCTACTCTGAAAAATAAGAGTCAACCAAGCAGAGCTGCCACAGGACAAGAGCAACTGAGAGCATTTCTGACAAGGGAATGCCCAACCCACCACTCTGGCCAGGTCACACCTGTCCTGTGGAGTTTGCCAAAGCAGGTGATCACCACGGCAGAACTGGCCCCGGTTCTGGCACCTGACAAACTTCACTCTATGCCAGCGTTCCTCCCCCTGAAGGTGTTGTTCTTGACCACCACGTTGTAACAGACCAGACCCGTGCACACAGTTCATCAGTACATGGGATCGAGCACCCAGGCAGCGCTGGGTCTCGGCAAGCCGAGCTCCATCCCTCCATGGCTCAGCCTGCCCTGTGCTGTGCGGGAGCCTCATGCAGAAGGACCTGGGTGCTCTCACACCCTGCCCTTGCCCCAAAAGAAGGGTGGAGCCCAGAGTTTCACACACACTCTTCCATTTCAAATGTGCAGAGCTGAGCACAGACCAAGAAGTCAGTCTGTCTGTGATGGAGGCTGGCAACCTCGGTGCTTCTGCTCTGCCCTCGGATGCCTGGCTCAGCCCCAGGGCGGCGATGGAACCTAGCGCCTTCACCAGAGTGGCTCTCCCAAAGCCAACATCTACCTTACCCACACAGCATGATGCCTTTAGTGGACAATTCTGGTCCCGCTGCCAATTTGTTTGGCTACCAACCAGTCAACATGCTATTGTGACCATTTCCCAAGTGAACACTGAATTTGTTAGTTGTGCTAACACTGAGTTCATAACAATGGGTCCTATACCAACTGCACAATTACTCGGAATGGAAGCTGGAGTTCTAGTGCAGTGAACTGAATCCTAGGCCTCACCAAAGGGAAGAAGGGATCCTGGGAAAGGCAAACTTTACCTCGGCAACACAAGCCCCTGTGCAGCAAGGCACTGTAAGGAAACAATCAAAGCTTCATCACTGGAAGCCGCACTTCAGTCCTCACTGGAAGGAAGCCACTCCCCAGTTCCAAAGCACCCGGCCTGTGTCATGCTGGCCTCTTCATCTCTCAGGCAGGACTGGCAATGCTCCGGAGTCACCATGACTGTGACATGACCTGGGCAGACACCCCAGGCCAGCCCACCAGCACTTCCCACTGACCACAGGGGTGACCATCAGACGCACTTACTACTGGATGGGGATGTGTGTGCTTATAACCAAATAGTTAACCCTGCTTCAAACTACAAAGTGTCACCCAAGGCCCAGTGTTAGGTCAGGAAATCATGACTGTGATTTTCCTGTGTGTCTCAAGAAAGAAATGGGAATAGTTTCTCAGCCTCATCTGAAGCCCTAAGTGAGAATGCCCTGGCATCTGTCCTTTAAGGTACCCAAGCCAAGGCTCAAGGATTGGTAAAATAAGTAAACCAGTAAATCAATCAGTCAATCAATCATAACACACGTTACCCTTCCTCTTACTGCCTTCTTCTTGGTGGATCCCAAATAAAGAGCAGCCCCCGCTTCCTCATGGCTCCCTCCTCCACATTAAAGGGGCAGAGTGGCTTGAATCTCGATTATAATTATGGCTGTTGTTAATAAGCACAGAGAGGAGGAAGAAAGATGGATTCAGAAATGCTTAACCCTTCTCAGGCTTGGCAAACACAACCCGCAAGCCTTCCATAAATAGGAGAACCCGGGGCCAGGAGGACGGCAGCCCCGAGAAATGAACAGAGGCTCACAGTGCAGCCCAGCCTGCAGCCACCGAGACCGCCGCCATAGAGTTCTGACAGGAAACTTGGCAGGAGGCGGCAATGCACTGCTTTGAACTGGGAAGGCCGGGCTGCACCAGCCACCAAGGGTTCCAGTCCCTTGGCCCTACTTCAAAGGACAGGCTCCCCCTGTCCTGGAGAGGGAGAGACTGGAGAGCACAGCCACAGTCACAGGCTGAAACGGCATGCGCTGTGCTCCGCCCAAATCTTTCAACATTTTATAAACCCATGAAGACATGGGAGCTACAGTCCTCAGAGATCCACCAGGAATCTCCAGAATGTTCTAAGATGTAGAAGACAACCCATCTGCCGTCTCCTGATCTAAGGGCCTAGTCTGTCTTTAACAAGGAGTCCAATTTCCTAACATGCCTCATAACACAGTTCACTGGGAACAAACCAAGATTATTTTCTTTTGCTTTAACATCATATGAAGGAATCCTCCACAAAAACCTGTCCGAATTCACACCGGACATGTCTCAGCTGCTTAAAGCTGAGAAATAATAAAACTTGAAAGGACTTTTTTCCACTTCCACTCGTGATGTCAAGCTTCAAATGACAGGAAACAGCGTGCGGGAGACTTGCTCGCCCAGATCCATGCAACGCATGTCCTATGTCAGCACAGCTACCATTCCCTTTGCAGAAGGGCTGCTGTCGTCCAACCTCCACACAGAAGTTCCAGGAAGCCCGAGCTAACGAGTGTGTGCACCAACCACCTCAAACCCTGACGGGAAGCAATATTTGAGCATTCAAAGGATCTGAGTGCCCATCGACTCAACGTGAAAATTCACCGTCTTACTAGTTACCAATCTGGTGAGTTTTCTCGGTCTGTGTCAGCTACAGCTGGGAATTTTCACAGTAAGGAATAAGCAGGCGTTGGAAAGTAATTCTGTCAATCAAAGAGTGATTTTAGTTTTCTCCTTCCTGATTTGCTCCCCCGGTACCCGCCCAGGTATCTGCTCTTTCAGTTCCAGGCATATAACACACTGCCTCCTGTGCACCCTGGTCACACACTGAAGCAGGCTGGCCCGAGACCTGCGATCAGAAGAAAAGGACTGCATTTGCTAGACCCGCCTCAAATTCAAAAAGGAACGAAATCCGTTTAGCAATAACTTCATTTTACGTGTAATTACAGTCTCTGTTTCCCCTTTAAACACATGCAACATAGTGCTGACCCAAGAGACCAGGGAACAAGAGCCTTAAAGTGCAGGACGACTTTGGTACCCACAGCAAGGCTAACAGACGATGCCAGAACCAGCCTGCCGGAAGTGAGAGTAACGGCATCCACGGTTAAGCCGTACCAGTCTACGTCCACTAGGACGGCGGCTCCGTGACCACAGCTGGTGGGAGTTGGGGTGGTGAGCAAGCAGAGGCCTGCGGTGACATCAGGGCCCTGTGCCCGACCATCTCACCCCCAAACAACAGGGTTCACTCTCATGTTGTGACGTCTCACCAGTAAAAGACATCAGTTACAAGACGCTGTAAGTCACAGCCAGGCTCGCCCTAGAAATGCACATTTCCAACTGCCTAAAATGAGCCGCAGCTGCACTTTCTGTGCGCCACGAAATTCAGTCTGGTATATATAAGTCTATACCCATGGCACACAGAGGCCAGGAGGAACGACATTTGCTGTCTGTCTGTCTGTCTACTGCTTGCTCAGCCTGCTTTCTTATGTCACCCAGGACCACTGGCTTAGGGGCGGCACTGCCCCTGATGGTTGGGCCATTCCACATCCATCAACCAAGAAAATGCCCTACAGACTTGCCTATAGGCAATCTTAGTAAGGCGTTTTGCCAATCAAGAATCCTTCCCAAAATGACTCTGGCTTGTGTCAAGTTGATATAAAACCCAACTCAACTGCCCCCTTGTCAACTTAACATCCAAATGCATCACTATTAAACCTTTAACTTTCATTTCTTATTTGTCCCCAAGATCTCATATTAATATCACTATCACAATATAGAACAAAAATAACTTTAAAAGTCTCAGTCTTTGAAAATGCAAACATTTTAAAAGTTCAGACTCTTTCAAATACACCCAAAGTCAAAAGTTCAAAGTCTCTCACCCATGGGTTCCTGTAAAATCCATTAAAGAACAGGAAGCCATGAACTTGAGGAGTTAGGGAGGCACAGGAGGAGTTGGTAGCAGGGAAAGGAAGGGA
This sequence comes from Peromyscus californicus insignis, assembly GCF_007827085.1. Classification (NCBI taxonomy): domain Eukaryota; kingdom Metazoa; phylum Chordata; class Mammalia; order Rodentia; family Cricetidae; genus Peromyscus; species Peromyscus californicus. The sequence goes on along the minus strand of NW_026294469.1, from coordinate 71,464,017 downwards.
CAAGTGGTATAAAAAGTATTCATATATAAAATTCTCAAACAACAAGAAGACTAAATTGATGTGGAGAGCGATAGAGGAAGCCACTGAGCACTGAACTCAGACTTGCATACGAACATGCACGCAGGTACGTGCACACAGGTGCATGCACACCACACAAAAATATCAGCAGTCGTTTTCCTAACAGGAGCATCCTCCTTTTGATCCCTGACCTGCACTGCCTACAATTTAATACAGTTGTATTAAAGCGGATACAGGGTAATAACAGAAGGGTAAAAAGCACTGACTTCTGAGCTGTCCATCAGCAAAGACATAATAAAGCGTCACTAGCCTTGTTCTGCTTTGTACCCACTGCCTAGAAAAGTGATGTCGGGTTCGACATCAGTAAAACTGCAGACAGAAGAGAACACCTCCCAGGGGGGACCTGTGGCCAGAGACGCACTTCACAGGTAAGTGAACACTCGCTGCGATGAGCTCTTCCAACACAGAAAAGAGGGCGAGTATTATTTCACAGCACATGGCAGATACTTCTGGGAGATCCTAAATACAAGAGATGATCAGAGAAATGTGAGCAGAGGAAGTAATTCCTTCCTCAGCACCAGGCAGGGAAGGTGGCACTTCCTCACGTCCTCATGGGCAGGAGGCCTCACCCCAGGCCTCATCCACTGGGCACAAACTACTCAAACCAAAAGTGCATTCTTACCAGTGGAGATCTGACTCATGTGACTAATGTATACGAACGCCACATAACATGAGAGCAGTTGAAGACAATGATACCACCACCACCCCAAAACAAAGGACTCCAGTTGTCCTGCTTCCCAAAAGAAGACAAACAGGAGGACACAGTTTCGGGGACCCGCTGACACAGGGGAAGCTTGGGGGGCAGCCGCCAGACTCACTGCCTGAAGCTGACCCACTTCCTTCTGGGAGAACACGCGGCCACAGAAACCCTGCTCTTACACCCAAATACCACATGGGATATACCTACGCTTTTTCAAAGTAGTTCTGTTTATCTAAACTCCAAATTTAATCAAGCATGATGTATGTTCACACTACAAATCTGGCAACCTCAACTTCCAAAGACAAACACATTGTCTGGATAAATGACTTCGAGCAAGAGGCGTGCGTGTGTGCATGCATGTGTGCGTGCGTGCATGCGTGCGTTCCACACCCAGGCCAGAAGCACGCAAAGCTGCTGTGGGCACAGGAACACTGTGTATAAAGACGAAATCTGCCTCGCTAGAGTGAAAGTGAGCTGGGCTTCAGAGCAGAGCGACCCGAGGATGGCTGCGTAAGGCCACAGGCCAGAGGGCAGGGATGCGGAGATGAAATGGTGTCGCTTCAGAAACCCGCTTCCTTTCCGTCTTCCCCCGCCCCCCACGCTCCAGCCCGTGGGGGACTGAAGCACCGACGAAGGTCACCAGTATGTCTTGGTTCCCACTCACGACCGGTGTAACCTTGAGAAACTCCTCTCGGCCTCAGACATGCTCAAGCACCATCCATAAAGCACCTACCAATGGGAGCATGATGTAGGAAGCCGTCAGCAGTTCCGACAGGTGGAGAAAGACTGGCAGGAGTAAGAAAGGCTGGAAACACCAGGGAACAACATGGGAAAATTTAGGAGCTCCTCACAGAATGCACATAAAGTTTAACTGGGTTAACACTGTGTGGAATGAAGAAAATGTAATAATCCAAGTTTGACTTACTCAATGAAAACATTTTCATGGCTGGATAAAGATGACTCTCTAAGTTGTATGCAAAAATTCAAAAACGATAAAAGGAAATTGGACAACTCTGATTTTTTTAGAACTCCCATAATTAAACACTTCATAAATAAAATTTTAAACAATGAGAAACTAGAAGTACTTGAAACACACTAAATAAAATATTCAAATCTCTAATAACGTTAAAAGGGAAAAGACCAGGGCCAGGATATAGCTCAGTGGAGCACTTTGCCCAGCATGTGTGAGGCCCTAAATTCAATTCCTAGCTCAACACACACACTAGAAACGTATACCAACTCCAAGTCCATGAACAAGGAAATCCTTTAAGGAATATAAAGGGCCAGTGAGCATAAAAGCATATTCACAAAAATCAGAAAAATTAAAATTAAAAGCAATATATCACTTCTCTCTTTTCAGATGGGCAATTTAAGAAATATTAACAAATTCTGAGTTCTTGGGCAAACACATATCCATGACGGTGTACATGGTGATGCTTACGGTGGAGGTGACGGCTAGTGTTGACTGTCAACTTGACAGTGTGCACAATCGCCTCACAGGCAAGCTTCCACGCATACCTGGGAGGGAGAACGTAGACTGGGTGAACTCCAGGCACGCCTACGAGGGATTATTTGATTAGGTTCCCTGAGATGAAAAGACCTACCCAGAAAGGGCAGCACCATTCCCTAGGCAAGACACCACTTGAAAACGTGGGCTTGGGTCCCAGACAACAAAGAAAGGAGGGAGCGGGGTGGGCACCAGCATTCACTGCTCGTTCCCCAGCTGTGGACATGATGTCACCAGCTGCTTCGGGAGCCTGCTGCCGTGACTAGCTGGCCATCATGAGCTGTGCCTTAAACTAGGGACCCAAGTAAACAGTTCTTCAACTGCTTTCGTCAGAGCGTTACAGACATGAGACAGTGGCCAGGATGTTGCATGTGAGAATTACTAAGTTCAAGTGGCAGTGTCTGTCCCAACACAGAAGGTGCCAATACCAGGAAGCAGCAACTTTACTAAAAGGAAGACTCCTGAGTGTCCTCATGAGCTGGATCTGGAACACGATCTCTCTCCACTTTATTTTCGGGGGCAGTCTCTCTCGGTGAGCCCAGAGCTCATGGATTGGCTACTCTTGAAGCCAGCTTGCCCCCGGGACCCTGGCTCCTCCTCTTTTGGTTGTTGTCTGAGACAGACTCAGGAACATGGTCGTGGCCTCCAACTCACAGAGATCTGCCAGCCTCTGCCTCCCCAGTGCTGGGATTAGCGGTGTGCTCCGTCAGGCTCAGTGTGTCTCTGCCTCTTGAAGCCTGGGGTGACAGGTGGCCACCAAGCCCAGGCGGCTTTTATTGGAATTCTTAGACATCACACCAGTGCACGATCATGTCCCCAGCCCTCTTGTCACACCGTTGAGCAAGTGAGGCAGAGGTCATCCTACCCACATGGAAAATTCCCTTAGGCACCCTGAGAAGCTGAAAACAGAAGCTCAGGAGCAAGACAGACGAGTCTCCTGAAGTATCAAAACCTACACACAGAATCCACACAAATATATTCTCACACGAATGCCTTCTGAAGACCTGGGGGCGGGAGTGGGGGTCATGAAACTCAGTGAAGTAGCTGAAGAAAGTCAGCAGGGGGGTGACAGGCTCCCACCTGAGAACATGAACATCATTTAGACTGTTCGGAAACAGCGCACGTTCACGAACAACTCGGAAAATTAAAGAAGGACCGAGCAGAATTCTAAAAGCAACTGTACCACCAGAGGCGGATCCGGCCTTGATGTCATTCTAGCTTTCCCAACACACCCAAGGCAGCCTGGGTAAAAGAGACGGCCTCAGGGCTGGAGAGATGGCTCAGCAGTTGAGAGCACTGGCTGCTCTTCCAGAGGACCCAGGTTCAATTCCCAGCACCCACATGGCAGCTCACAACTGTCTGTAACTCCAGTCCAAGGGAACCATGACACAGACAGACACACAGGCAAAACACCAACGCACATAAAAATAAATAAATAAAAGAGAGAGAACTACGTTCTCCCTTGTCCTCCTCTTCATCTCTGGGGTGGTCAGGGTCAGGCATGCCTGGTGAGGGGTGCAGAGCCTTCAGTGAAGAGGACGGGCTTGAAGACCCTAATCTTGACCGAGAAGACCCTCTCCCACCACAGAACAGCAAGACATCAAGCTGAGCAGAAACCAGTTAGGACAGGACCCAGGCAGAAGGTGAAGTGTGCGGAGCGGGCAAGGATGAGAAGAGCGACAGCAGGAAGTGACACAGAGACGATGTGCAGCTGGGTCATCCTCTAGTCACCGTGTAGGTGAAGGTCAGAGGCAACAGGAAGGACCAGCCTCTGGCCTCTACAGAGACACCTGCTGGGCTCCTGGCTCAAACCTCCTCAAACACCAGCAGCACCACCCGAACATTATTTGGCCTTCACACTGAAACAAAACTATTTCCACAAGCCAGGACCTCGCCCAGGACAACGGGCTGCCAAGAGAAAGGTGTCCAGAGGGCCTCGGAAGCCCGAGCTGCTCAGACCCAAGGCATCACCCCTCTACTCCAGGAGCACAGACCTTCACACCAACAGAGGGAGCCTCCATCAGAGGCACATTAACTGTTGCCATGAAAACCACGGGTGCCTCTGGCTGCTTCTCTCCCCATCCGGCCAGTCCTTTCAGACTACTTTCCTCATGCCGAAATGTAAAGCTTCCTACCCTGCTCATCAGTCAACGTCCTGCTTCTTGTCGGCAGTCGAGGCCCATGAAGCTAGGGTTCAACTTGACCCAGGAGCCTTCTCCTGCAATGCTACATCATTTTGGGAAAAGGGAGTGCCCATTGATATTTCTTAAAATGAGAAATTCCCACCAAGCTGCTGCCATTTTCAAGTTCAACGCCATGATGATCTGTCAGGCCGTGTTCTTGTGAACCCTACAGTTGTCGGTTCTCAGAAGCACACCGTCTCTGTAGTCTTCTCTGTTTAACTCTTGTCTACTCAGTGTGTGTCCACGGACATGCTTGTCACAGCGCGTGTGTGGAAGTCAGGGGACAGCTTGTAGGCGTCAGTTCTCTCCTTCCACCGTGTGGGTTAGAGGGACGCAGCTCAGGCTCTCAGGCCTGGTAGCAAGGGCCTTTATGCACTAAGCCACCTCACTGGCCCTAAACCCCTTTGTGTGTCAGAGGTCCTAAAGTGAACCCACGTTGGACTGGACACCGGGCCATTACTTCAATACCAAAGACACTCTCCAAATGCCCAGTCCCTTTGTGAGCTATTCCGATAGCATTCACACCGGACTCCATCACTGGGCAGTCGGTCCCGTGCATGGAAAACTAGATATTATTACGATGGAAGGTACCTGCCACTCTCCTCTGGTCTCTGGTGTCAGATTCCTGCACATATGCAGATTTCTATAGTAGGCAAGCTCGCAGACAACACCCCTGAATTGCCATTCATACACCACATTTCAATACCCAATTAGGCTATTAAGTGAAACCACGTTAGGTTTGGAATACAGCTTATTCATAACTGCTGAAAGTAATCATTCTAGAGCTAGAGCGAGCGTGTGAGTAACACCCAGACTTGGCACGTCTTTACATGAGCATATTTGGCAGCTCACAGCCAGCCCAAATGTCTTACTAATCTGTGAAAATACTTCTTTCAAATCAATGGCTTCCCTCTGTAAATAACGCAGGATACAGAGCCTCCTCTAACGGTATATTAATACATTAACTATGCACACAGAATCGAGTAGAGGCCAGAAAATAAAAGTACTCCTTTCTAATCTTATAATTAGTCCCTTTTTCAATCTTGATAAAATACAGGGGCTCACTGTATAGCTTTGGCTGGCCTGGAACTCACTTTGTAGACCAGGTTGGCCTCAGATTCATAGACATCCATCTGTGTCTGCCTCCCAAATGCTGGGACTAAAGGTATGTGCCACCACTGGCTTGTCAATCTTCTTAATATGCAGAAACATATGCAAATTGTATAAACAAAGGGTGCATCCACAGGCTCTTGTGGAAAGCCAGCCTCGGATTAGATCCAGCACATAGGAAATTACCTTAGAAATGCTCCCACTCCAAAACTCTAAACTTACAAATAAAAAGTTAAGAACTTCGAGATGAGCACATAACACTTACCAAGTGAGATTTAATGTTCCAGCATTCACAATCCAAACCAAATAAATAATTCAGAATTCCCACATGAACACACACCACAATCAAAGTGCACACCACCAGTTCCTGCAAGAGCTGAGGAACAGGGCCCAAGCCACGCCCACGAAGAGTGTCACACCCTGGAGGAGGAAGGGAGGTGAGCGGGAAAAACCTGGCCCCTGTGCCCCAAGGGCCAGTGGGCTCACCTTGGTTCTGATAGGGATGGAGGGGCTTCTCTGAACAACACATGCTACCGAGGGACAAAGTGAACATGGAGGCCTTACAATGTCTCTGGCAGCATGTGGCCCCACCCAAGAGATGACTCTACCTGACAGGAACAGGCCTTAGGCTCATTAGACATCCTCCTGACGCTCCCAGGGACAGCAGCAGATTTCCCTTAAAGAACGGGGCTGCAGGTTGGGAGACAGTTCAAGGGTGCATGAGCCACACAAGACTGATGACCTGAGTTCAGGTCCCCAGGTCCCACGGAAAAGCCAGATGCATAAACTGGTAGGGAGAGGTGGATGGTACATGGGGGTCGGGGGAGAACACGGCTACATTTTAATATCAACTAAGAAATTAATAGGAAAGTTTTCAACTGTCTGTTTCTAACTAACTAAACTCCACACTGTCACATACCCAACCCTGTGACAGTCTGATGACAGTCCAGAGACAGGTGCTCCAGGCAGGGGCCATACACGTGTCCAGCAACAGAAGTGGACAAGAACTAGGGTGGTCCAATTAGTTGTAGTAATTCCTAAACAGCAGAGCAGGATCGTAGCTGCTTCACAGGAAAAGCATGTTGACTACCTGTGACCTGCCACACTGGTCCATGCAGGCCCAGCTTCTCAGCTCAGGGACTTCCGATGAGGATGACAAACTCCAAAAGCACCTGAAGAAACGACCTCTGGAACTCCTCACCTCCTTCTGGTGCAGCCAGCCACTCGTCACTTCAACACACCCCAAACAGTGTCCTCCTAACATATGGACTCGAGGTCTATCATCCAAAGTGGTGGTTTTCTGAGCTCCTGGCTGTGCTTGTGTGCACTAATGTTGGGGTTCTACACACTTAGTTATATACCCTGCTCCTCTCCTTATTAAAAATATAAATTTTTGCAATCTTCAAATATACAGCTTCTACCTGTGCCAAGTCGTTTTTCAACAACTCCAGCTCAGCAGCCTTCCATCACTCTTATTCTCAACATCTCACTGATACATGTGTCTGGGATGATGGCTGCCTGGTCCAGCTCATGTTCCTAAGGCATCATTATGAGCAAGACAGCCCCCTACAGGCAGATGCAGAAAACAACACTGTTGTTCAGGTAAAATTACAGCCCAATTTCTGAAGGCCAATTAACACAGCCCTGTTAGGCTGGCTCTCACTAAGTTTCATTCTCTGCATCCCTGACTTCTGAAAACCTGCTCCTGGACATTCCATCAATGCCTTACGGGAATATAAAATGTCTTATTTAAAGACTTGCAATCTTAATAGCAAGATAGGTAAGCATTTTCCAAGGCCCTGTCCATATCTAAAGAAAAGAGAGGGGGGGGAAAGAGAGGAAAAAGGGGCACCATGAAGGTTCCAGCATCCAAAGGTTTCTTTTTAAAACAGCTGGTCCAAAAGCCGCAGCAGACCTTGCAAACAGGGTGAGATTAGTCACATGATAAGGCCATGTGACATGCCTGTCTCCTTCAGAAACAGCCAAGTCCCATAACTCGGTTACACACTGAGTGCTACTATGATCAGAAAGCCTGGGCATTCAGGTGGGAAGACAATGTCCTTGGGAACCATCGGAAGTGACGTCAGCAGACAACCACCAGGCTCTGCAACACCGTTGTGCTCCCACAGTGACAGTGACACAAATCTCTCCTTTCTTACTAAGTTGCAACTTCATCTTTCTGTTCCCATAGTTAAATACAAATACAGCATGTTATTTATAGGATAATGTGAAAATATGTATATATATATATATATATATCTTTATAGATAGAAAGATATAAAGAGAGAGAGAGAGAGAGAATTTTTTTAAAGTAAGATTTGGTTGGAGGTGTGGCTCAGTGGGAGAGTGTTGGCCTGGCATGCACAAACCCTTGGGGTTCGATACCCAGTGATGCACAAACCTGCTCTGGTGGTGCATAACTACCGTCCCAGCACTGAGCAGATGGAGGCAGGAGAATTAGGAGCTCAGGCTCATCCTCACTTACATGGTAAGTTCAGGGCCAGCATGAGATGCTGACTCATAAAAAAAAAAAAGATACTTTTCTAGAGACAGTTCTCACAGTCCTGTGCAAAGGAAACAATGGTCTCTGATACTTAATACACTCAAGGGGAAATGCTTCTAAGTGGAGCCGCAGAGATGGCTCAGCACCAAAGAGCACATGCTCTTCTTACACAGGACAAGCGCTCTGTCCTTAGCATCCTAAAAGCTCACGGCCACTCCTAACCCCTTTCAGGAGATCTAACACCTTCTTCTGGATCCCACGGGCATGATGTGCATACAGACAAGCGGGCACACATGGATAACTTTTAAGTATTTTTAAAGCCTTTTAAAAGCGAAGCTCATCTTGGCTCAGCAGCTGCCTGGCTATGAAGGGGCCACAGAACACATCCTCACAGCGGATGGTGGTTAGATCGAGTTCTTTTCTCCACTGGGGGTGGTAAAATCCTGTAACCTCAGCTACTCGAAAAGATGAGGCAGGGGGCTTAAAAGTTTAGGGCCAGCTTGAGTAGAGTGAGTTCAAGGCTTGTCTCCACTACTCAGTGAGATCTTGTCTCAAAAAAATAAAGACACTGGCAATGTCCCTTACTGGGAGAGTGCTCACCTCACACACACAAGGCCATACATACGTTCAATCCCTAATACCACAAAAACAACTTTTTTTTCCTCAGAGTGGAAAAAAAGACACAGTGCTTCCCTAACATTTTAGCCAAGATGCACATAACAAAATAGTGTTATTAGAACACTGCCAGTAAAATACATAGGTATACAAAATGAAGGGGGGGGGGTCTAAAATTCAAAAAGGTCAACCAGGGGCTGCCATCAGCTTGCCAGACTTCACACCTCAAGCTGCTAGAGAACTGCAGAAGGGCTTCAGCCATGAGCCCTCCCCTCTCACCAAGCACCTGTTCCCCTACCCCACCCCGAGATGAGTGTGACCAGCTCCAGGAATGATGGGATTGGCAGGCAGCTCGCTGTCCTGGTTCACTAGTCCCTGCGGGTGCTCAGACTCCACGCAGACATCCCAGAGGGCTGGAGACACGGCTTAGGTGCCCAGTTCTGATGCCTGTGTGGATGCAAGTGCAGCAGCCAGGCAAGCAGCACACCACATAAATCTAATAACTAGGGAAAGCAGCATCTGCAACAGGCTCCTCTGACTGGGAGCACCCAACATCAAGTAAAAGCAACGTCTTCCACCAGCGGCAACACACCAGAGCACCCGGGCTGTGGACAGTCACAAGTTCCACACCTCAAGCATCGCCCTCTCATCACGGCAACTCGTGGGGAACTGCCCACGGCAAAACAACAAAGGCAACACCAAAATGCTTAAAATTTATTCTAAAAATGGGGACATTATGAAAACGTCAGGTCAGAGATCGGGAAGCGTTTTCATGGCTGCTGTTTGAAAAGAAATCTGTTCCAATTAACAGTCTCTAAGCCCACAGGGTTACCTGACTCCGAGGAGATTAATTATAACCACACAGAGATTCTAAGTTAGTCTTCCACCCAGATGTCTCCATTGAAAGAAGAATGGAAGAGGAAAGTGTGTGTACACGAGCGTGTATAGTGTGTGTATGTGTGTGCACACGCACGCGTGCAAGAACAAGCTCATGGCATGAGTATAGTACATGCTAAATACGTGAGCATATATGACTGTACATCAACAAGTGTGTTTATGATCTCTACATGGTGTGTTCGTGCATGTGTTGTGATGTCTGCATGTTTATGTGTGTGTGTGCATGTGTGCTTGTCTGTGCATAAGCAAGTATACATTTATGCATGTGTGCTTGTCTGTGCATAAGCAAGTATACATTTATGCATGTGTGCTTGTCTGTGCATAAGCAAGTATTCATTTTTGTGTCTATTTGTGCTTCCTTGAATTTGTGTGATATATGCATGTGTGTGCACATGCATGCTTGTGTATATGCATGTGTTTTTAATATGTGTGCCTGAGGTGTCTATGTGTATTGTTTCCATGCCTATATGATATATGCATGTTCGTGCCTGAGTATATTCATATATGCTTGTTTGTACAGAACAGGTATTTGTGGATGTACAGTGTGTGCGTGTATCCATGCTTATGTATACACGCGTGTGCCTGTGTATGTGTTTGCAATGCCTGTCTGTCGTAGTCACTGTTCTATCGTGTGAAGAGACACCATGACCACAGCAACTCTTCTATAGAAAACATTTGACTGGAGACTTTCTTACAGCTCAAAGGCTTCATCCATTATCATGGTAACGGGGAGCATGGTGACATCCAGGCAGACACGGCACGGAGCTGAGAGCTTTACATCCTGACCCACAGGCAGGAGAGCGAGCCTGGGCCTGGCATGAGTTTTGGAAACCTCAGAGCCCACCCGCTACCCGCGACACAATTCCTACAACACGGCCACACCCACTCCAATAAGCCACTCCTTCTAATACTTTTCAAACAGTGCTACACTCAAATATGGGGAGCCCCATTACCTACGGCATGTTTCCATGAATATGTGCGCCGTGTATGTATGTGACGGACACGTACGTGCAGGTGTATGCGCGTGTTTCGTATATGCATGTGTGCCTGTTTGTACGTAAACAAGTCTATGTATTTTGGGGTGTTTATATATTGTCTTTCTCTGTGTGCGTGGAGCATGCACAAGCATGTATGCTTGTGACATACTATGAGAACTCTGTTCTGCCGGAAGTGGAGAAGAGAAAGCCATCTCAGAAGAGTCTAGGACTCACTCCTTAGATTCCAGACACCCAGAAGAGACCATAGACTCGAGAAACAAACGTGTTCAGGCTGCAGCATTTGCAGGTGAGCAGCAGCAGGAGAGACAGGGAACTGACAGCATCAGGTACACCTATGTGAACTCCAGGACCCACTAAGTGCAGGATGCCCGGATGCACGGCCACCTGGATACAGGACTCGGGGCCAGACCAGAAATAGGGTACAAGGTCATCCAAACACAGGCACACCTGAGGACGCACGTCCCTCCAGCAAGGCCGCCGGACACAAGGCCAGCTGAGTGCAAGGTCACATGAGCTACTTGAATCTGATCCACCCGGGGACACCTGCTCACCTGGCGCGGGTTCAGGCACAGCCTCTTCTCCACTGTCATCCACCACCTCTTCGGCCAGGCCAGAGCCTGGGGAGTCAGTGATGGCACAGGCTGAGCCGGGGCTGCTTGGCTGGGAAGCTGAGTCACCCTCGCTGAGTGAGCCGCAGCGGGCGCGCACGGCTCTGTCTCCTTCGGGATCCCTGTCGCGGCGTGCGCGGCGGTGCACCCGCGAGTGCAGCACCATCTGGTGGTAGGTGCGGAAGATCTTGCCGCACTCGAAGCACTCGGAGGATTTGCCCTGGCCAGTTGTGGCCGCGGCCCTGCGGCTGGGGCGTGAGGCTGGCCGGGGGTCAAGGTGGCCAGGAAGCATGGGGTCCCCAGGTACACTGGCCCTCTTCCTGGGGGGACCCTGGGTAGATGGGGCATCCTGTTCACGCTTGCGCTTCTCCTGGCTCACCAGGATATACTCGCGCTTGTCCTTGTCAAAGGCTACATCCCCTGCCAGCGCTTCATCCCAGGTCCCGTACTTGAGGTACTCAGCCGGCTCAGCCACCTTGCCCCTGGTGGCTAGCTGCCAGGCCTGATAGCTGTTGACGGGGTCCAACTCGGCCACCCGCCGTCCAGCCTGTCCACTGGGGGACACATCACCGGCCACGTATGGTGTCAGGTTCAGGCACTGTAAGAAGAAATGCTTGGTGTCCAGGGGGCCCTCGGTGTCCCCCTCCTCAGCCGGGGCTCGTGTCCGGCTGGCTTCAACCTTGCGGTGTATGGCGTTATGGGCATTCAAGCTGTCCAGGTTTGTAAACAGGTTCCCGCACTTTGTGCAGACCTCGTAGAGGGACAGGCCAGCGACGATGACCTCCTCCTGCACCACATTGTTGATGGTGGCAATGGGGTCCAGCTCACTCTTGGGCCTGTTCTTGTTTCCTGCCTTGGGTCCATGGGCCTTCATGTGGTTCTTGAGGAACCAAGGCTCTTTGAATCTCCGGCCACAGATGTGGCAGCCGTGGTCAAAGGAGCCCCGATGCTTCTTCATGTGGGCCTTCAGGAACCAGGTCTGGCTGAAGGCCTGGCCGCACACCTCGCACGGAAACTCCCCGGGGCTCAGCTCGGGTTTGCCGTTCTCCACACAGGCCTCGCTGCCGTTGGGCACCTGTGCGGTGATGTGGTCCCTCTCGATGTGGCTCAGCAGAGACTCTTCCCGCAAGGTGACGTAGCTGCACAGCCTGCACTTAAATGGCTTGTGGGCCTGGTGCACATGCAGCTCCAGGTCCTTCTTGCGTTCAAACCGGCTCTTACAGAAGGAACACTGCACCACGGCCTCGGCGTCTTCCTGGGCACCGGCCGCCCCCTCCGCCTCCTTGCGGCTGCTCCTGAGCAGGATCTTGCTGTTGTCCATCGGCACGGCCCCGTTCAGCATGCGGTTGCAGGCTGAGGTGCTCTTGGTAGGGCTGGCACACCCATCCAGGCCCTCAGAGACACGCATCTCACCTAGCTGAGCCTCGCCTGCCTCTGGCTCGTGCCCCTGGATCAGAGTCCCCGTGCGGTGGCTGCGGATGTGGATCTTGAGGTTGCCCTTCTGGGAAGCCCTGTGGTCACAGTAGGGACACTTGTAGGGCTTCTCTCCCGTGTGCTTCCGCATGTGCTGGGACAGGGAGCTCTGGAACGGGAAGCTCTTGCCACAGATGCAGCAGCTGTGGCACGCGGCCTTCTCCCCTTCTACCTCGTGGCCCCTGCCGGCCCTGGGAGGGCTGGGCGCTCTCCTCAGCTCCATCTCAGCCTCTCTGCTGCGATCCATGAGGACGATGGGGGGGCGGGGGGGGTCACAGCACAGCCTTGTGTCTCGAGGGCCGGAGGGTGTGTCCTATCTCTCCATTTTCAGAGGGGCTCCTGCTGCCCAGAGGGGAGAGAGGTATTCGTGATGAGCAGGTGCATATTCTGGGATGTAAGAGACGGCAGCAAGCACCTGCAACAGAGACAGAAACCCTGTAAATAGAGCATCCCACGTCATCAGGGCACAGTACTGAGTGCACAGTACTGCCTGTGCTCAGTTCTCCACACTCCACCATGAAGACCAACCAATCCGAAGGGAAGGGAGAGGAGGCTCATAGAACTGCAAACAGGTGAATACAGAGCCATGTGCCCTGTAACTAAAATTAACAGTTCATGCTAAAGTAAGTAAAGACTACACCCCACCAAAAGAGTGAATCTTTAAGAACACCTGTGGAACGGTGTTTACAGGAGCATGCGGGCCGCTGCATGAGAGGATGTAAGGCAGTAAGGGACAGAGAATTAGACTAAATGAAGATGGGCGGCAGAGACTGGCTGGATCCAGAGCCCACGTCCCTGAGCCTCAGGGGTTAACACCGACAGAAGCTAGAAAGCCTATGGCTGGTTTCAACACTGGGGAGGCAAGCCCTCCGCGAGGAACACACAGTGGCAACACAGAAACCCCAGGCTCCCGAGGCCACAGCAACCAGACCCGCTGCGGCAGCTCCCTGTCTGGGCTCTGTGCAAAGTGCTGGCTGGCTACGAGGACAGCCACAGACACGCTACCACACTTTCCTTCCCACCTGCACTCCTGGCCCCACGTATTCCAAGGAACCCCAAGCTGCAGCCCTGCGTCCTAACTCCAGGAAGGACCCCTTCCATCTTCCTGCCTCACTGTGTCCTCACGAGTCAGATTCAAACTCTAGGCCCTAACAATGACCCAAAGATGGTGCCCAACCCTTGTAAGTCCACACATCATCACATGGTGTGCTCACTCCAATTCCACGTCTATCCCACCAGAGAAGGAGAGGCAGGTTCCTCCCTGGGTCCTACCCGCTACATGACAGCCACCAATGGCAGCCTGTGTCCAGTGCAGATTGGGGGTATGGTGCTGAGATACACTCCCCGCCCCCCCCCCCCCACACACACACACACACTCACATTTGCAGAATTTCACAGAAACACAGAGCAGCCACAGGCCCATCTTCTGTTTGATCAAGCAGTGCGCTCACACCTGTCTTGGGCACACAAGGGTCTCTCCCCAAAGAGCCCTGGGTACCAGTTCCTCGCCTGCTCTGGGCATCCCCTGAACCTATTTGCAGAGATAAGCCCAGAAGGAAACTACCAACCAACAGAGGGAGCACGTGCTGCGAACCACTGGATACAGCAAGCATCATCTGGGCATGCTCTGGGGGACTGAGGATTCTGAGTGCAGCCTGACCACAAACACTCCACAAGGCAGAAATCTGAGAGTGACCTTAAAACACAGATGCAGCTGAGGAGAGAACCCGGACCACCCAGGGCTGGCAGGAGCCACGAGATGGACTGGGACACGACTGCCTGCCACAGAACAGCTGCTGCGTCTGTTGGAAGGGCTTTCCCCTCCAGAGCCTGCTGTCACAGCACATGCTCAAACATGCAGGGGAGAAGCCCCCTACAGACCTTGAAGGAACCTAAATAAACACAGGCAGGCCAGGCTGGGCAGCGCCCCCTAAAGGTCCCCAAGCAACCTAAATGAACACAGGCAGGCCAGGCTGGGCAGCGCCCCCTACAGGTCTCTAGGACAACTAAATGAACATACAGAGGCCAAGCTGGGCAGCCTCCTGCAAGTGTGCCTTCCTGGCTCCTCCACAGACCCCCTAGTAGAGCCAAAGAGCTCACTGGCTCCAAAAGTAAAGCCAAAACACAAACTTCTCAAAATGGGTAAAGAAGGTGATCTTGACCACATCTCAATGACAAGCCAATTTAAGTAATTTTACCAAGGAGCTTTATACAGCTGTATAGTTATTTACAATGACTTAATATAAAAGGCAAATAATACCTAGGAAGTACCACCTTTTCCCAAACATTACTTTAGTTGCCCAGAAAATGCTGAATGAGAAACATATAAAAATATGAATGAAAAGCTATTTATGTGTAACTTAAGCACCCAAGAGGGTATAAAAGTCATGTACATTTAAAGAATTATATAGTAATAAATTCTGGGGAAGAAAGGAAAATCTCGGCTGTGAATGGACCTGAAGGCATTTCAGACTCCAGTATACTAACACATGGCCACCAAGGGTGCTCAATGCCACTCAGCTACCCAAGAGAATTAAACAGTCACATGGTAGAGCCTTAGAAAAGATGCAGAAAAACAGCCATGAGGCAGGCAGGGACCGCTAAGGCAGCCCACAGGGTGCCCGGAGCTCCAGTGAACACTTGCAGCATGAAGGCCTGCAGGTGTCACAGCCAACACGCCCTCTGGAGACACCTGTTCACTCAGCCGCAGACGCGTGGTATGAATCCCTCCTCTAGGACAACACTGCACAGTCAGCCTCGTCCCCCGCCCCTCACCTTCCCCTGTACGTCACACCCTTGGTGCATCTACCTGCTGCAAATGTAAGGAAAGGACAGGACAGAGCCATGTGTACCCAGAGGATCTTCAAAAAGAGCTCTGTATGGCTCTGCTCACCCATGACGCATGCCCATCTCTCTCCTCCCTATCACCTCAATGCGTGGTCTGGTCCAACCACCCAACCCCAGTCACAGCTGGACACCTGCCCTCACTACCCAGAGACTGGGATAAGAGGGTAGGGAGCTTCCATTTTCCACCTAGCCATCCCCAGAACTAGCTTACAGCTCTACCCAGGACCATCAAGTCCTGTAATGAACAGGAAGGCTCACATTCAGGGCAGGGCCTCAGGGCCCTAGGCAGTACAGCCTTCTTCCCACTGCCCACCAGGTCCTCAATAAGCAGCCCTGAATAAAGCCCAGGAGAATCACCCAGGCTGAACTTCTGAGAACTGTTGGCACCGAAGAGAAACTAACAGCCATGTAGAAGTGAAGCGTGCACAGTGCCCACCGTCAAGCCCAGACACCATTATCTAAGGAACGCCGCATGGGGACCTTGCCACTCTGACCAGAGGCTGGACCACTGCTCCTCCTGATGCAGGTTAAGGACCAAGGCCTTGTCCAAAACTAATTCCACCATAGATCCTCAGAGGGTCACTCAGAGGCCAAGCCAACAGATCCACGTACTCGTTCCTTTGGCTACAAGTACAGACTGCTATTAATCAAGGGTGTGACTTGCAAAACTGACCATAGATACTGATCGCAGAACTCTGATGGCTAGATGAAGCAATCGCAGGGCTGTCCGACCCCCCATACCGACCTACTGTCCCTAAAGCCCAAGGTCTCAGCGGCTAAGACCGTCTCCAGTGACTTACCTACCACAGTCTAACCTGACAGGCACTGGCTCACACACATGCAAGTAACCAGCCAATACATGCTAGCCTGCTACCTCAGTGAGGACGTCAGAGGTGTCCAGAGCCACACAAGCCTGAGGAGGGGGCACAAGAGTGGTGTGTTCTGCTACTGTGAGGACACCAGAGCTCACATGAAACACTTTGTGGGTTTTGTGTAGCATATACCAATTTTTTCCCATTGCTGAAATTCAGAATTAGACAAGCAAGGCTTTAACAAATTGTTTTGGCTGATTGGGGTTTTAAAATAGATTTCTCATGGGTTTCTGCTCTGTGCCCAAGTTTCTCCAAGGTGTAGGTGAAGAATGGGTTGGGACAAAGCTGCTTTTTAGCAAGTGTTTTGTAGTCAGGTGTTGGTGTCGCACGCCTTTAATCCCAGCCCTCAGGAGGCAGAGCCAGGTGGATCTCTGAGTTTGAGGCCAGCCTGGTCTACAGAGCAAGTTCCAGGACAGCCAGGACTACACGAAGAAACCCTCTCTTGAAAAAAACAACAACAAAAAGGTGCTTTGTCTAATTTCTAAATACTGTGTTTCATTTTATAAATTTGGATAATATTTTTTTAATGGGGAAAGTAAAATATTAATGTGTCTTAGATAAAAATATATGACAGAGATCAAGAGAAAGGGAATGGATGACTAACTTTGAAAAAAAATTACATGAACAGCACAGCCCAGGCCTGATAGCACAAAGCTGTCACACCCTGAACAGCTTCTTCTGACCCTTGATCACCCAAACGGCTCCCTGGATCTGAGACCATCAGGCTGCAACACCCCAGTGTTCCAGTTCCCCATGTCACCCAGGTTTAGTCAGATGAAGTGACTGCCTGGGTATCACACTCCAGAGAATGGAAGAGTTAACTTCTGGCACCATGCCAACCACAGAGCCTTCTGACCCCACGGCACAGGCGTGTCACTCCCCACTCATCAGCCACCAGGGGACCCCAGAGTAAAACCCTAGATGCCTAAGGGATAGGAAATGTGATGCAGCTGAGCTACAGGCCAGTTACAGAATATGGGAGAAACTGAGTCACTCCCAGCACCCTGAGACTGATCACGTGCTCCCAACTGCCAAGCACCCATCTAGGGCACACATGAGAGCAGGCTGCCTCACAGTGCTCGGGTCCTAGGCAGGCTGAGCATGCTGGGACAGACCGGAACTGAGCGGGTGAAGGTGACAGAGGGCGCTCCCAGGTCAGAAGGAGCAGCAAGCCACAAACCCCACTTACAAAGAGCATGCTGGCCATGGCTGGCAGGGCCGAGAGACGTTTCCAGAAGGCCCAGATGGGGTGATGCTCCACTTGTGAGAACTGACAAGCTCCTGTGAAGGACCTGCATCTGGGATTCCAAACAGTGTGGATGGACACTAAGCATCAGGACAGTTCCATGACTCCTTTATCAATCACCTGCATGGGCCTTCCCTGAGCCTCCTACATGACAAGTATGCATCTCCCCAGGTAACTCTGAACCCCACCACCAATCACACACTGTCCCAGAGTACAGTGCACAGCTAACTCTGAACCACTCCCCAAGCAAGGCACTGTCCCAGAGTACAGTGCACAGCTAACTCTGAACCACTGCCCAAACAAGGCACTGTCCCAGATTACAGTGCACAGCCACCCCATCCCCAGCTATGCACCACCCCAGGTACAGTGCCACCAACCTCATGGAGACTTCCAGCCTTCATAGGCCCCTCCAGTCCTTACCATGAGCCCAGAACACCTTAGCTTGGTCTGCAAGGAACAGTCTGATCCCTGCTGTGCCCAGAGCCCTGTGCTCCCCCACCCCCATGCCCCTGCACCCTGCACCTAGCACTGAATACCTCCAGGACTCAAGCTCCCAGGACTGAAACTATCCTACCCACCTCAGCCACCGACATACAAATGAACAGCACTGCTCGACAACAGGTCGTGATGGAACATCAGACCACCGAGATCAACACCTGGTCCCGCCATTCACTCAGATCACGGTATGACCCCAAACAAGTACCTCTGCCCCATCAGACCACCGAGATCAAAACCCGGTCCCGCCATTCACTCAGATCACGGCATGACCCCAAACAAGTATCTCTGCCCCATCAGACCACCGAGATCAACACCCAGTCCCGCCATTCACTCAGATCACGGCATGACCCCAAACAAGTACCTCTGCCCCTCTCAGTCATTTCTCCATCTTCCAAACGCAGTGACAGAAATGCTGTGGATCCTATACATGCTTCGCTGGGTTAAGTTTAAACGCACATGAGCTGCAACATCCAGCACTCAGTACAGATGCTCAGCACAGCATCTCAGAGACGTTCAGTGAGTGACTCCCAAATCCGTGAACAAAATGCCAATGAAGTCGCCCAAGACACCTCCCTGGTCACTGGCTCAATACAGTCAAAGGGACCTAACAGCAGCTTAGGGCTGTTGTAGAGTGTTACTTTAAAGGTCTGTCACTTTTGTGTGTGTTGCATTTGTTTACCTCTGGGAAGCTGTGTTACTGTGACGGTCTACAACACCTGATGGTCTAATAAAGAACTGAACCGCCAATAGCGAGGCATGAGAAAGGATAGGCGGGGCTGGCAGGCAAAGAGAAGGAGAATTCTGGGAGGGAAGAAGGAAGAGCAAGAGAACAAGGAGAGGACACCAGGGGCCAGCCACCCAGTCACTCAGCCACCCAGTCACTCAGCCACCCAGTCACCCAGCCACACAGCCACCCAGCCACACAGCCACCCAGCTACACAGCCACCCAGCCACACAGCCACCCAGCTACACAGCCACCCAGCCACCCAGCCACACGACCACCCGGCCACACGGCCACCCAGCCACCCAGCTACACAGCCACACAGCCACCCAGCCACCCAGCCACCCAGCTACACAGCCACACAGCCACACAGCCACCCAGCTACACAGCCACACAGCCACACAGCCACACAGCCACACAGCTACACAGCCACCCAGCCACCCGGCCACACGGCCACCCGGCCACACAGCCACCCAGCCACCCAGCTACACAGCCACCCAGCCACCCAGCCACCCAGCTACACAGCCACACAGCCACCCAGCCACCCAGCTACACAGCCACACAGCCACACAGCCACACAGCCACCCAGCTACACAGCCACACAGCCACACAGCCACACAGCCACCCAGCCAGTCACAGAGTAAAAGTAAGATTTACAGAAGTAAGAAAACGGGAAAAACTCAGAGACAAAAAGCAGACGGGATAATTTAAGAAAAGCTGGCAAGACACAAGCTAAGGCCAGGCATTCATAATTAAGAATAAGCCTCCATGAGTGATTTATTTGGGAGCTGGGTGGCGAGCCCCCGAAAGAGCAGACCCAAACAAGGACAGTCTTGAGATGCACCTGATGACTAGTGCACTTACAGGCCCTTTGAACTTACCCTACACCAGGTTACTCATCACAGTTAAAGAGCCCTCACCAGGGCCTGGAGCACCCACAACACACAGCCAACAACACACGCAACACCAGGTCACTTTATCAACCCAGTTTTAGTGTGGAGTCCATATCGAGCGGTGCTTGAGCACGCTGCTATCATTCACACTTCCGGGTCAAGTGTATGATGGACTATCTCAAGGTGCTCTACAAATTTACCCAGGTGCTCGGGACACTGGGTCTAGTAGGAGGTGAGTACCTGTGAGTCCTCCTGCGTGCATGGAACTGGAATTCACCCACAGAGACATATGCAAGCCTCCAATGCCGCTCCAGGAAGAAGGACAAAGGAAAGTGGAAACACTCTGGAACCTTCCTCACTCCCACCCCTATCCTGGGCCTCCTCCACCTCACCTTACCTGCCATCATCCCCTCCACACAAGCTCAAAGAAGCCAGGTGCTCAAGAATATAGTTTGGGTAATTACCTCTCCCTAACTACAATTTGAAGAACTTCTCAATAATTAGGGTCTGTTCAAATGAACAGTGGTCTCTCTATTTTTTTTGGGGGGGATGCTTCAAGACCTAAAGACTCCCTCCTCCACCCCCAGCCACAAAGCCCTCCCCACACAGAATGAGTAAGACCCAATCGGCAGGCAGAAGGAGGAAGCGGGGTCCACCCAGGACAGCCCTGCGGTTCTCCTCTGATATCTTAAACGATGCTTTTCTGACTAGCTGAATACAGCCCATGCCAGGATTTGCACACACATTTTTACAAAAAGTTCATAACAGACAGTCCACCTCAGCTCTCTGGCTATGAATGGAACCAATATAGAACAAAGGCTGCATCGTTTCCCTGTTTTCCCTAAAACCAGCAAAACTGACACTGGTTATCAGAATGTCACCCTGAGAAAGGAATGAGAAAGCCAATTTTCAAATATGTTCTGATATCCACTCACTTCCAAAGCAACCCTGTTCCCAAAGTAGGAGGAGGAACAAAGGTCTGGAGGGGAGTGACCAAAAGCCAAGGAACGCCATCAGATCTGTTGGTGGGGGGAGACTAGGACCCCATCTGACCTGCTGCGGGGGAGAGGGAGGTAGGACTCCATCTGACCTGCTGGGGGAGGGGAGACTAGCACTCCATCTGACTTGCTCACTGTGAAGTGAGACTGGAACTCTGTTTAATCTGCTGGCTTGGAGGTAAAGCCAGAGTCTGCTACCTTCAAAGCTCTGTCTAGCCTGAGACTTGCTCAGTTCGGATTCACTCATTAACTCTATTCGTCTCTACATTGCCCTGGCCTCCCCAAGGCCAGGTGACTTGTCTGTGTCTAAGTCCTTTTGAAGCCTCTTCCAGAGAGGAACTGGGTTTGTAAGGGGACCTGGTGTCTGCCAGAGCTAGAAGCCTGCTGTGGGGACATGACCGTGTGCTGTGAACAGAGGGAAAGGATCAGGAACGTGAGCTACAGGGGGTCAGAAGAGCAGGGCAATGAATGCCCCCACAAACCTATCCGTTTGTAACACAGCTTAACCCAGAGAGAAGGCTAAAGAGTAGTAAGCTTGTCTGCAGAGGCTCTGGGAGACAAGGCAGACATGGCGGGGGGCTAGCTTGGCGTGCCTCTGGGCAGTTCCGGGAACTCCGGGAGCTGGCGTGGGTGCAGGGCCCAGCACACCCCACACACCATGTGGGAGCTGCTGCTCTGTACTGCAGGACACTGTGAGTTTGTTCTCCTGGAGACAATGAAAAGGCCTCGCAAGTCACACTGCAGAATTATGAGCCATGAATTAAAATACATCATTAACATCTTGGGCAAGCTTATCTGACTTCTGTAGACAAAACACGTATTATCTGAACGAATGGGGGAAATTCCCCAACAACAATGAAGAGTCCCTCTCCTCGCAAACCATTCTGCACAGGATTAACAATTGTGGTTCAGTGTCCCCAGACCAGGGTCCCTCAGAGGTCCATGAAGGGATGTATTCACTGCTCCAGAGTGTACAGGCCACAGGGCAGGGTCTGCGGGCTTCTGTGTCCTCAGACCATCAAGAATCCATTATGAACAGGAGTCCTTTCCACTCTAATAGGAAAACCTGAATGCAGGCCCCCCTCCCACCTCCTCCACTCAGGACAAGGACACAGACCCACAGCCAAGTGCAGAGAGAGCAACAGCCCTGCTTAGGGACATCGGAGAACAAGAAGCCTGGGTGTTTCTGTTAAAAACGCTCATTTTACAAGTGCGCTTCGGCTTTGCTTCATCTGAAAAGGGGGTGGAGGGAATGCAGTTGTCTTAAACAAGACCTTCCTTTAAATTTTAGCAAACCCCAAATAAATTAAAGCAAGTACCATCAGGCCAGATACGGAGAAGCATCCCCACGACTTTCTATGAATCCGTGGTCTTTCTAGCAAGTTCTGCACCTCAGACCAGGGCAGTCGACCGACCCTATGTGCAATCACAGCAAAAATACAATGTGGTCTAAATGGGATTCCTCTGCACGTAAGATACCTTTTAACAAACAAAAAGCCAAATAGCGTCCTTGTTCCAAACAAAAGAGACACTCCATCTTCCAGACACGAGTCCGAGGAGAGAAAGCCTTTGCTCAGAACAAAGGTAACTGCAGTCTACTCTCAAAACAGAGCACGGAGGACAGAGACACAGCTCAGCAAGTGTGAGCATGTGCTGCCCTGACAGAGGACCCAGGGTTCAGGTTCTAGCACCCACATTGCGGCTCAAAACTGTCTGTAGCTCCAGGAGATCCAATGTCCTCTTGTGGCCTCCGAGGACACACACACACACACACACAAATAAATAAAGTCTTAAAAAAAAGGAGGGGGGCAAGAAACCTCTGTGTTTATGAAGATGGGCAGTCACGGCTGAGGAACCAAGGTCACACCCAGAGAATCTCAAGAATGAATGGGGATGGACACTCTTCTCTACCCTCTACTGTGACGGTGAGAGGAGATTTAATAGAATACAGGGCTGGAGTTTGGGATCCAAGTGCAGGATCATCCAGTATGTATACCTACCTATCTGTCCTGCTCCGAAATGAACACATTCCTGTGACTTGTTCACCATTTGCTACTTTCTGAGTCTCGTATCAGTGACTTGTCACTAGGAAAGTAAACATCACAAAGCTAACAAGGGCCAGGGCAGCAGGCGCCAGGCTGCTCCGTGAGGCTCTCCAGATAAGTACATAGGTGTCTGTCCTCTCCCAGGCCACTCAGAGCAGCACCGGGGTCTGATGGCAGAGCAGCTCCCCAGTAGCACGATCTTCTAGAGGTTTCCACGAAGCGCCCCACTTCCAGGCTCTGAGAACTGCACGACCCCCTCTCTGGACAGCCTGGATGGAGAGTCTGCTGCTGCCAAGGGCCGTTCCACAGCGCCCCTAAGACAGCTGGGCTCCTTGTTATTGGGACACCAGGCAGGATTTCAGACTTTGCATCCTCCCTCATCACCATCTAGACCAATGTTACAAATAACTCAGGAAAGCTGAAAACTGGAGCGGTGGGTAGGGCGTGTAACGCCAGAAAAAAAAATGAAAATTCATAAACCTCTATCTTCAAAACCAATGTCAAAAATCAGGAAGCCTTCATGGAACTTCAGGAATAGTCCAGTCTAAAAGCGACTAAGAGATTTCCCAAAGGGCCTGACTTATCAGAGAACCCTCCCAATCCCGGTGTCTAACAGAAACACTTTTTTTTTTTTCAAATTCTTTTAGAAATTATCAGCAGTGAAAACAAACAACCTCATAGAAATACACATTTCCTATCAGTTGAGAGCAAAATACACTTTGGCTACAATCTGTTTCTACAATGGACGATGTCACGTACCCCAAGCAACAGACGCTTGCCCAACTCCAGACACCACCCTAGATGCAGCCTCCCACCTAACCACCACCCAGCTGCAGCAGATACGATCCATCGAGCTGACATTAGCTCATGCCTCTCTGCCGTTTTGTGTGTGGAACAGCCTCCAAGTCACCACCCCGTCAACGAAAGGACAGGCTGGAGCACAAGGCAGGCAACATGCCGGAGCAAGCTGAGCTTCCCGCCACCCGTAACCTATGTCCCTTCCTTCCCAGCTCACGGGAGAAATAAACACTCTAGTAATGAGTTTTACTGAACTCCAGAACTTACACATCTGATGCAGACCATGCTCTGAATTAAGTGCATTTTGGTGAAACAACGGCAAAGCACATCTCGTCAGGCCTTAAGATTTTGTTTGCCATTATGTAAACACCAACCAACACACCCTGAACTCACAAAAGGACCGTCCTCCCAACATGCTTAACTGTACATACAGTACTAATACTACACCCATCTGAGTCTTCCAGATTGATGGCTGCCGAGAGCAGCGGCAACAGGACCCAGTGTATCACTAACATTCACGGTCCTTCTGCAAAGCAGCCAGAGCCCTACAGGAGGGTGATCCATCAGAGAATGTTTACAAAGACTGACTCCTGAGGAGAACATGATGTCACATTTCATGGGATTTACCCTGCTTTCCCTGTCTAAAAATATACCTTCAGACATGTTTACCGGCTCGCTGCAGCAAGTTGTAGTCTTGAGGATCAAAGACCACCTAGACTTCCCTTGCTAGGAAGCATAAAGCTCAGCAAGCCAAATGCCATCCTAACTCTCTGGAAGGCTTTGTTGTGTTGTCCAGTCCCAAAAATTATTGCAAGGTTCCACACAGAATGGCTGTGAATGATCTTGCCAAAATAAGACTATGCTTTAGGAGGCTACAGCTTCTTAGTGAAAATGAATGTAAAATAAAGAATTTTTTTCTTTAGTTTCCAGGTGCTGAGCTCCACCCTGAGCCCCTAGAGCAGTGGTTCTCAACCTGTGGGTTGCAAACCCTTTGGGGAGTCAAACAACCCTTTCACAGTAGTATCTCCTAAGACCGGGAAAACACAGATATTTACATTACAATTCCTAACAGTAAAAACAATAGCTTTGAAGTAACGGTGAAAGTAGTTTTATGGGTGGAGTCACCACAACATTCTGTAGGGGTCGCAGCATTAGGAAGGTTGAGAACCACTGCCCTACAGAGAAGTGCTGTCTTTAGACTCACAGCAGGACCCGACACACGGAAGGAAGGTTAGATCTTGTGTCTTAGTCTAACACTGGCTCACGTCAATCACGCCGGTTGCTTGCAAACATTTTCCAAAAGCCCAAGACCATGTTGCTAACTGTGTGACTGTATAAGGACAGTCCCTTGGCCAAAAGGTCAGGACTGTTGTAAGTGCATGTCATTTAACGGTGCACACATCTACTGATACCACTTTTCCTTCACCTGCCCCTCACCCTCCACCCCTGCACACAGGAACACACATAGCCCTGGATTTCTCTTCTCTAATTTGTCCAATGCAAATGTTGTAAGCAGATGCCCAAGGTGCTGCTAGGAGACAGGCAGAGATTAATAAAGTTATGCATCCTGCATCTGGCAAGGTGGGGCCTGGAGGTGGAGCTACTGGGCCTCTGCCACACATAACAGGCCATGCCTGTTTGCAGACATGATTCTATGCGGTTCATGAATATTACTTACACATGCGTGTTTATAGAAACAACCACACATACACCCCTGGCTGGTAACAGAGAAAGTCATTCAAGCTCACCATTCAATACGGCCACTTGTCTAGTAGAGAGAGGCTGTGTGGCTGCGTATATTGGATGCTCATCTCTATGGAAGACAGAAGCAACACAGGGGGCAGTTAACTTGCTCGAACCCGGCACTGGAGACTAAAAGAACCCAGCTCCCAGCGTCTGCCAAACTGAGCCCCTGTTTAAGCTGCCACACATGATTCGCTAGTAAGCATGAAGTAACCGGAGGAAAAGCCACTTTGCCTACGCACTCTCATCCCTGCCTGGGCTCCCATCTGTAATGAGATGGCAGGAACACAGAGCACATTTAGGTGGCTCTACCAAGCAAGGCTTCCGGAATGCTCCAACAGTGCATTCTCATGAACTATCGGTACTGAGGATGAAGTTTAAACGGAGCCACCTCACACCTGTGCAAGTCACACCATCCAATGTGTCGGCCCGGGAACTGTGACTTCACACAAGTGCTGTGGGCCTCTCGGCTCTGCACCTAAACCCCCATGTCAAGCCACTCCTGGCCACATGTAGCGTGACGCTGCTTTCTGTTTCCTGCTTTATTTCCTGCTGAGTTCATTTTCCTTTGCAAAAATCACTTTGCTGCACTAAGCCTGTGTCCATTAGAGAAGGCTACAGGGCTTGGTGCTGCCTGCTCTGTCTGCAAAAGGGAAAGCCGCAGAAGGAAAAGCCACAGAAGGGAAAGCCACAGGTCTCAGGTGATGCCTGATGAATTAAACTGACAGGGCACCAGACGGGGGCACAGCCCATCAGTGTTACCATGTGTAGCAGACAAAGATCTTCAAGTACCTACAGGACAGCCAGGATGACACTGTATGCGTAACACAGAGAACAGAACAGGTTCCTGGTGTAAAAGACTCTCCGTTCTAGAAAGTTCTTGGTAGGAAACGACATTCCTCATTCTCTCCTCATTCACTGGACATCTCCACTGCAGACATGCAAACCACATGCTCTCGTAGGCAGGATAGTTTCCTAAATCAGTTCTCAAAACTCTGAAGGGAAACTGCAAACTAATGAAGACAGTGAATTTCAAAACAAGAGCCAAGGGCTAAGAGCACGGCTCAGTCAATAAGGGCTTGTCAGACAAGCATGAGAACCCGAGTTCGGACCCCCAGCATCTGGGTGAAAAAGTTGGGTTCAGTGGTGTGTGTCTGTAATCCTAGCTGTGAGAGACAGAGACAGGAGGATGGCTGGATTCCACTGACCACACACAGAGCCTGGCCAAATTAATTAAAATAATAATTAATCAAAGTTAACCTCTGGCCTCTACATGAGCTCATACTAGCATGTACATGTGTATACACACACACATACACACACACACACACACACACACACAGTTTCCCTACAACCTGCCCCTCATTGGGTCTTGTACATGGAAAGGTGCTGAACATTCAACTTCTTCAACCTAAAGATGTCCTTTCCCAAAATACATTAACCCAAAGTTGGGACCTAGAAAGAAGTTGTCTCCACACTTCAAGCTGACTTCCCAAGGACACAATGGAAAACTTGCCAGTCCCCTCACCACCCTACTGGTCCTCACATCAGCAGTGCCACGGACACTCTCAAAGAGTAGTGCCCAGGCTAAATGTGTAAGGTCACCCCCAACAACACAAATACCACTAGCAGCTGCTCTTCCTCAAGTGCCCAAGTCCTTAGAGAAAAGCCACCCTGAAGGAAACCTTCCAAAAGGCCGGCATGACAGGGGTCTCAGACACCCAAGCCACTCTTGTGCACCGTCCTTACCGAGGGAGGCCCATGGGGACTCTGCACCCCTGGAAGAACCCAGAAGGGAGGCAGGTCCTAGAGCCACCGAGGTCAGAGACTTGGGGACCCATCAGCAGCTCTTCAGAGCAGCAACTATACATGTGTGAAGAACGGCTGTGAGCACTGAGCTGTGGCTGAGTACACATGCTCCTGCCAGGCAGTAGGCATATGAAGCCATGGAACATGTGGGCACCTGCAGAGTGTGCCTGCATTTTAAGTGTGTGCGCTTGCCACATGTTCTAACGTAAGTGTTAGCACAACCTGAGCACGTCACGTGGAGATGAACACACGAACACTCATGCCAGTGGGTCTGCTCAGCAGCTACTGTGAGCTTTGGGAGGATGATAGTGCCTTCTAACACATACACATACACACACACACACACACACACACACACACACACACACGCCCCTTTGTTTTTGAGATAACCAGTCCTGTCCCTCAATAGAGAGCTCAGAATGTGCTCTGGCTTCACCACTGTGACAGTGGATACATTGTCGTCCTGAGCATCCCTATGGTCTTCCCCACAGTCCAAATGTCCCTGAGAGCAGTGGGTCCCTTCACAGCCACAGATTCAGGCCACCACAAAGGAATGTACGGCCTTCACCTCAGCCAGGGCAGACCTGCTGCTGCTCAGCCCAGTGTGAATTCTTAGCAAGCACAGTCCATCTGCACACACTTGAGACCCTGAAGGGCAAAATTCCTCACAATCCAGCAGAACATGTTCAGAAGACCATGCTTGTGCTGAAGCACCTTCTGTTGGAAATGTATCACCAGCCAAGGTTTCAGCAGCACCTACAAACAGCTGCAGCTCTCTCTATGGGGCCTCTATAGCTCTCACATGAGAAAGCAAGGGACTCAGAATGGCAGGCAGGTATTTTTCTTCAATAGCACTGGTTCCCATTACAACTCGGAGTGATCCAGGGGCCAGAAGCAGTACCGTACATAACACAGAGATTAGGAGAGTGGTCCACCTTCCACAACACATGCCAGCAACAGGTAACATGGCCAGCCACTGGAGGAGGAATGCACTGTTGGCATCCATTAGGTGGGGTCTGTTCTGCAAAGGACCTGACTGAATTCCTGCAGGTGGTTCTCACTGTCCACACATCATAGCCACTTCTGAATCACTGCAACTTCGTCATTCACCGCTGCTGACGTAATGGTGTAAGCCAAGGAGTACACTCACCCACAAATGAGCATCGTGCCTAGAAAGCCCTGTGCTGAGTTTTTGGCTTGAGTCACACCAGCCATTCATGTGCCTATAGAATCCAACAAGAGGCTAAACTCCCCCATGTTGCCAGAAGTAGAACTCCACCTCACTGCTGCCACCAAATGTGCCCAGCACTCCACACGCAATGCAAGGCTCATGTCTGCTGGGGATTGTGCCTCGTTTAGATGACATCACTCAGAGTGAGCAGTCTGGAAGCATCTCTCTGGACTGTGTCCCTTCCACCTCAAAATCCCATCCCACCTTCCAGAATTTCCAAATTCCAATGTCTACAATGAACCCACTCAGGTGTCCTAAGAGTATGCCTGGGCCCCACAAATGGGTGTGATCTGAACATAGAACCTCACCGGGACTTGATCACCACTCTGGTCATAGACCAAGCATGCTATGGCCACACAGCTTACAGTGGAAGCGGGAGGCTGTGGTTGGCTGGCATGTGAGCTCAACTGTAAACCAGGACAAAACCACAGGGATTTGACGGGCTACTTTTTCACTCTTCTTTGGAGAGCCCTGTGCCTCAGACAGCTTTGCCTGACACTACAAGGGCTAAGGACCTGGGGGATGATGTACCTGAAACCAATGGCAAGAGCCCATCACTGAAAGGGACTTCTGTCCTACATGACAGAACCCATGCTGTATCACCATCCAAACTTTCCTGATGGAGTGATCATGCCTCTACTTTAAAAGAAATAACAGGCTATTCCAACGCACACTGAATAAGGCTCTTCAGCACTTCGCTGGTAAACACTCCAGTGACCTTATGACCAAGGCAGCCCTTTGTCTGTAGCAACACAATCACCATTAATGACAGGCACCGTTTTTTCATACAACAGGGAATCGTGACAGCTTCCCCTGGTCAACCAGACCAAGGAGACCACAGGGGCCAGAATCTAGCACTTCTGAGACCCAACTGGTCCTCCCAGAACCATTCAGATGCCCCACTTAACAAGGCCTATGAAGGGAAGGAGAGGGTGATGGGGAGCCATAGTCACCCACAATTTCTTAGCTTACCATGGACTTATTTGTAGGACAATGAACATTTTGAATCAGCAAAACTCAAAAGCAACATGAGAAAATACACCTCAAAGCTTACAGCCCTGGTACACGTGGCTCACAGCCAATGCCAGGTCTCTCTCCCAGACTAGGACGCAGCAGCAGCAGCAGCAGCAGCATGCGTACCCAAAGTCCACTGCAGAGGACAGATGCCAGCTAGTCACCTGCAGGTCACAATGAGATTCAACAGGGATTTCCCAGAAGCCAGCTTGGGCCATGGAACTCCACCCACAGGGCTACCGCTCCTGTGCACCCCACCTCAACCTCAGCATCCTCATCTGTTTCGCATCTCACTACGGCCAGGCTCTTACCCAAATCCAGAGTGGACAGATGCAAGCTAGCTTTTCTGTCTCTTGCCATCCAAGTGCCATTCAGGTCACCATCCATTCAACATTTCCCTTACAGTATCTGTTTTCTGAGTATTTCTGTCACCTAAGTAGCCTGGCTGGTGTACCGTTGGGGTCACACCTACACAGCTGGACCCATACACTGAATCCTCTATGCACATGGTCTAGATCGTACCACCACAGCCTCTGAGAGGGCAAAGGGGCAAGAACACCATGTCACCTGCTGTGGGTTTTCAAAGCACAGGCTCCCCCATCCAATCCAGTCACGTGTGACCTTAACAAAGACAGCATCCAGGACCACTGAAGGCACAGCGGTCATCACCGCCCATCCTGGCAAAAAGACAGAAAGGCCCTACACACCTGTCCTAAAGCAGCCCCTCAGGTGAAACCTGGGGATGGCACACTTGGACCCTGGGATGAGAAGGCTGGTGGCTCAACCTATGAAGAGCCACCAGGAGGACACAGTCCCCACCCCAGGGGCTGGAGGTTCAAGAAGGGCAGCCGTCAACTCTCCAGCACCCTCCACCCCTGCGGCTGCTGCTCTCGGCCCCAGACACACCTCCCAGGAGGAAGCACACTCGGCCTGCACCCCAAATACTTCGTGCCTAAAAATCTGAAATCTGACCATGCAGGGGGTCATGCAGAGAGCTGGGACAACATGGGGAGAAAACAACCAGTCTTGTGGGCAAGCTGGTGATCAGAGGTGGGTATTTAAGAAAGCACACAGTTAAGGAAAATCTGCTGCAGCAAATATTAAAATACAGGCACTCAGCCTCTTGGGCTACTATACGCAGTTTCAGGACACACTGAAGCACTCCAAACAGCTTCTGGTAAACCACACGGTGAGGGCTGCTACCTCTCGTGTCTACACAGGCAGCAGGCACAGGAAGCATGCCGGACAGAGGCTCAATGGCAGGGCAGCCACGAGGGCATCTACCATCCCACCTCTGATCATAGCCACTGTTCTCAACCAACACGGAAGTCACGCCAGATGGATACACCTGGGGGTGAGCTTGGAAGATGACAGGTGAGCATAACTTTCTCCGGATATAGGATAAAATATTTCTAACTTTTTGGTGCTAAGATTCCACAGTTTGTTTATTTGCTTATGTGTTTGTTGAATAAAAAGGCAGGGGCCATCAAGACATCCCATCCTTTGTATGCTCAAGAGATGATTCTTTGCCTGTGGACTCAAGAGTGGAAACCCCTGAACTGAATGGAAGGACAAGCTCTGCAGGGTCTCAAGACAGCCAGGAGAGCCCCAAGTCTCAGAGAAGAAGATAACATCCCCCTCAAACAGCTATAAAACATGGCAGAGTAACCCCCACCCCTGAGAAAGGTATGAGGAGCTGGGCTGCGAAGGCCTCTCCAGAACCTACCCTTGGCCATTTCACATACAAGCTTAAACAGACTGTTTTCTTACTTTGTAGCCTATGTATTTTATAAGATCTGGCATTGAGTCATTCAATGCTGGGAAGTCGGGCAGGACCAGGTAGGAGAGGATAACCAAGAGCGACAGAGAATCTATGCTGCAAATTCACAGCTCCAAGTGTGTGTCATGTCACAGAGGACAACCATGGCCTCCTCATCTCAGACCACTTCCAAGGAGTCACCAGCCACAAGGCCAGAGCCCGTCCCCCTTCTTCTGCAAAGGCTCTCCAGCTTCACACATGGCATGCCCTGTGTCCCACAGACTACTGTTGCCTCTTCTTCAGTGTTTGTCTTTAAATGACTCTGCCTCCTGCTGGGCCTCCTGCTCATTAACAGCCCCAGCACCCGAGGCCAATAGCTTGCGTCCAAGGCTGACTTCCTGCCTAGGACACCCAGCCCAGGTTTACAGCACGACCTGAGCCCCTCCAGGAAGCTGCATTTAAAACACACAAGAGCCAACAGCCAGCAGCATGTGTTATGAGCTCTTTCAAACACACTGGGCTGGGAAGGGTTTCAGTCACAGAATGCTTGCCTAACACACTGGGTTAGCCACTCAAAACTGTCAAAATAGACATACTATGTATGTATCGGTCCAGTGAGCTCACTCACCACCCTTAAAGTGATTCTACCATTCTGCCAGCATGTAGATATAGGAACTAGGCCCAGAGAGGGTGCACACACCACTCTGTGTCACCCAGCTCAAAATGTCTGAGAGGGACTCTGATGGGATCTGGGGAGGTGAGAGTGGAGTTCCCCAGATGTCTGAGTTATCTCCCCCAGGAAGAGGCTGTGGGAATAAAGGGATGAGGTAGAAAGGAGACGCATAGGCCGGAGCAGAACTCTGCAAGACTGGGCTACAAAGACATGACTATCCAAGACACACCCACGTGCAGCACACACCCCCAACTCAAACACAGGAAACACAAAGGCACAAAACCCATGCACGCCTCTGAAGGTCTTCAGACATCAATGCCTCTGCTCCTGCTTCTCACACACCCAGTGGCTCACCCAAGGCCAGCCCCAGTGCAAACTGCCGCGCTCTCCCAGAGCGATGAATCCAAGCTCTGTGAGATACTTCACTTAAGCCACTGATGGCTTCGAATCCTGTGGGAAAACACTCAAAAGGGAGACCTGCTCACAGGGTCACTCCACTCCCACCTTCCAGATGCTCTGGGCTAATTTGGGGAGCGTGAAATAGAGAGCAAACAAGGAGGCCAGAGTAGCCAGAGCTGACATTCCCTCTTGAGTCCCATGACTGCTGCCCCTTTATAACTGTCCTCACTGGTCTCCCTCAGCACTCCACCTCCAGCGCAGGATCAAGACTTGTCCAGCCTAGCTAGCTACTGGTGGTCACGAGTGCTGGCCAGTGTGTGGCAGGCAAGACCCATCTCCAAACAGCTCCAGTCAGTAAGCACTGTAGTGTGCCCAAAATAATCAACCCAGAAAGAAGAGACAGCTATCTAACCTGACTGGACACGATTGCACAGACAGCAGGAGACCCAAGGGTTCCACACCGAGATCAGCAGTATGAGGGATGTCATCCCATTACCAGCCAGCTGAGTGCTAACACAGGGACCAGGGCAGGCAGAAGGACTGAGGGACAGACGGAGCCAAGGCCATTCATGTTAGATGGCTGTACCCTTAGTTAGAAAGCAAATGGGAAGTCAGAGAGCACCTGAAGGGGCAAGTGTGACCAACCAGGCTGTGAGCAGACAATGGACAGGAGAAATGGGGAGACGGGGTCCTGAAGCACCTTTGTGACCAACCAGGCTGTGAGCAGACAATGGACAGGAGAAATGGGGAGACGGGGTCCTGAAGCACCTTTGGGGTGCAATAAAGCAAGGCAGCAGTCATTCTGAGCAACAGTGTGTGGAGAGGCCTTGCAGGATTGTCTCCACAGAGGCTCAATGATTGGACAAAAGCTAATGTCCTCATCTAACTAGATTCCAGGCACCTCTAGAAAAGAAAAGGCATCACCATTTCCCATGAGGTTACCCTGGTCACTACTAAAAGCTACAAGCAGCTGCTCCCCAGTCAAGGAAGATGGGATCATGAAGACTCACTACCCAGGGGCCCTGGGTCACAGTCCCAGTATACCCTGCTCCCTCCCAGTGTGGTTGTGGGGACAGCGCAGTCCGAGATAGGACAGGAAAACCTCCCCACAGCTCCAGCCAGGGAATATGTTACATTACCTAGGCAGCTTCGTTTTCTCAGAGCAGTGTAGCCATTTCTTGTAGCTGTGAACGTGCAGCTTAAGCCCACTGGTTTCCTGTTTTCTTTTCCATTCATTTTCAGGTGTAAAACAACAGCATGCATCGTACCCTCTTTATGCAGCCAAAACGATGCATAAAATAAAAAACAGCAACCAGCACTTCCAATATTCACCCACTGGTTTACAAGTTTTGTCATATGGGCAGCCTCACAAACTGGTATAATCCACCCAAAACCGGCTTAGAGCACAGAGGTCTCTTGGGAGACTGCACCAGGTCAGCATGCCAGCGAGAGCAGCCTGGCTGCACACAGTTCCCTGCAGAGGTACCCTAGGAGATCATCCAATGGACTATAAAGGTCAAGCAACTGGTGAAGTCTACTTCCTGTGCAACAAAACGTGTGCATCGTATTTGTCTAAAGTCACAGACGCTAGGACAGGTGGTATGTGTCATCCTTTGTGGCCTGGACAGGCCTATGGTCGCCAGGCGAGGTGAGGTAAACCACTCAACTAGGAGGAGGGCAAGAACTCAGTCTGTGAAGTGCTCACCTCATCAGCGCGGGATCCCAGTCTGATCCCCAGAGCCCACGTGGTGCACACACCTGGAACCCCAGTACAAGGGAAGAGGAGGGCGGATCCTCAGGCCTGCTGGCCAGCCAGTCTCACCCAATCAGTAGCCCCAGGCCAGTGAGAGACCCTACCTAAACAGCAAGCGCATGTATGTACGTACACACACACACACACACACACACACACACACACACACACACACACACACACCCACACACCACCCAACTCCAGGGGCACAGATAAAGATGTACATCCATGTCACCATTCACTCCACCGCTTGGTCCTCAAGGAGCCTTTGCTGTGAGGACTACATCACCTCCCACATACTTGTCTCCTAGTGAGGAAAGATCCTAAACCTCTCAGCAACAACGGAGCATGAACAACAGGAATGGCTGAGGGGTCGGCACCCCAGAAGAGGCCCAACACCCACTCCTCACCAGCTTCAAGCTCACTCCTGAGTATTCCACTTGTTCTAATGAAGTTAGAGGTTCCCCCCACCCCTCCCAGATTTAGCTCTGAACGCCGGAACAGAAGCACCCAGTGGAGTGGAAACTGGACGTGCTAACCTCTGCTGCCTGGCAGAAACTGGGCGCCTTCTCCCAGCAAAATGTAAAATTAGTAAACTGACAGCAGGGTGAGATCACCAGGCCAAAATTACCCCCAAACTACTACTTCTTAAGAATCTGCTGTCCTGCTCCTCCTGGAACAAACCACACAGCTCCACCTTTGTACTTATAGGGCTTCTTAAAAATAGGCTTCGGCGGAGACTTCTGAATGTACGGGCTGCACAACACAGTGACCACACTCAGAATTCTCAACTACAAACCTGCCCTTCTTCTCCAAATAACTAAAAACCCAGTAACAGTTTCCACTACTGCCTGGGGGAAAAAAGGTTTCTCTCAATGGAAGGGAAATGGGAAACTACTGGGCTGTGGCCAGGGGAGGAACTCAGGAGCCATGGTAACTCTGGCCTTCCTATCAAAGTCTTCAACATTTCTAAAAATATAATGCAACGTTGGGATTTAACAGAAACCTCCATTTTCTAATTTTATCTTCTTCCATTAGAAAGCTTGGAACCCTATCCTGGAAATCAGGCTGTGGTGATCTGAATAAGAATGGCCCCCATAGACTCCTGTGTTTGACTGCTTGACCCGTAGGGAGTGGCACTATTAGGAGATGTGGCCTCGTTAGAGTAGACGTGGTCTTGTTGGTGGAAGTGTGTCACTGCAGGAGTGGGCTCTGAGGTCTCATCTATGCTCAAGCTGCGCTTGGTGTGGCACACAGTTCACTTCCTGTTGCCTGTGGATCAAGACGTGGAACTCTCAGCTCCTTCTCCAGCACTATGTCTGACTACATGCTTCTTGCCATGAGGATAATGGACGAAACCTCTGACCTATATATAAGCCAGCCTCAATTAAATGTTTTCCTTTCCAAGAGTTGCCGTGGCCACGGTGTCTCTCCACAGCAATGGACACCCTGACAGGGACACTGGCACAGCCACCCCACTTAAATGCTTTCACCTAACACGCATGACTGTGTTCTTAAGGCAGGCGTCAAATTGTACATTTAAGTGGCTAAAGTGGCATATTTTATACTATGTACATATTATCACAATAAAAATACAAAATAAAGATTTTCAAAAGCAGGAGCTCATGTAAAATCCTACTATATGTACTTCCCCAGCAATCTACAACATAAAACGGGAACTAAATTTATAAGATAGCACCAAGCAAACAGTGTATTTCTACATTTGGATGCAGCTTATTAATCGCTGCTTTTTAAGATTTATTTTCTTTTTAATATGGGGAGGGGCACATACACTTGAGTACAGGTGTTCATGGAGGCCAAGAGGCAGCCAGATCACCTGGAGCTGGAGTTAAAGACGGTTGTGATATGGCTGCTGGGATCCAAACCCAGGTTCTCTGCAAGAGCAGTAAGTGCTCCTAACAACTGAGCCACCTCTCCAGCCCCATTCCATTTGATTTTTATATTTTTGGTTGTGAGCCTAGCCTTTAACGGCTGAGCCATCTCTCCAGCCCCATTTGATTTTTATTAGCATTTAACACCCACCCTTGACTGAAAGCACTCCAGTTCTGACTAACTCGGAGCCAGGACTCCCTACCTGTGATTTTCTGTCTGCATCTGTCTGATTCCATGAGGTAAATAAAACTAATCAATGTCCTTCCGATCCTTTTCCCTTTACACACCTTCTCTGAAGGTTTCTGTGTTAGCTAGCTGATCAGAAAACACCTTCCAGAGGGCGGCATTCTTCGCAAGAAATAAGAAGCCTAAGTAAAACAGGCGTGAAAACACTGCAGGGCAGCTGGGGTACTGTACACAGTGCAGACACTGTCACTGCAGGGCAGCTGGGGCACTGTACACGGTGCAGACACTGCAGGGCAGCTGGGGTACTGTACACGGTGCAGACACTGCAGGGCAGCTGGGGTACTGTACACGGTGCAGACACTGCAGGGCAGCTGGGGTACTGTACACGGTGCAGACACTGTCACTGCAGGGCAGCTGGGGTACTGT
This sequence comes from Peromyscus californicus insignis, assembly GCF_007827085.1. Lineage (NCBI taxonomy): Eukaryota > Metazoa > Chordata > Mammalia > Rodentia > Cricetidae > Peromyscus > Peromyscus californicus. The sequence continues at coordinate 71,427,541 of NW_026294469.1, read as the reverse complement.
ACACGGTGCAGACACTGCAATGCAGCTGGGGTACTGTGCACAGTGCAGACACTGCAGGGCAGCTGGGGTACTGTACACGGTGCAGACACTGTCACTGCAGGGCAGCTGGGGTACTGTACACGGTGCAGACACTGTCACTGCAGGGCAGCTGGGGCACTGTACACGGTGCAGACACTGCAGGGCAGCTGGGGTACTGTACACGGTGCAGACACTGCAGGGCAGCTGGGGTACTGTGCACAGTGCAGACACTGCAGGGCAGCTGGGGTACTGTACACGGTGCAGACACTGTCACTGCAGGGCACCTGGGGTACTGTACACGGTGCAGCACCAGCACAGGCTCTTTCTCCACTCATCCCAGAAGGAAGCAATCACAGCTGGGGCATCCCCACCGTAACCCTCCAGGAGAGGAGCATGCACTCTCAGGGAGGGCTCACAGGCCTACTCCGTCTCCTTAACTAGGTGTATGGTTCATCTGTCACTGAACTTAAGCAGCCCCTAACCTTCCGCACTGTGATATGAGGGACTTATAACGGAAAAACAGTTTTTCAATTCAACTCTCCAGATTCTGGGAGGCGGGGTAGGTGTAAAGGGCACAATTAGTGCTCCCACTTCTTGTATCTACAGGCCTGTGCTTGTCAGGTTTGGTTTGGTTTTCGACAATCTGACACAAGCTGGAGTTGAATGGGAAGAGGAATCTCACTGAGAAAATGCCGCGGTCATACTATCTGAAGGCAAGACTGTAGCCCGTTTTCCTGGTTAAAGATTGGTGGGGGTGCGGGTAGGCCCAGTCCACTGAGGCGAAGGGCGAGGGGGAATGCCATCCCTGGACACGTGGGCATGAGTTGAAAAAGAAAGCGGGCTGAGTGGGCTATGAGGAACAAGCCAGGAAGCAGACCCCTCTGAGGACTCTGCTCCAGTTTCTGCTCCCAGGTCCCGGTCTCAAGTTTCCGCCTTGGCCTCCGTCAAAGGACTACCACACAGGATATGGAAGCCAAATAAACCCTTACTTCTCCACGTTGCTTTTGGTCACGCTGTTTCATCACAGAAACCGAAGCCCTAAGACAAGGCCACAAGGGGCTGAACTGCTCTGAACTGAACCAGCCCATCCCCACAAGATGAGATTCTACAATAGAAGCTGATGAGAGCCCAGGAGTTTATCTGGGAGCCCTGGGCTTCCCGCCCGGGCCCCAGCGATCAGACACCAAGTCTCTATCTTAGCACATACTTCTCTGGCCAAAGCCAGGCTGGCAGTTTAACTAGGAGTCCTCAGCCTCCTTCCCGCATGTCCCCATGCCCCACTGCCTCACCCCCCTCCAGCACTTCGTGTCCTGCCAACAGCACCACTGTCCCTGTAGTTCCTGGAGATGACAGTTATCCCTCCCACCCGTCACACTCAACAGATGATGAACATGTCTTAGGGGCTCTACCTTGCAACATAAGCCAAAGCAGCCCGATGGCGATGGCGTGTCTTTCTCCCTCCTCACACATCGGCCCAACTTCCACCCTCTTCCCTGGGCCATCAGCTGCATGATTTCTCTGTTGCAGGATGACTTCAAGGCTGTTGCAGGTTAACTTCTCCAGTATCAGCTCTCGGAGAAATGAGCTCACTGTGCAAGCCTGAAAACCTGAGTTCAATCCCTGACTCCTGCAAGTTATTCTCTGGTCTCCACAAGCACCCTGGGGCGCACACCTACAATGCACACGTAAGTGTAATTTTTAAAGTAAAAATTATAATAATTTAAATTTTTTAATTAAAACACATACTAGCTCTGAACCACTGACCTGGCACACCCAAAGTCCTTAGCACTCGTGCACACTTACACACAAGTACACATATGTGCACAAGGCAGGTGTGTGTTTCAAGTTAAGACTGTGTGCACACACACACACACATACACACACGAAGGTGTGTATGCTTACACTGACTTAAACACATCCACACTTTGGAGTGTAAATACATGGCACACTTGCATGTGTGCATACTGTGCACTTATAGCATGAAAGTACATGCCTTCACACACACATTGTTCACTGTTACACAATTGTGTGCTTCTGTACATGTGTGCTTGTATACACTCATACACACACACACACACACACACACACACACACACACACACACAGAGCCGTGTAAACATTCAGGTACTCACCCGTGGCCATGTGCTTCTGCATACATACATGAATGTGCACAGGTGTTCACACACCTCTAAGCTCCAGCGTTCTCATACTTCCCCTCCTGTCCTGGGCTCTGGCCACTTTCCTGTCCCCTAGAACCATTACCTACTGCTCCCCAGAAGCTGGAGTCCCTAACAGTACACCCTTCAAGTGTACTTTCAAAGGTAATCTCACAAACATAAAAAGTTCAAGCTGAAAAACAAAAACAAACAGTGACCCCGCAGTGATCACTTGCTCTTGTCAACCAGGAGGACAGAGCCCATCCTAAACATCTGTAATCCACCCAGGAAACGTTCAATCACAGCACGCCTCAAATAAAAGCCCTACAAGGTACGGAAAAGCAAATCTGCAAGACCACACTACACCCACCACCAGGAGGTGACTACGGAGCGGCGTGGAGGTCAGGACACGTGTGGAGCAGAGGCCACAGGACAGCAGGAGTCCCTCTGTCCTGGCATCCTCCGACAGCTTAGGTCTGAACAGGCGCACGCAGGGTTCAGAAGTTACACGTGTAAACCAGTAGGGAGGCCAACAACAAGGCACTTTCGAAACGCCTCTGACCAAGAATTAAGTGCAATTAATTGATACAGTGATGGAAATAACAGGGAGACACAAAGAAGCATGCCACAAAGGCTTTTCCAACGAAGACCACAGCCTGGACTACGGGGTGAGAGCTTATCACAGGGAAAGAAAGGAAGGGAAAAAGGAAGGAGAGGCAAATCAGTTTCAGAAATAAACGGAATAAACTCAAAAGAAAATACACAATAGGATTAAAGCCTAAATCCAACTATTTGTTCCCTATAAGGCATTCCTAAAATTAAAGACCTCTGAACAGTCGACCAGAAATAGCAGAGCAGAATATACCCGAGAAAGACAAACAAAACCGACAGTGAAAATTCTAATGTCCTGTGAAGTTTAATCTGGGGCTGGACAGCAGCCCCGGGCAGAGCACTTGCCCAGCATTCACAAGGCCCTGGTCCCGTCCCCAGCACTGCAGAAAGGGGAAAAAACCACTAACACTAAATTATAAAGTATGAAGATATCACTGACTGACACTTTTAAGACAAACAACAGAATAAAATGCAAAGCACAATTCGTGAAGACAGAAACATCAGCAGAGAGGAAAGATGACCCAGGAAATGTGATGAATCTCTCATAACCCTGGATGATTAAAGCAAACATAAGTAACAGATCTGAAGGACATCGATGTTCCCTCTAACTTCACAGTCCATACACAAAGTGCCCCACGCACCTCAAAAGCCAGCAGAGGCCCCCCCATGGGCTCCACACATACCACCATGACAAAAAGTCAACACGTACTCCCAAAACAGGATTACCAAAGGATCAGCCACATGAGAGGCCTCAATTCTCATAGTGACATAGAGGGGGCCAGAACTAGGCCGCCCACCGGTCCAAGTCCAATGTACATAAAGAAGCAAAATAAATACCCGAGGCTAACCCACAAAGAAACAGTAACATGGACATATAAAAATCATCTACTCACTTTTAATGACCCCAATGAAGCATCTAGCCAGAAGGAGGAGGTGGAGTCTAATGATTTCCCCCACAGGAAAAATAAGAGAACACAGTAGGTCATGGTTACACATGTACGTGAACTTGGAAGGCTGAGGTAGGGGGATGGAGAGCTGGAGAATGCCAGCCTGGAACACATAATGAGCTCTTGTGTCAAAAAATAAGCCAAGGCTGGAGTGATGCTCAGAAGTTACAAACATAGAACTCTTGGAGAGGACCCAACTTCAGTTCCCAGCAAACAAGATGGTCCGTTCACACCCACCTGTAACTCCAGCTCCAGTGGATTTGATGTCTTCTTCTGGCCTCTGTTTATAGGTACAAAGATGTGTATACTCATACACATATACCCATAAACAAAAAATAATTTTAAATATGTTCCATAAAGATATTCGGAACACTTAAGAAGGTGGTTATTATCCAAAGTGTTCTTGCAAAGCAAAAATCCCAAATTATTAACAGAAAAACTGACTAAATGAAGTCAAGTGATTTTCAAGAGAGATAAAATGACCTGCAAACATTAAGAAATACATATCATCTTATGATGCAATGGTATTTCAGGCTGGCCAAGATTTTAAAGACTGGTAACAAAGACAGAGGAACCCAAGAGCACAGATTCTTAGAGAGTGATCCATGTCACTAGGGACCTCTGTTGGGAAGTCTGGTGATACTCACCCATTAAGATAACCTCTTGCCGGGCGGTGGTGGCGCACGCCTTTAATCCCAGCACTCGGGAGGCAGAGGCAGGTGGATCTCTGTGAGTTCGAGGCCAGCCTGGGCTACCAAGTGAGTTCCAGGAAAGGCGCAAAGCTACGCAGAGAAACCCTGTCTCAAAAAAAAAAAAAAAAAGATAACCTCTTGTTTCAAATACCACACCTTGGGGAACTTACCCTAGAAATATTCCCACAAGGACATACACTGTATATCTGGAAAGTACCCTGCATGCTAGAAACTCTGGAGGCGACCCCAATGTCCACCTCCCAGACACAACAAACTCAGGAAACGGAACTAGTAGGCACAGCACTCCCCTGTGGGATATTTGTGATCAAGGCCACCCAAATAGTCTGTGCTCTTCCCACACTGGGCATAGAGCATGTTCAAGTGGGTGTGCACACACATGACTATGACTGAGGCATGCCTTTAAATTTTTATATTAAAAAAAAATGCAAAGAGAATGAGGAGATCTTAGTAGGTAACGGTGTTTGCTATGAAATCAAGAGAACCTGAGTTCAAATCCCAGCAACCACATAAAATCCATGTGTGACTAATGAATGCCTGTACCCGATTCCCTGAAGCTCACTGGCCAGCCAGCCTAGCTGAAAGGCTCAATGAGAATGTCTCAAAAAACAAGATGGAAAGCTCTATAGAGGATGAGAGCTATGTACTCTTCTGGCTGTGAATGCACATGTACCTGCACATACCTGTGAGTGCACACACCACACACGTGTGTATGCATATACTAATATACATGTATACAGAGAATTTTTTAATCTTAAAAATGTGGTTGTAGAAAAACTCATGTAACATGATACCATTTTAACTGTGATACGGAGAGCACGTAAGTGGAAAATCTTCACACATAACTAAGCTAGTGTAGTTAGAAGCCCATCAGACCAGTATAGAGAAAATAAATAGCTTACATAAAATTATATCCATGTTATACAACGTCTAATTTTTCCTCCAAATGCCATCTCCCCTTTACTTTACAAATGTCCAGTATCAATGTCACTTTTTAGTCACTGATAACACACATTTTGTATGAGCACAAAAACAGATAGTCAAAGATAACACCCAATTTGAAAATAAATCATCTGATGTGGACATAGACCCTGCCACCCCAAGCATTTGACTATTCATAAATTACTAGGATAGACAGATGCTGGGGGCTGGAGAGAATATCTTAGCAGTTAAGAACACTGACTATTCTGGCAGAAACCTGAGTTCAATTCCCAGCACCCACATGGTGGCTCACAATCTTCTGTAACTACAATTCCAGGGGATCCAATGCCCTCTTCTATTCTCCCTGGGTACTGCACACACATGGTACGCATACATGCAGTCAAAACATCCATCCATACCTATGAAATAATAACTACTTTAAGCTTAAAAATATTTTTAAAAATAGGGGCTGATGGCTCACCAGTTAAGAATATGCTGTTCTTGCAGGATTCAGATTCAGTTCCCAGCACCCACATGGCGGTTTCACAACCATCCTTAACTCCAGTTCCAAGGGATCCAGTGGCCTCTTCTGGCCTCTGGAGGCACCAGGCATGCACACGGCATACATGCAGGCAAACACTCATACACATATTCTTTAGTTACTAAAATAAATCTGTGGCTAGAAACCAAACTTCAGAGACTGCTACAACCAGTGTTGTTGATAAAAGAGGGGGAATGGGGTCTTCCTGTCATCTTGAAAACTTCAGGAACCTTAGCCTTTGAAAATTTTCTGTATGTCCTCAAGATGCGGTCTAGCTTTAACCCCTGAGCAGTAAGACCCTGAGAACACCTGTCAAGCAGTTTCTCTGGTTCAATAAATTAAAACACACATGTAGCTTCAACTACTTCCCCTGACAACAGCATTCAAATCACCTCAGGCAAGGAAGTTATATGAAAGAGACAAAGTCCACATCTGAGCCTTATGGGGACATGGCCCTGCTCTCCCTCAGCTACCATAATTCCCTTCACTTAAAAATAGGACACAGCCCATTTTCTTAGCTCCAACTGCAGACATCTTAAAGTGTATTAAACAAAGTGCCTTTCAAATGAATAGGAAAGAATTCTGCCCCAAGTGATTAACTGTAAGCCTATAGTCCTGTTTTCCACTAACCCTCTGAAAGCAGGCAGGGTTTGTCTAAGAAAGGGATGTTATAATCAGAACACTCTAATTTATTGTGATCCCGAAGTCCGTCTGACCAGCAGATCCTAAGGCAATTGAATAACCATAAATTTCACATGACTGGTTAGAAACAGCCTGAGCTCTTGAGCCCCCACCCAGATGTGCAGCCGGCAGGGGGTGACTGGCTCTGGAAGCTTAAATCATTTTCAAGACCAGAACCCAGTGATGAAGCCTAAAGCCACAGAGACTCGGGGATTTCTGAACCCAAGGAGCAATCAAACAAGATCTGTCCACTCACCAGCGAGGACCCTCGGGACACAGTTTTCTGTTAAACAGATATGCCCATTGACTACATCAGCATACGTGCTGACGGGCACTTTCTGTCCTCCGTGAGCAATGTACACTTGGCCTTGGTGACCCCACCTGAGCACAAGCCTATCTCAGGTTTAAAAGCCTAGCAAGTTTTCTGAACACTGATACTGCCATTCCACGAGATAATAAACAGAGTTCCAGGCCATTTCAGCGGTATTTCCCTTATCAAAACAAGCACTGCCATGATTGATACAGCCAGGAACGGAACTTGACCCTCAGTCAAAATAATAAACCTGATGATCAGAACATCTGCATTCACAAGCAGGAAGAACTGGTAACTGAGAGTCCCATCCAAGAACAAGGCCCAGCCCCAGAACCAGGAAGCAATTCACATCTTGCCTTGAGAGCGGGATAAAACTGTATTCACCAAACCAGAGAGCCTGGAAACCACGGCAGGCTTTGCCGGGTGCACACACCCAGCAGCACACACCCAACGCCCCGGTGCTTACTAACTGGCTCTCTGCTCCCTTTCTTCTTAAGGCCCTTCCCGTCCAGCTGGTGTCTCTCTCCTGTGGCCCACTGTGAAGCATCTCTCTGTGACATTCTCACTCCCAGCAGCTCAGGAGTAATGAAGGACACACATCGGAAGGCTGGGAGCCTGCCACGCCGGCACATTGCCCACCACCACGACCACCAGGGTGGCAGAGCCTCAGGCATCTAGGCAACTTCGGGTCACTCTGACGCTGTCTGCCCTGTTCCTCTCCAGACCAGCAACTCTTCTAACACAACCGCCCCCTGGACATTACGACTGGCACTGATACGACAGTACCGTGCCCTGTTTGATAGAAGGAGACTAGTGAAATGCTCTTCCCTTGTTCTTCTGAGAAAAGAAACAAGGTGGTCTGCCTGCCTCCACAGTGCGCCCTAAGGAAACCCCTAAACACAGCCATCTTCACAGACTCCGACACAGAGCTGAGAGGGTGCTGGCCGGCTTGTAACCCAGCAACCGTGCTTCAGACGGGCAGGACCTGGGGTGGGAAAGGGAAGGAGGCCCAGGCTGAGGAGAAAGTGTGCTCATCCTCTACCAGGACAATGTTTTCACAGGGATGTACATCAACCCTCCCCGCGGTTTCCATCTGGTCTACCTCGGCCCTAGACACTGTTTATCAATCTTCTATATTCCCTCGTGTTGTGTGAGTCTCAAAAACACACCAAATTGTGGTGAAAAAAAACAGTTTAAGGTTTAATGTATAAATAATACCTACGTAAATGAGTGAGGTCACATTTCTCTGCTGTTTTGAACAAGTACCATTTTGACCAGCACCACTGTGGTGATAAATTGCACACCCCAGTATACTGTGCGCCCTAATAGTGTACCCTAATAAACTTCTCTGGGGATCAGAGGACAGAGCCAGCCACTAGACTAGACATAGAGGCCAGACACTGGTGCCACACACCTTTAATCCCAGCACTTGAGATCTCACGTCTTTGCTTGGGAAGGACACACTCCTTTAATCTCAGGAAGTGATGGCAGGAAGCAGAAAGGTATATAAGGCGTGAGGACCAGGAACTAGAAACTTTTTAGCAACAGTTCAGCTAAGACCGATTCCAGGGAGGACTCAGAGGCTTTCAGTCTGAGGAAACAAGATCAGCTGAGGAGTTGTCGAGGTGATGTTGGCTGTGGCTTGTTCTATTTCTCTGATCTTTCAGCGTTCACCCCAATATCTGGCTCCCGTGTTTTTTATTAATAAGACCCTTTAAGATTTGTGTCACACACTACACTCTAATGAACTGAACTAACCAGCTAAGTGCCATCTTTAAACCTATGAAAACCAGTAAGTGAATCACCTTGCAGTTTATACTAAACTGAGTGCTAAATTGTCATTAGATGATAGAGAACACATACTCATCTTTGATCCACACCTTCTTTGGACAAAATACCAAATTAAAAACTAATTCACTTCAAACTGCAAAATCACACTCAGGATTCCTCAATCTAGCAGCTAAGTGTACGGTGACCATCTGAAGGTCCAGGGCCCTTCTAGGTCTTTAAATACAGGAGGCAACACTCAGAGCATGAGAGGTAGGTGCTCAGGGACAGCCCAAGAGCACCCTGTTGAACATGCTACACCTCTCAGCAAACAGGCACCCTGGTGTTCACACCATCCCTCACAGTGAACAGAGGCACCCTGGTGTTCACACCATCCCTCACAGTGAACAGGGTCACCCTGGTGTGCACACCATCCCTCACAGTGAACAGGGTTACCCTGGTGTGCACACCATCCCTCACAGTGAACAGGGTCACCCTGGTGTTCACACCATCCCTCACAGTCAACAGAGACACCCTGGTGTGCACACCATCCCTCACAGTGAACAGGGTCACCCAGGTGTGCTCATCATCCCTCACAGTGAACAGAGGCATGCCTGCACACATGCCACACCTCTCAATAGGATATCAAGTAGGACAAGAGTAAAGGCCAGCAGAGGGGACCGGCCTTCTGTTTCTATGACTTGGGGTTCTGTGACTACTCAGTTGCAAGGGGTTCCAGCTATCTGCATTTTTCCTTCCTTATGGGGGGAGGGTGTTCACACATGCCCAGAGACATACTGGATCTGAAGACAAAAACTGGGCCTACCACGCTGAGTCCCTTTTGAGTAATAATAATGCTAGAATTCAGCAGTTTATCAAATGCTGAGGCAGAGGTGGAAGCCATGGTACAGGAAACACCAGTCATAGTCTAGAAAGAGAAGATGCTGTGTTCCAAGAGTACACAGGTGGGACAGTTCCTGGGGGTCAGGTCCCTGGGGGTTCCCACGGTCTCCCTCGGTGTTCAGGATGTCAGCACTGCCAATATGGTCTCCCAGGGTAGGGCTTGAGAACTTTCACCCCTCAGAATCCATCCTAGCTATTTCAAAATAGCTTCGCAAACAGGTACCAGGAGAGTGAAATGCAGGTCCATGTGGAGTGGGGATTTCCATACCAGGCCTGACATGGGTGGGGCCCCTCACCATGCTGGCTACTGGAACCCAGACCGCTGCCAAATGGGGCTTTGTCCACACTGGGATGGGCTGCTGGCAGGACTACACATAAGTTTCAAAGATCTGGCACAGAGAGAATAAAAACTATATCAGTATTAATTAATTCCTGGATTGTTCGCATGGGGGGTTGTTTGGTTGGTTTGGTTTTTTGTTTTTTTTCTTTCTTTCTTTGTTTCTTTCTTTCTTTCTTTTTTGATTTTGTTTGTTTGTTTGTTTGGGGTTTTTTTTTTTGGTTTTTCGAGTCAGGGTTTCTCTGTGTAGCTTTGGAGCCTTTCCTGGAACTAGCTCTGTAGACCAGGCTGGCCTCGAGCTCAGATATCCACCTGCCTCTGCCTCCCAAGTGCTGGGATTAAAGGTGTGAGCCACCACTGCCTGGCGCTTGTTTGCATGTTTTTAAAACTACATTAATTTGTGTGCACACACGTACATGTGCACAGGTCAGAGGACAACAATGGAAACTGATTCTCTCCTTCCACCAAATGGGCTCTGAGACTCCAACCCAGGCTGAAGCTCTTTACCCACTGAGACATCTCCTGGGCACTCACTCACTTACATGTTTAAGAAACAATCTGAATGTATTAAATTCTTTAAAACATCATGAATTTTACACAATTCTCTTTCGATGTGATTATTAGCATTCTATCTTAATGAGCAGCAAGCAATCCATAGACAGCAACCAAGTAGACCAAACGCTGAGGCCTGCTTCTAAACCGCCTCTGGGCTAAGAACAGCTTTGACATGTCTGACGGTTGGGGAAGAAAATAACAAAGCAACATTGTGTGAGACGTCAGACTACATGGAACCCAAATCGAAAGCGTCCATAACGAAGGCTTCTCCGTGGTGATATACGATCTCTAATGCTTTAGTGCTTCAAGGCCAAGACCACAGACACATCTTCTTTTTTGTTTTGTTTTGTTTTTTTTGTTTTTGTTTTTCGAGACAGGGTTTCTCTGTGTAGCTTTGTGCCTTTCCTGGAACTCACTTGGTAGCCCAGGCTGGCCTCGAACTCACAGAGATCCGCCTGCCTCTGCCTCCCAAGTGCTGGGATTAAAGGTGTGCGCCACCACCGCCCGGCATTAACAGAGACATCTTTAACTGACCCAAAAAGCCTATCTGAGAAAAAGTGTGCTGGGGCTGGGCAGAGAGCTCAGTGGCTAAGTGTGCTTGCCTGAGTTCAAATTCCTTACATGCATGTATGTATGTATCTATCTATGTATCTATGTAAGAAAGGGAGGGAGAGAGGGAGGGAAGAGAGAGAGGGAGAGAGAGGGGGGAAGGGAAGGGAAGAGAAGGAAAGGAAGAGGAGAGGAGAGGAGAGGAGAGGAGAGGAGAGGAGAGGAGAGGAGAGGAGAGGAGAGGAGAGGAGAGGAGAGGAGAGGAGAGGAGAGGAAAGGAGAGGAGAGGAGAGGAGAGAAAATCCAGGCATGGCTACATATGCCTGTAACCCCAGTACACTGTGGGGATGGTTACTGGGGCTCTCTTGGCCATCAGCCTAGCTGCAAGTTCAATGAAAGATACACACACACACACACACACACACACACACACACACACACACACACACCGAAAAGGAAGGAGTGAGACAGGATAGGCACTTCTTCCCCAAAATGTTGCACCCACAGACATGGGTGTAGGGGAGGCAGCTAGAAAGGATGGATTTGAAAGGTCCCTACCAGCCCCCTAGGACATGAGGCCACTAGGACAGAAGGACCCAGACATGATCGAAACCCCCAGAAGTCTAGAGCCCCCAAGCCTCCTGCACTGGGTCTTCCTTAGACCATTCACAGTAGCTACTCAAGGCTCATGCTTATTTTCAGGCCAGATGGTCACATAAGGACTAGGGATCCAAAGGCTCCACAGCCAGCCAAACTCAGGTGAACCGCTAGGGTGTTCTCCAGCTTCCTGTGAAGAATTCACCAGTGGGAATGGGGAGTGGGCCATGACTCCCCAAGTTCTCCTACTTACTTCAAATGGCTCAGACCAAGATGGAAATCCATTCTGCAGTAATTTCAACAGGCAGAGGGGATGACGGAGTCACAAACCAAGGACAACTGTCCAAGGAGGTCGCCTGCCCAGATCAGCCAGCTTCTAGTCTAGAAGAGTTCTAGTTTCCACATCCCGGAGGAAAAGGCATAAAGGACTGCCAACTTCCTCCAGCTGTTCTGAATGTTAAATAAAACACACGGAGCTCACAACAGTGCCTTGTTCCGAGCAGGTACCAGAGGAAAGGTCCATGAAATCACACGGGCTTCGGTGGGAGACTCATGTGGGTGACTGGTTATCCAGGCTTGCTCCAATTTGAGCCTACAATAAATAACTAGTAAGAGGGCCAAGCAGGTAACTCAGCCAGCAAAGGTGCTTGCCACCAAGCTGGACAACCTGAGTTCAATCCACAGGACCCACATGGTGGAAGGAGAGACCCAACTCCCCCAACAACTGGATCGCTGACCTCCACATGTGTGCTGTGGCACACGCTGGCCTGTGGCACACACACAGTAAGTAGATGAACAGTAGCTCCTCAGGCACTGTGTTCTGTTCTTATGACCTCGGCTTTGTGGTATCTAAGTAGCCAGGAGGAACCACCTTTGAAAATCTACACAGCCTCTGCCTTGGTACTGTCCCTGAGCGCCAGAGTCTGTATAAAATAAAGAGCAGTATTCGAGTCAATGGGAGAGCATCCTGTGCTACACACTGAAGAATGCTCTCCCCAGGAAGAACCCATGTGCGACATATAAATCATCACGTCGTGCTTTTTATTTTGGCTGCCAGAAAGCTCTGATCCTAAATTATGGCCTATGCATGCCCCCTGGAGGGAGTCTTGAGGTCTGTATGGATGAATTTAGTTTCCCACCATCATGACCAATTAATTAGTCTTTGTCCTGTGTCTTATTTGTACTTTATGACATATTGGATGTGTGACCTTAAGCGCTCTCAGCCTTTAATGGCAACAGAGAGATATAAACACAAACTATTAACACCAACATGAATATAATGTGATTTTAATCACCAGATACTCAAACGGGCTGGCCACACGCTCACCCAGCACCTACAGGGAGACGCAGCCCGTTGTGATACTAATACAGTAAGCTGTGCAGCTCTCGGGTTTACACTGGCCATAACACATTTTGAGAAGTTCTTAGGAAATCAGCAAATTACCCAGTACAGGGCCAGCGAAATAGCTCAGAAGGTAAAAGCATTTGCCAGATTTGATACTCAGGACCCACGTGCCAATTCCTGCAAGTTGACCTCTGACTCCACACACGTATCGTGGCAAGCACAGGACCCTTAGACACTCAGCCGTGAAGAGAGTACCTGCCGCTCTGGTAGGGGATCTGAGTTCAAGTCTCAGTTGTTGCCAACTGGCTCGCAACGGCCTGTAAACTCCAGCTCGGGGATCCCGACACCATCTTCTGGCTTCTACGAGTATCCACAACCACAGGCACATACCCACACAAACACATACACAGCTAAATAACTACGTAAGATTATTAAGTACACAGCTCAGGTCAACAATGAAGACACAATTCTCTTCAGAAAATGAACACCACCCTACGTGTGGGATGTCAATCTAGACATCCTTTCTCCTTTCAGAGACCATCCCCCATGGCTGGCTACGTCTATTTAGAGTAACCCCACAGGAAAGGCTAGGGTTTCTATGCTTGTTAACAATAAAGGAAAACTTCACAGCACAGGCCCATGGAAGACTGAACAGTGAAGACACCACCACTACGGATCATTAGTGATCCCAAACAGCCCACCCAGACATCACCTGGGGCACACAGGACAAGAAGACCCTCCAGTCCACTGGGCTCCCAACGTGGTCACTCTGCTGCATCACCAAACAGAAAAGGAGCCTGCTCTGCTGTCTGGCCCCATCCTGTCACATCTCTCTCACTATCTGTCAGTGTGTGCCCACCGCTTCCTGGTCAGCTCTCCATCTCACCAGCCCTGGTACACTCCTTACCAGCTTGTCCCGCTCAGACCTCTCTGCGGACACCTTCACCTCCTGTCTCCCTGTTCCCCCCTGAGGGCAACCAGACCACAGCTCTCAGATTAAGATCTTCCTTGGTCCGTGGCTTTGGGCACAGGGCACTGGCTGTACATCACAAAGGCTCTTGACTCTTCTGACTCCTTTCTCAGAGGTCCTCTATATCCCGTGCCAGTAACTTGCTCTTATAAGACGGGATGCTTCTAGCTAGGAAGCTACAGATCTGTAGAGAACGTGCCAAATGAAAGGGGCCCTGGGTTTAATCTCAATACTGGAGGTAAACATGAGGTCTGCAGATGGCTCAAATAAATGTTTGCCAAACACACACGAGGATCTGAGTTCAGATCCCAGCACTGACATGAAAACTGGGCACAGCAGTTGGTGTCTATAATCCCAGGGCTGAAGAGATGAACACAAACAGATCCTTGGAGCTTGGTAGACAGCCAACCTAACCTAATCAATGAGTTCCATGTTCATAAACACCCACACAAATGCGCGCACGCGGGCGCGCACACACACACACACGCACACGCACACGCACAGAGCGCTATCGGTATTGGTAGCTACCACTGGATTTCCTTGAAAAATCTACACCCTTGCCCACAGGGCTGGCCTGGAAACTATGCTGACAGCTGGCTGGCTGGGAGACAGGGCTTTCTGCTTCCTCCTGGACTGCACTCTGCAGAGCTGCTATGGCCTCAGATGGTGACAACTGGCCCAGTTCTCACACAAACACTTCACTGTGGAGAGATGCAAACACTGAATCAACACTTTTTCTACTCTCGGGAGCTAGGTTTTAAGCACCACAGGTGAGCTGACGGAGCCGCTCTATAAACCATGCTTAGCAACCGATCATGTGCCAGCTTGGTGCTGACTCAGCATACTCTTAGCAACCTTGTCCTCTAGGTGGACTTTCCACCGAGTTAAGTGTGTTCAGTGCCAGTATCCCGGAAAGAAAACTAACCTGGTGCTAAGATTTCCCCAGGCCAAACCCCGACCCATCGTGGCCTTGGCTGAGTGACCAGATTTTCCTGCATTTCAGCACCTACAGAACCCCAAGTTCACCCAAAAATTGCCATAAGCCACTGAAATACAGTAAAGTCAAAAAAAAAAAAAAAAAAAACCAGAAATACACAAAGACATGCAAATGATTATAAAAGCACTATCCTGGTATACAGTGAGGCCCCGTCTCAAAAGAAAACAAAAAGGGGGAGAGATAGAGGGAGGAAGGGGAGGGGAGGTGGGAAGACAGAAGAGGAGAACAGCAAGGCCACACTGAAGTCACACTAGCCTGCTCAGACCAAGAAGGGATAGCTAATAATTTATCCCCTGGGGTTGGAGCACAACTCAGCGGCAGGACACTTACCTTCCATGCACAAAGCCCTGGGTTGCATCCTCAGAGCTGCAGAAAGACTAATTACAGCCCACCCCCAATGTAAGCACCTAAGGAAGCCTCTCTGAGCCAAAAGATGTAATGCACGCTCTAAAATGGGTGACTGTCTCACAGGCAGCAGGACTGAATGCCTACACCACACGTTCCAGCTGCCCCTGCACTTGAGCAGCACAACGCAAACACATGCCGCACACACAACTAGATCCCAAATTCCAACTGAGACAGAGACTCAAAAACGTACGCCTATCGGGAACACGAGCCACTTCCTGAAGTCAAGATTCAGGACAGCCTATAATCTTCCACCAACCTAGAAAACAAGTGATAAGCCCATCCACCAGGAAAACCATTAACACACTCCGCTTCTCTGTCACCGGGGCAATTTACAGAGGCTAATTTTAATCCTACCACTAATCCCATGGTTCTACCGAATCCGTCCCCAAGTTTGTGTTGCTATGGCGAGTGCTCATAACACCAGGAATGCACTTACTGGCGGTTTTAGGAACAAGACCATCCTCCTCCCCTCGTAGATTTTTCAAAGTACAAAGCCATTTCTGGGAAGAGGAAGACAATTGGGTGCCTGGGTAATATGCTGTTCTCATCACAATGACCATTATGGCCTCGTGCCAAGTGCTACTCCAGGACAGAACATCATCATCATGCTAATGGGTCATGCCAAAGACATGGGAAGTACTGGTATGATTGGAATGACCCATCTGGATCTGGGGGAATATGATTACCAATGAATGATGGTATTTTCCCTTACTGGCACAGAAATACTGTATCACTGATCATCTCAATGTGACTGGGGTGCAGGGAAAATCACAGCTCCCCTGTTCACACTCTGGGCAGTGCCCTGCCTACAGCGTCCACAGAACATGGCTTAGGGACACACATATGACCAGGCCTGTTTGTTTACTTCTTTCTAAAGCCAGGATGATGAAGGCTAGCAAGGCCATCTGAGAAGACACAGTATCCAGAGGTGCTGGGGCCCCGGAACAGCACAGCTACACAATGGTCAGGGATGGAGGAGATCGGCCGTGACAGGGCATGTTGATGCCCTCCTGAATCCCAGCATGAAAATCTACCCTTGTGAATAAAATGCAGTCTAACCAGAAATCCCCAGCTAGAGTGTGCGGACAAAGCTGTCACACGCGAAAACATCGACTACAAGTGTAGGTAATTCCATAACAGCTCAGTAAAACTAGAGAACTAATCTATGAAATCACCACTAAAACCAGGAAGCCGTGAATATAGCAACCTGCTACATATATGTGTGTGTGTGTGTGTGTGTGTGTGTGTGTGTGTGTGTGTGTGTGTGTGTGTATTCCAGAGGTTGGGGAAACTAAGCCCTTAAAATGGAGGGTGGGAAGGAAAACACACATCTTTAGCTCTAGGTTAAAATCTCAAGAGTAATAAAGAACTAATGTGTAAATATTCTCTTTCTGACCAGCAGGATCCTTAGTCTTACTCCCAAGGAAAAGTCTTGCCCCGCCTATAGATCTCCAGGTTTTCCTGAATTGGCATAGTCATTCAACACTTAATGGCAAACTCTTTCCCATAAACACGAGCCTTGCTCACCACTCATAAATGCCAGCTGAAGAACCTGCTAAAGCCACAGCTACCTCTGGGCACAACTTCCAATGCATCACTGACCGTACTCAATTTCAAAGAACATTCTCGAATGCCAAAATAAATCAACGTCCAGCAAAGCTCCCAGTCAGCTCACGCAATATAGGTTAAATAGAACCATATGGTAAAGACAGACACATGTTGCCCTTTGCTGAAACAAAGGACAAAAATTCCTAAACAAATTGTCCCTTACCCTTTCACATGGGAGGATGTGGAGCTGATTAGAAGGATTTCTGAAGTGCTAAGAATGCTGGGGTGGGGGGAGGGGAGAACGCCGGGGGCAGGGAACTCACTGCCTCACCATTAACAAAATATTAGACTCCACAGAGCACCTCCATTTCTGAGCCTCCCTCTAGGTCTAACACCGTGTTGTAACCTCTGAGCACCGTCTCCTAACCAAGCAGGGGGAGGGCGGGCCAGCTGTGAGCAGGAGGCTGTGGCATCAGCGGGTCCCCAGGGTATGAGAGGCAGCCAGAGACAATCTACCTGTTCTGAAGGAATAAAACACCTGCTCAACTAAGCTTGGAAACAAAATAGCAAGACATGTACCTACCTCCTCCCACTGCTGTGGAGACAGACCTCCCCTGCTCCATGTCGGGTATGGAAAGCATTCAGACAGCAGCAACTTCACTAAATTCCTGACTCACAAACACCCAGAGCAAAATAATCTACCAGGATGAACACATCCTGGAACACAGAGACACCGTCTGATGAAACTGCCTTTTGGATTATTTTTTCCCCTCTTCTCCAGTTTTGTGTCTTACTCATTACTTAACATATATTTACATGTTTGCTTTGTAAAAATAGCTTTAGGTCTAATTACACTGCTTAGTAACTTCCAGTACCATTTGGGCTGAAGATTAAATGCCAGCTCTTTCTTGAAAAACTACTTTTAAGGCATGTTGAGAGGCACAAAATGATACTTCTCGACAACTCGGATGTGTGTGCTCCGGAGAGCATTTCCTTCCACACACAAACACCAGAGTTCTCAATCTGGCAGGGAAGGCCACAGCTGCCGGGGGACACGTGTAGGCAGATGGGGGTGGGGGGATAAAGAAGGGCAGAGTGGACAGTTGCCACTGCCAATTTGCACCAATCCTTCAGAAATACACCTCATTTACCTCAGCAGACAGGCCAGGACATTTACAGGCCCGGGAATGTAGTCATAGGCATGAAGTATGTCTCCCCGGAATAAAATTAACTTTCGAGCTGTTTTGTCTAAGAGCCAGATAAACATTTCACATTCACACTCAATGCCTCCCTTTTCAACCTTCCTTCCACGAGGTTAACGTTATTAATAAACTCTCCATCAATAGAAACACTCGGTAGGATTCCTTTCTTGAAATGAAAGTTTCTGGTAGCTTTCAAAAATTCTTGAAAATTCTGAAGTAATCATAGCCGGCTTCCAGTGACAGAAGACTCCCAGCCCACCCTCCTGGGCAGGAAGGAGGGGAAGGGAGCACTTGGAACAGGGAAGAAAAGGGTCCCACCTCCCCCAGCTGCAAAATCCCTCCTGGGGGAAGAAGGGAGGATGGAAGCCAGGGCTTGAACGTGGAAAGTGCTGCCCCTCAGATGCCCCTGATACTCTAAACCCTGAACAGGTGGTTGCCACAGCACTCCAGGCCTTCTGGTGCGGAGGCTGGGATCAGGGCCCCCCAGTCAAGGCGGCAGGACCAGTCACAGCAGAAGCAGACGAGAGTAAAACCCTTCCCACAGCCCCTGAGCAGCTCCAGGGTCCGCATCCACACCTGCCTCCCAGCATCTGCACCTTCCTCTCAGCCAGGGACACCCACAGCCCCAGATTCCCCAAGCCCCTTCCCCCTTCCCGGGGCTCCACCACAGCCCTCCATCCTGAAGCTGGGCTTGCTGGGAAAACCAGCTCCTGAGGAAGTTGCAGTTCCCAGCAGCACCAGAGGGGTCGCTCGCCTGCCCCGCCAGCAACGGAGTCCTGAAATGAGTCCCTCATGCTTCCACGTGAATAATTCTGGAAGCTAAGGTCAAAGGTGCCGGACTGTAGGCAGCCTGCAGAAGCCTAGTGAAGCACCAGGACAAAACTCCGGTGGACTCACAACTCGGCTCTGGAGGTACGAACTCAGGAAGATGGGAGCTAGGGGATTTCCCTGCTGTTTCCAGAACTTGGGGGATGGGAGGGGGCACTAACAAAGAGATGCATTTTTTAAAAGGACTTCGTCAGAATGGCTTTTTTCCAAGTACTAAGACATACAAACACGTACTTGGTAAGCTGTCTGCTTTTGAGGAAGGAATGCTATTCGCAGGTTCAAAAGTTTATAAAGCAAATGCCTAACTAAATAAATTTGTTTCTCCTTTCTTCCACGAGTTCCATTAATTATGATCAAATCCACGTGCAGCGCTAAGAGAACTTTTGGCGATTCAGGATGAGTGTGGCCAGTCAAAAAAAAAAAAAAAAAAAAAAAAAAAAAAAAAGCCAAAGTGAAAGCTGATATGTTCCCCTGCCCAGTAACAGCCATGTCTGCTTTGGTTGTGAACCTAGGGATAGTATAAGCGAACTATTTCGTGTAGTCCCACAATTAACACCTGTCCTTCTCTCCTGAACTCAAAGTCGAATAAGAAACCAAGCAGTGAGATGACCAGGAGACCCTCTAAAGGAGCAACATTATAACAGGAAAGCACAGAGGCTGGGGGATGCTCCCTCCCTCCTGCCCCACATAATCAGCTTACATTTTGGCTCCTACTTTCACAGCCTTAAGGTATAACGCCGCTGAAACTCTACACACTCCAGAGTCCAGTCCCACTCGACGCCACTCCCACACAATTCTTTTTCAAAGATAACTTCTGGTAAATTATGAATAAGGCAAAAACATATCTGGAGTATGAATACACAAAAACCTACAACAATCCCTTAAACCCAGGACTGGTTTTTCGAGAAGGAACCATGACTAAACTCCACTTAGGTTGCCAGAGTATATTACCATCTTCCCCCAGTTGAAGACTGGGGGCCATCTGTTAGGAGTATTCCCCACTTCAAAGTATTCTTAAAGAATCTCCCTTTCTCCTTCACGTAATTGTTGCTAAACTTAATCACATTAAATGCTCCACTTATAAAACTCAAATATCTCCTAGTAGGAGCCAGTAAGGCAAACAGAGTTAAAAGTTTCATTTATGAACGTGGAGACACCATGTGACATGTTGTGGGGGGGGGAGGGCTTCTCTCAATCCACTCTAACAGGGTCTCTGGGACACCGTGGGAAGTTTAAGAAACAAGTAAGATTTCAACATCCCCGGAGAATTTTTAGAGGTACCTTAGCTGCCTCTACAAGGTGTTTACAAATAACAGTGTTCAAAAACTGCCAAGACAGGCTACCAGGAGGGCACACACATCAGCAATTAGTATCAGATACACATACCAAAGTAAAAGTTTGGGGCCCCAAGGTGATTTCATGTACTAGATTTTTAAAAGCTCAGAAACACAAGTAATCAAAACTCCCTTCTCTCTGTCCACCGTTGGGAGCAGTGAGTAACCAGAGCCAGGCACTGTGGTGTTTTGTTCCCGTTTGGAAAGCCATGCCTACTCCTCTGGCTAGCTTTATTACAGACACACTGGGACGGCTTCTGTTTTAGAAGGCTAATGTACTCTGAAGGCTTCAGTATATTCAAATTAGCAAGTGTCAGGAAACAAGTTCTCCTAATGAACTAAGAAAATATTCGACATGTATTTATCTTAACACACCAGGATTTTAATTTGATTATCAAAACAGTTGTGAGCCTTTCCCTGAGTTTCAGTTTATCCCAGAACCCATTCGAGATAGCTATGGGGTCACTCTGGTGGAAGTAAAGCTGTCCCCTCCAGTGACCCAACTCACACCCCTGACTCCACGGCAGCTCAACTCTATCTCCGATTTTGCTAGAGGGGGAGGGGGCCCTTCGAAGTCATGCACAATAGTAAGTAGTGTGGTAGCTTTAATTCTAGCCGGTCGGTGTAAATAAAAATAACACAGCTGTTTTGACGAAACAATTAAAGAGTGCAAGAGAAAATGAAGGAGTGATAAAAATGGGCTCTTGTGTACAGGGCAGTAGCAAATATCCTATCAAATGGCAAGCATGCCTAGTTCCTTAAAGTAACACATTCCTAAACCGAAATACTTCAGTCATATTAATAGGGAGGTTTAAAACGTAATCTGGAAAGATCCTGCTGGGGAGCTATTCTCTTGGCTTCTACGCCGGTCAGCGCACATCAATTTTTAAATTATATTTAATCAACATTCAAGACTTAATGGTAGGTTCACCGGGACGTGACTTTCTGCTGTACCTTTAATTAAGACGCCGTCTAAAGTTCTTCCGAGACTTGCTGGTTAAGTGGGCACCGCGAGTGGACCAGAGGTCCAAGCACTCGGTCCTTTGTTACTCAATGGACACCCTGGAAGGCCCGCCCCAGCCCAAGGGCACATCTGGGCTTCCAGGAACAAGCCATCGTCCACTCGGGGCCTCCTCTCCACGCAGACAACCATGAGGTCCCACGCGTAGACCACCAGAGGCCCCCGCCCTCCCCCCACCCCAGCAGCCGCCGGCACCCCCGGACCCACCGGCCACTCCCGCCCCAAATCCGCCCCTGGGGGGGGGGGGAGCAGAGCCCAACTCAGGTGTGGAGACTTACATAACCGCCCCCCAGAAAGCGGGGGGGGGGGGACGCCTCCCCTCCCGACCCACCTCCAACCGAACAAAGTGAAGTTTAAAATAGAAACCAATTACCTGGCCTGCCCGCGGTGCTGGGCCGCGAAGCCCCGCCGCGCCTCCGTCAAGCCCCCCGACCCCTGTTCCTCCCCCGTCCCCCCCAGACACACACACACCCGGCTGGGCCACCCCTCCCTCCCTCTGTCCCCCTCCCTCCCCGCCCACGCACACCCACGCCGCTGTCCCACGAGTTCGCCGCCCCTCCCTCCCCCGCCCTCCCCGTGCCCACGCCCCTCCCCCACGGCCCCGCGCCCCCACGGCCCCGCACGGACCCCCGTCTTTGTTACGGTGCGAAGTTGGGCTGCGGGTCCCCGTCTCTTTCACTTCTTGGGTTACAGTGCTGCAGGCGTGTGACGTCCGCTCCACATGACGGGGGCGGGCGGGCGGGCGGGGAGGGGAGGGGAGTGGGGGGGGCGGGCACCCGAGGAGAGGGGGCGGTGGACCCGGGGGCCTCCCCCTTCGGCGCCCCGCCCACGGCCCGCCCCCCGCAGCTCGCAGCCCAGCAACAAGCGGCCGCCGCCCCCGCCCCCGGGACGGGCAGGTGGGTGTCCCGCCCCCCAGCCGCACGCCACGCCCTCTAGGGCGGGCAGGTGGTGCCCCGCCCCCGCGCGCCCTCCCCTACACCCCCCCCATCAGCCACCCAAGGCCCCACGCCCCCCCCCCCAGAGGCGCCGAGCCGCCCCGGACACACAGAAATAGGAATGATTTAATGCAACGACATACCCATTCCTCAAGCCACCCGGGCTCGCTGAGATTGGAGAGAGAGGGCCCGAAAGGGGTGGCGATCCGGTTGGGTGGAAACGGCCCGCGTAGGAGGGGATACGCGGACTGACAACACCTAGTAACCGAGTTGGAAATCTCAGGAGCCCGGGCACCCTCGAGGTGACCTCGGCGCAATCAGACGCTGCCCACAGGGTGTGGACACTGTGCCTTCCAAGGTCTGTGCCCCCTCCCCAGGGGTCTCTAGAAAGGGGAGGCGCACGCGTGTATTTAACCCAACATTGCATCATCACCACCACCACCCCCAGTGAATCGCAAGGCAGACCACCGAGCGCCCCGAAGGCCCAGCATTTAAACACAAAACTAGGCGATCCAGGTCCCGAAGAGAGAGTGCCGCACTAATCACCCATCACTGTGGATGTTCCTAAGAAGAGTGCAGCAGATTCAGACAGTAGGCGGCTTGGTGTGGCCGGTGACACAGTCGGCCCGGGAATGTACCCGCTGTGCAGAGCCAACGCGGCCAGGGCGCAGCCCTGCTAAGACCGGTGAGCACCAGAACTTTTCATTAACCGTGAGCAGTTCGCATTCTAGAATTTACCATGGGCTAAGTATCACTCCCCGTGACAGAGTGAAATTGGAAGTTGGAAGACGAACGGTGCCCTTCAGTTTTATATGGAGTTAACATCCTTTTCAACAACCCACGACCTCTGCACGTCTGCTATCGGCAAGTGGCTGCAACACGACCCCACTGGCGCCTGGAACCAGGCGGATGGAGCTGCTCCAGAGTGCCCAATGGTTGAGAAGTGTTATCAATCGTCCCTCTTTCCTTCCCGTGTGGCAGGTTTCGACTTGAATCCGAAAGTGCCTCTACTGCCCAGTCTTCGCAGGAAGACGTTGGGAGGGGGCAGGGTCTCCACTTGGACTGCTGCGTGCGCATCTAGCTGGACAGACTTGGATAAAAGCGTGTCCACGTCTACAGCACACATCTGTGCAAATGCGGGAGCCTGCGGATGCGCGCGGCTGGCCGGACTCTGTGCCGACACATGGACGCGTGCACGCGCGTGCGCGCGCTCACACACACCCCAAATTACCTCCGGGATAGAGAAAGCTGCTGCGGATTGGTCGACAGAGCCGTCACTCACACCCAGGGGGCAGGGAGACTTTTCAAGGCAGTTTCTTTTTTCTCTCTCCCTCCCCTCCCTGTCGTTCTATTTAATGGTAAAACAACAGCAGAGCTCTGAAAGTTAGCCATCTATGCGGAGTTTGAACCCCTAACGAGGCCGGAGTCACAGGATACCATTTAAATATATCCCGTACGTCCACAATGGACGAAAAGGGAAATAGCCTGAGCGAGGAGCCTGGAGTAAAGGGGGGGGGGGGGGGGGGGGCAATCGGGGCGGGTAGACTCAGGGTAGTGTTCTCAACACCCCAAAAGAGACTTTGACCTTTGAGTGATTTAATAATTAAAAAATGTTTTCACACGTCAGATTATAACAAATGTTCGTCCCTAATTTTTAGAGTCGTTATTTTATTATTTAAGCATGCTGAAGCAAGCATGTTTCCTTAAGAAAGAACTGACCTATTTTTGGCTGGAGATAAACGATCATGTTAACAGATGTTAATCTTGTAATCTGTTTTTCCTGTAAAGCACTTCACATACCCAAGCTCCAAGACCTTAAAAATAACATCTTTTCCAAAAAGACCTGACGTCACAATCCACTCCCTGGGAAGAAGAAAAAAAATCACACTCCCCTCCAGTTTTTCTCTCCTGCAATGATTTCAAAGACATTAAATCTTTTTCACTTTATAAGTGCCGATTTGTTCTGCCTCAACTCCCACAGGCTTTTATTTGCATTTCAAATTCCACAGGTTACACCAGTCGCCTTTTCAAAAAAAAAAAAATGTAAACTAACAATGAAGCAGTAAATGGCTTTTTGTGCATCTGGATTAAATAAGACACCGAATGAATATATTTTAAAAGAAGGGGCGAGAAGTTGATCTGTGCTCACCCGAAGACCAAGAGACTCTTCATCAGCCAAGCTAGGCAATGAGTTAGCTCGCTACACACACACAACCCGAGGCTGGGGGTTGGGGGCACTGGGCTGGTCTGCTGCGGAGAGCTTGTTAACGCTGGTGATGGATGCGGCTGACTTACAGACCCACATTTTTTCGGGTAAAAGGCTGGTTCTCTGGAGTCCTAATTGCAGGGATCCACTGGTTTCCCGACTCACAAAGCCTGATAGTCATTGCACACCGGCCTTCCTCCATGAACCACTGGCTTATAAGACCCCACTGGCCTGGCTTTTGACAAACTTATTCAGACAAAGTTTCTTTAAAACTTGACGAGGCGGTTTAATCTAAATACTGATCTTAACTATTCGGCATGTTCTCCCTGGAAATGGCAGAGGAGGCGCCGTTCCAACCCCCACCCCACCCCCGCAGCATACACCCCTCTGCGTTCTTCTCTTTCACACACCCGGGTGTAATTCGTGTGTGTGTATGTGAGTGTACATATATATGGCTATCAATAAGTCCCCCACCCCCACTCTACTATACCCCAGCAAGGCAAAGCGCAATTCCGAGGAGTCCCCGCCGCGCAGATCTCCTTCCCACCCCACTCGGAGTCACTTCCAGAACCTCGCCCCCGCCCCCACCCCTACGCGAACTTCCCTTTCTAGAGATCCCACTTTTTTAGTGTTAGGGTCACTCCAATCTCCCCGCTGACCCGCAGAAGCCCGGGGAGGGGACAGTGAGAACACCCCCCACCACCACCACCGAACACAAATACGCAAACAAGTCCCCTAGGCAGCAGCGCTCTGTGCCCACAGGCATCGATCCCCTCCGCCAAACCCTTAATAATTGAAGCGGCTCCTCCGGCCCCGCCGCCCATCACCCACCTTCATTAGCCAGAGCGTTTTACTTTAAAGTAAGGCAATTTGCTCTTTGTCTCCTAATGGATGAGAGCGCATCCGAGCTCCCCTCCTCCCGCGTCGCCTTTGACGAAGTGTACAAAGCCAGAGCCTCTTCCGCGCTCCCACCCCGGCCCCCACCCCGCCCCTCCACTGCGGTAAAAGCCACCTCCCGGGCGCTCGCCCCGCCACCCGAAGTTGCATCTTCTCCTCTCCTGGAATTGCAGAGCGGAGTAACTACCAACACAGAAAAGCCAAGTCGCCCTCCTGGCGCCAGGGACCTTCTACAGGGCGCGCCCCCTGCCCAGCACGCCCCCACCCCACGGGGCACAGCAGGGTCTTGGGCACATTGTGGGTCCCGACCCTCCCGGCCCTGCCTGTCGATCCGCCCTCCCACGGGCCAGGAAGCGCCCCCGCCCCACGGCCCCTACCTTGGAGGAGAGGCGGCGGGCCCCGGGAGGAGGACGCGCACGCCCCGCGCATCTGAAGGTGAAGCAGAGCGCCCGCGGCGCCGAGCCGAGCGCTGCTCTAGACCGACCGCGCCAGCTGCGCCCGGGCGCGGGGGACGCGCGAGGGCGCGCGGGACCCGCCACGCGCCCGGCCCCCCTCCGCGCGCCGCGCGCGCGCCCGGGACGCACCCGCCCCGCGGGGGCCCAGGCGCCGGCAGGGCTCGGAGGGACTGCACCGAGCAAAGACGGGGACCCGGCGTCCACGGCCGGAGCAGGCCTGAGGCTTCCCCCAGCCCGGGAATGGTCTGCCCTGAAGGAAACGCACACGCTCCACTATTGTCTCATCAGCACAAAGTTCTGCCACACTGCGGAGAAAGTCTGGAGGCTCACGATGACTCAGACCCAGATAATTCCTCCCCTAATAGCACTGAATCACGACGTCCGCGGCTAGTGGTCGCCCCTCAGCTTCAGGTCTCAGGTTGCCGCAGCTCCAGTTCCTAGAGACTGTTTACGCGCGCGCGCGCGCACCACACACACACACACACACACACACACACACACACACACACACACACACACACAAACGTGCCTGGGATGTATGTCCAGCCTTCTCAAGCACCTGGACGCTGAGCCTGGAGCCCAGACTAAACGGTGTCCACCCTGCCCGCGTGTCCTGAACTTCACGGGAGCGAGTCTAGGAGTCCGCATGCCGCGGGAAGAACACGACAGCTCCGGGGCTGAGTGGAGCTTCGACTCGTTTGTCACCGTGGGGCTGTTTACTCGTGCCTGCAAAGTTCAACTCATTTTGCTTTGGTTCTGAAAACTTCATTTGTGCCCCCCCACACACACCTTACTACTTTTGGTGGGTCGTAATTCGTGACAATATATTGAGTCTGTGAATCAAAACCTTGATTTGACTCCTCTAAAGCTTTCTTGGTACTTGGCAGGGAGGGGCTGCGGGAGGGGGGGAGGGGATCTGGAGGAGCAGAAGGAGGAGAGAGGAGGAGGGGCCGGGGAGCGCGCCCCGCGATCCGCGGTGACGTAGGCCAGGGGAGCTGTGGCCTGCGGAGGGGCACTATCTTCTCCCACCAGGCTCTTGGCCATATTGTTCCGCTGCTGCGCGTGATAACTCCGCAGTGGAGAAGCATTCGGGCCAAGACGCCCGAGTTGGCTCTGCCTTACAATCGGCGTCCGAGATCCGGGCGGTTACCTTTCGCGGTGGCTTTTCCCGGTGCCTAGCCCTCGCTGCCAGTGCAGCTCGGGGGCCCTCCCTGGCCACTGGTTTTGCAATAGAAACTCCTGTGCGGACGAGCTGCAAAGGGCGGCGCTTGTACCCTGGCAGAGCTGGCAATCGGGCGGGGGCCTGGCTGAGAGTGAGATGTTTCCGTGTGCATGCGTGTGTTTCCGCCGAGGAGCGGGCGCGGAGGGAGGAGGCCCGCGAGGAACGGCCCGCGAATCATAAAATGTAAGCCCCGTGTGATTAATGGTCGGCACTAATTTGGAAAGCAGGCATGTTAAAGGTCACGGCCAATTGTTGCTAGTTTCAGCCTGAATGCTTAAGTGGGATGTATTCTTGAACAATCACATTTAAGTCTGATTCACAAAAAAACTATTGAAGTGCCCACAATTCATTACAATACCCAGTGAAAATTCACAAGAAAAGCTTCACCCAACTCAGCTAATGACATGAGTATAAATAGCATGGGTAGATGTTACATGTGTGTACACAATCTCCAACACAGATTTAAATATACGTGGCACAAATTTTAATTGAGTTTTTTTCTGGGGGGGGTCGTATTTTTAAATCGATACTGGTCCGTAGTTAAGTCCACGACATGCAGGAGGCATCTATCTGCCCCTTTTGCTCTAGTTTCCGACTACAGGTTGCATTAATAATTTCCATGTGTTGAAAAATTGACAAGTTAGAGTAGTAGACAGTAAAGGAAAAAAAAACCCTTCCTCTACATAAAATTCTACAGTTTACATGACGTGCCTCCTTTCTCCAGTCAGTTTAGAGAGCTTCCTTTAGCCACTCCCATGTGATTTCACTCAGGGCTTCCTCTGTCTACAATAATAGTGTGCTTTCAAATGCTTTTCTTGCACACTTCTGGACAATACATTCGAAATCTGAGAGTGAAATTTGATAGATGGGCAAGAGTCAGATTCTCCTGCCCACGTGACAAACCTAGAAAAGGCAGCCTGCAGGCCGGCCAGTTTGTTACTAAGTTGAAATGCGTCTTTCAGGAGTTGCTCCAAAGCCCCTGAGGTTGTTTATTGTCAACATACCAGTGCTAGATTCTCTACACACAAAGAGCTACGGTATAAAAATGAATTCGAGCGGCTTCTCGTGCTATTGGTGCAGCCATATTGCAGCTGTTTTATATCTTCAAATATCTTTTTTTTTAAAAAAAGCCATTCAAGATTCAGGACACCTTCTACACAAAGTACAAACCCCTGGGACTCCTTGGGGGTTCGGGGTTCCTCCTGTTCTGAAAGGTTTTTAAGTCAATTAGAATATTGGAGCTGAGCACAGCCGCAATGGTGATGGTTAACATTTGGATATTTATAACGTTAAACCGGCTGGTCCTTCTGGCTGATGAAACAGGAGAGGGAGAAAGCCCTAACTCCCCTCTGCTGCCGTGGTTGGTTCAGCATTTGAAACTCTGCTACTTCCAACGATTTGATGGGGAAGCTGTGCTCTGTGATTGGGGAATGTTTAGATAAGAAACGTTCCTAGGGGGTTCCAGTAAAGAAGAGCTAAGCGTTAAAAAGCAAACAAAAAGCACCACTCCCCTCCCCCAGAAAAGGCCTTGCCTGTCTGAAAGCCTGAAGTGAAACTCTCTGCAATAGAGCATGAAATCCGAGGCAAGCTACCAGGATGTACTAGATAGGCAGGCTCTAAATGTGAGCCCTGTGGGGTGGGGGGACCATGAATGCAAATATTAATCCTATCTCTTTGAATTTATTAAGACTGTGTGAATTATAGCTCAGAAAGGAGAATGACATTATTTACCTAGGCCAAGGGCGATCTTCTGCTCTGTAAACTAACTTAAGTGTACAGAGGGAATGTCTAAAGACAGGAATTCAGAGGGAATGCAGTCTAAATTTGGTTTACATCATCAATGGGTATTCCTAGGTGTTCCATGTGAGGGTCAGAGTTAAACTGTTGGGAATGAGAAACGTTTTACATAGAAATGGAAATTGGATATCTGCTGCTATTTCAAAAATGGTGTCCCAATCCTAACTTGGTGCTCTTTTGAAAAACCTTTCCTTTCCATGGAGTTTAAAGAACTCAGTATTCTCTGCATTGAGAATCCAGAGGAGCAGAGGGATAGTGCCTCAGCTTGGGTGTGCTGGTAGGAAGTTAGCAGTCTCCCCTTGGAGGGTGGGTGGTGAAGCCATGCCTCTGTTCTAAAGGCAGTTCTCTGAAATGCTTTCCACCTACTTGAATCTAAAGCTGATTGTATGGGATGTTTTCATCTTGGTTTAGACTATCTCAGTTCTCTTATATTTTCATTCTATTTAAGGCAAGGCTAATAGAAAAGAAGCGATGTTTTTCTCACACACGCGCACACACGTATACACATAACCACCTCTAATGGGAACTGTGCCCGGATAGTCCCGTGATTACACGAAGAGGCTCCTTACTAAAGGCACTCTTCTCTTACATAGTCATTTATATACCAGATAATTCAGGGGCAATGATTCAATCAAAGTTGAGATCTTCATGTTCTTTCGAACACTTGTGGAAATTTGTTCATCCCTCTTTTGAATCTAAGCCTGAGGACTCTGTACAAATTGTACCCTTGTGTGCAATGACAGGAAAGCTTTGCTCATTCTCCCCCAATGCAGAAATCTTAAAAAAAAAAAAAAAAAATTCTCACAGAATCATCATTCAACAATCTTTCCTTGATTTCTTCACAGGAGTAGAAAAACACACAAAATAAACACGAAATATCTGCACGCTGGCCCGTACACTGTTCTTATTGTCACACAGATTTTCTTTTACTGATCTTTGCTATGCATATCTTTTGGGCTACCACAATGGGTAGCATTAACAAATAACACTGTTGAATCACAGAGTGACGAGGCCCACTCCCAACTGAGGCACAAATGTCCTGGAAATTGCCCTCACTGTTTAAGCCAGGCAGCTATATTTTCTCAAGATTTGCAGTTTTTGGTGACTTCACAGCAGGTAGACGACCCTCAAGTCTGTTCCTAATTTCACCCTGACTAAAAGGCCCAGCAACAGCTGGCTTCAGAATAGCCCAGTCCAGAGCACCGCAGATGTGGGTCATAAGGGTTTGGAGATTAAAAGGAATGGGGCCACAGAGTAGAATTCAGGGAAGGAGAGACAAATCCGGTAAGTGCTCTCTTTGGAGGGAGTCCCCATGTTTGGGACTCTGCTAACTTCTGTCATGATCCTATGGCATGTTAATTCCTCAGCAGGCCGGTTGTGGCCTATTAACATCTCACATCCTTTACAACAGCAAAACCCTTGACTGTCTCAGCCCCCAGATCTCATTAGATGTCGCCATGCATAACTGATTACATGTGCCTGTCGCCGGGAAACTTTCCCAACAGAACAGAAAGGAGAATTAGGGAAGCGGCGGCCATGTCTTCTTCACTGTGGCAGCTAAGCACGCTCTTACTGAAAGGGGAAGAAACTGAAAGGCCCTTCCCTGAGACGTGATACCTCTGTGATGCAGTTTAAAGGCCAGCAGCAGTGGCTCAGAGGGGTCAGGAGGAGGAAAGTCAGTGGCCACAGGGTATAGGAGACCTGCCCAAATTAGGGACTCAGGACATTGCGTTGAGGGCCGGGGTACAGTGACTGGGGTACAAAACAAAATGGACAACTTTAATGGTTTTTAAATATACGACTGACACATCTCACAACATTGTTTGTCTCCACAATGCATGCCTGGAACTTTTTCATCATCCCAACAGAAACTGCCATCCATTAAACACTTCGGATCTCCCTCCCCTCCCCCAGCCCCTGGCATTCATCACCCTGCTTTCTGTGTCTGCATTTGACTCTGGGGACCCGTATCCCCCTAGTACTTGTCCTTTCCAACAAGTATAATTTCACTTCCATCATGTCCTCGAGGCTGACCCATGTTAGAGAATGTAGCTGGATGTAATTTTGCTTCCTTCAAGAAAGGCAGATGTGGGCTAGAGAGGAAGGTTCCGGGTAAATACTTGGCTACAATGGCTGCCCAGCACATACACAAGGCCTTGGATTCAGTTATCAACACTGGGGAAATAATTATAAATGGAAGCAAGTAATTTGAAAACGCAATAATAAACTAGCTAGCGAAATGACCAGAACTTCACTAAAAACAAACCTCAGTAATTTTTCTGTGATCCACAATGATTGATCCCCCTCTGGCTGTCTTAGTCTTTGCAGACCTTGTAAGCATCAGCAGGAATCCAGCGGCTCTTCTTCCCAGCCAGCGGTACCAGCAGGTCTGGGTCTACATGGAGCCAAGATCTGCTTTGAGTCAAATTCTCCCTGGTTAGAATTCTTCATTTATTTATGACTTATATTATCTTCTTTTAAAATAAAATTTCACACACACCCTGCCGCCTCCCCCCAAAAAGGGTAGAAAAATGGGAGATAAATATTAAGGCATATAAATGTAAAGGAACAGAGAAAGGAATGTACCAGGCATTGGAGATGTATTAACAAATACAGCTGAGGCCTGAGTGAATTCAAACCTCCAGGCCTCAAAGAACCTTTCGTGAGAGCTGAATTCTCTGGAACCCAAGCCCAGTCTGGTCTCTAGGCAGTGTGGAGGTGGTCCACTTTCAAGTGGATGATGGTGCTCCAGGGGTACATACCCAGGAGGCATGAGGACGGATTCGGGGATCTACACGGAATCTTTCAGAGATACGTGGTTTAATCTCTACTGAGTCAATAATGCACAGGCTGTCCCTTTTGCTTGTGGTCCTGCGACAGCATTATGGGACCAATGGGAAATGTGGGGAAATAGTATTAGACTGTTAAACACTTTGTTCATTAAACACTTTCATGGTATTTCACACTGGCCATAATCATTTAAACAAGATAATAAGGCCAAACAAAATGGCAGCACTAAGGGGGCCAGGACGGGAAGATCAAAGATCAAATCTATCCTGGACTACCTAAAGAGATCCTGCTTTTAAAAAAAAATCATATAATACTGATAATAAAATGAGTATCATATCCAAAGTATAAACAAATGTTTGCTGCTTTTTCAAAACTGTATATTTGTTCATTGATTCCACATTTACTCTTGAAGCCAGGCATTAAATCAAGTGCTAATTCTAAAAACAGAATTGATGGTATGCTTATTATCAAAACACCTGTAGCCTGTGAGCCCTGTGTGCCAAGTACAGCTATGAATCCAGCCCAACACCAAACTGTAGACTTCAAACATTGTGAGACTGTGTGTGTGTGTGTGTGTGTGTGTGTGTGTGTGTGTGTGTGTGTGTGTGTGATTTTCTTTTCTAGGTCAATTGTGCAGTTCTCCGCTGATGTCAAAAGGTTGGTTTTTACCTGATGGGAATCCCACTGGCAATTTTATTTTGTGCCATTTATTCTGTCACTGTTACCAGGGAGGAAGGGGCTCCTGTTAGCCCATTTGTCAGATGCCAACAGAGAGTCTCGTAGTTCACCAAGGAGACCAGTGGGGAGAGCTGGCAAGTAGCAGGGCTGAGGTGGAATGCAGTGACCTCAGAGGTCTTAACCTCTCACCTGACGGACACCGCAGCCTTGCTAGTGAAAGAGCAGTTCTATAAAGCCAGACCTGGACTGTCCCAGGATGCTCACAAGTCCCACTGTCTACCATTGTCTCATTTATTGGCCATTTGCACTTACATAAATCCTGGGATGTCTTCAGACACCACCACCCCCAGGTGTGTCTTAAATCGGCATCCCTCTTTTCCACCTTCCCATCCTTCTGAACCTGATGTGCTGGCTGCCAACACTGGTGGGCAGAGGGCCTTTCTGCAAGTCTTGTTCATTTACTTTCTTGGAATTGAACCAGCTTTGAAAAAAAAAAAGAAGCCTAACATACAGGTGGCCTGGCCGTACAGAACTGTCATCCTACCTCTCAGAACGCTGAAGCAGGAGGATGGTGAGCAGCTGATGGCTGTCTGGGCTACAAAGTGACAACCTGCCCCCATTCTCAAACAAACAAAACATGTATATTTAAAATTCAGAAAATTTCAGGAAGAAATCGGGCCGAGAAAAATGAGAGGGAAAAAAAAGGGAATGAAACAGGGTGGGTGTGGACTCAGCCGGGTTTGCACACGACGACACTCGGGTAGATCAGAGATGATGGAAATTTCCTCTGAGCTTCTAGCTGGTGTGCAAAGCCGGGATGGAAGCACATCCTTGACAAGATGTGTGCAGCCTGTAAACCAAGACCACGGGCTGGCCTCCCAGTGCCGTTCCTAAAGGGGCAAATCCCTGCTTGTTCCCTCCTTACTGTGGGGAGGCAAAATAATCAACTTAGAATTTAGCAAAAAATGTGTCCTGACTGTGTGAAAAGTGGGAATTACTATGAACAAGAAATGTAACTGTCGAGCAGAACAAAGGGAACCGAGGGGAGGGGGGAGGAGTGACGAGGGACGGGGGTGGGGCATGTGCAGAGTACCTTACATGTTTCTATCGAAGTGTCCTTACGAAACCCAGAGCCGTGGTGTGCAATTAATATTTGCCAATTAAAATTATTTATGACATTTCCTTATTCATTTTTGGAGAAGGGGCAGTATGCAGGCCAGGCATGGTGGATCAAGTGTCGGGGTCCGAAGACAGCTGAGAGATTGTTCTCTCAGGCTCAGGCCATCAGCCTAAGTGGCAAGCACCTTCGCTCGCTCGCTGAGTTATCCAGTGTGGGTCCTAAGAAAAAATATTATTTGAAATAAAAGGAAAGCAAACGTGAAAATCGTTTCAGGCTGTCTTCGGGCTGTCAGTATGAAGGCAGGTATGTTCTTAACAGCACAGATCCCTCCCCAAGTAGTTGCTGATGCAGTCAATATTATGAAACTATATTATAATGCAAGATGTCTGAAAAATACCCGGAAGCCTGAGAATGCTCTCTCTTAGACTGCAAGAATGGTCTGCAAACATGAATCACTTTTGAAATCATTCCTGTTTTCCTTGGTAAGGTATATATTATTTTTTAGAACATTGTTGGTACAGACCTAGGACTGTGTCCCTAAGCACAAATGCACGCACGCACGCGCGTGCAGAAAACACACACACACACACACACACACACACACACACACACACACACACACACACAGCATCCATGTTCCCCTGTGAGGCCTGCCCCTTCCTCTGAGGACTAGAGAGAGCCGGCATGGGCTGAGTTTATGTCCCCTAGGCCGACTCCAGCAGGGAAGCTTCCTCGGGGTATGTCAGCACTTTTGACTCCGTGCAGTTAAATTCCAGGGCTGACCAGCCTGGCCTCTTACCTCCCCAGCTGCCCCTGGGTGTGTAGAGCATGAGGCCTTCTAGTAACTGATGTCCGGGCAGGCTCCGGACGAACACTTTTCCTTCTTTATTTCCTGTGGCTTAAACCCTTTCGGCTTCTAGAAAGCCTTTATTTAAAATAAATACAGAAAAGATGTGCTTCGCTGTGAGCTATAATACAGAACAATCCTCCGCTGAGTGCCGAACTCTGTTCAAACAAAGTTCACGGATGGACTGACAAATTTACAAAAGCCAGGGACCCCAGAGAGGAGGGGCTGCCCCTCACCCGGGTCTCCCCGCAGTGCTGGGCAGGCCTGTCACCAGGCGCCAAGGGGGAGGGGCTGGGCAGTTGTCTCTTGGGGGGAGGGGGTGCAGGGGGGAGGGGTGCGGGGTGCGGGGTGCGTGTGTGTGTGTGTGTGTGTGTGTGTGTGTGTGTGTGTGTGTGTGTGTGCGTGCTCTGAGTTACCACTGGGCCCTAAGTAGGGAAACTGGAAAAGTAAAAGGGAGCCTTAAACCTCAGTGGTGGTCTCTGCGCCCCTTGTTCCCAGAGAGTAAATTACTGGCTCCAGCCGCGTGGAAATGAGACCCTTTCTCCAACCCCTCCCCCGCAACCTTTTTTTTGAAGCTGCAATTGAACCGCTGCAGTTGTTAACACGTGGGCTTCTGAGTGAGGCAGAGAAACTGTAACACACACTGATGCTAAGCGTCAATTCTGGATCTTGTATTCTTTAGGAAACCTTCGAATACGGTTTTGCTGATATTTCCGATCTTAGAAAACAGTCCTTTGGAACAACTGCAAAAGCACTTTAGTGTTTGTTTGTTTGTTTGTTTGTTTGTTTGTTTGTTTGTTTTTCAGAGTCAGTAGTTACGAAATATCACATAGCTAAACTCCTTACCCTTCCCAGAGCCAGGGAATACCACTGTATCCTTAAATACAAAGGCATACTCGAACACATCCTGTAGTGAAAATTTCTGTCGCAGGAAAACACAAGGAGAATTTCAAATACTAAACCACAGGACCGTAGACTCACACAAGGACTGTAAAGTGCTAGGAAAGCTGGCTGGTGCAGTGGTGCCAGCTTATAATCTCAGCGTTTGGGGAGGCTGAGGTAGGACTCTGACTTGAAGGCCTGCCTGAGCTGCACAGTGATCCCCTGTCTCAAAAAAGATTAAAATGGGGCTGGATGGCTCAGTAGTTAAGAGCATTTACTGCTTCTTCAGAGGACCAGGGCTCAGTCCCCAGCACCTACATGGCAGGCAGCTCACAGCCATCTGGGACTTCATTTCCAAGAAATCTGAGGCACTCCTCTGACCTCCTCTGGCACCAGGCATGCATGTGGTGTACAAACAAACACACAGCAAAACAGATAAAAATAAGTACAGCTTTTTTCAAAGGTAAAAATAAAATAATGTTTCTTTTTAAAAAGCGTGTAACAATACTACTTCCGTTAGAAACGTCACGTTTCCCTTGTCATTCATGATTGTGAAATTTTCATTTCTCCATCTTGCTGTCCTTTAAAATCACAGGAAAGTTAATGGTGCAGAGAGCTCTGAATTTTGGAAACTTCCAATCCTGAGACGTTAAACTGCACATCGGCTCGAGAAGGAGAGTGTGTCGTGGTTTGGATCCTAAGACTGCCCCAAATGCCCACATGTTAAACACCTCGTCCCTAGCTTGTTGCTATGGAGAAGCTGTGTAACCATTAAAAAGTAAGGCCTGAAATGGAGTTAGTTCATCATCGGTAGTACCCTTGAAGGTGATTATGGAACCCTGGTGTACAGGGTGAGCTTTGTGTGTCAACTTGACACAAGCTAGAGTCACCAGAGGAAGGAGCCTCCGTTGAGGAAATGCCTCAATGAGACCCAGCTGTAAGGCATTTTCTCATTTAGTGATCAATGGGGGAGGGCCCAGGCCACAGGGACTGGTGGGGCTATCCCTGGGTGGTTGGTCCTGGATTCTATAAGAATGTGGCCTGAGCAAG
Source organism: Peromyscus californicus insignis (assembly GCF_007827085.1). NCBI lineage: Eukaryota > Metazoa > Chordata > Mammalia > Rodentia > Cricetidae > Peromyscus > Peromyscus californicus. The sequence continues at coordinate 71,391,402 of NW_026294469.1, read as the reverse complement.
CCATGGGAAGCAAGCCAGTAAGCAGCTCCCCTCTGTGGCCTCTGCATCAGCTCCTGCCTCCAGGATCCTGCCCTGTTTGAGTTCCTGTCCTGACTTCCTTCAGTGATGAACAGCAATGTTGAAGTGTAAGCCAGATAAACCCTTTCCTCCCCAACTTGCCTTTTGATCATGGTGTCTCTTCACGGCAGTAGAAACCCTGAGTAAGACACCTGGTCTCTTTTTGTTGTTATTGTTCCTACTTCTCAGTTGCCATGACATGAGTAGTTTCCTCCGCCAAGAGCACCAGCCATGATGTCCCTGGAGGCCTGCTGACCCTGGACTGACATCTCCTGAACTGTAGCTAAAATAAGTCTCTCTTCTTTCTAAGTTCATTATCGCAAGTGTTTGTCACAGTAACAGGAAGCTGGCACAGAGATTCTAAAAAGTTTTGTTATTAAATATGAGACTCAAATATTTACTAAAAAGCTTTAAAGGGTCTCAGTAAGAAGTTATTTCAGGGAGTATAGCATCATGGCAAATAATTCACCTACTATTTCTTTTTAAGAATTATAAGTCAGATGAAAAAATAGAAACCAAAAATAAAATGTTTTGATTGAAAAACTTTAGGAATTACATCAAAATAATTACTTCAGAGAGCGTGGTTCAATGGTGGAACATTTGTCTAGCACATGTGAGGCTCTGAGTTAAACTCCCAGCCAAGGAAACTTCTCTCCCTTCGAAATGTGTTGGATGCCCACACTGCAATGGAGTTTACAGGCCACTGTCTACTTATTTTATGCATAAAGACACCCATCTTCTGCTCAGACATACTATGTAGAGAATGCCATAGATTTGAAAGGCAGAGATTTGTCAGTATAGGTGACAAGCTGCAGGACAGAGAGAAATACAAGCAAGGCCTTGAATTTGGAGATGTCTCCTCATGGTGGGAAAACTGCTGTTTATGTGTACAACTGTGTGTCCTCACCACAGCATAGTCCATTTAAAAGTTAAAGCTCGGGGCCATCGTTTAGCTTCTCAGTGACACTATCAGTTAGAAGAAGGGTTGTTTTGAACTCGTACGAGTTTCTAAGATTTATGGGTCTCAGTGTAGTTCTTAAAATCCATGTGCCCCACCCGAATACTGGGGGTGGGGGGGACTTCCTTCTGGTTACTTCAGGGCTGCTGCCTCGTAAGGCAGCACACCATCTTGAACAATTGTTCTATTCTTCATAATGCTTTGTTGAAAGGGATACTGAAGAAATATTATCATAATGTTGAGTGTCAAACCAAGATGTTTTTTCACAGAGTGTAGCTATAGCAAGCTGTAAATTTGTGACAATTTCTGAATAGACTATGAATTAATGTCAGATGCACGCATGACTATGACTTCAACAGGCTTCACATAATGAACGATGGTAAGAGATAGTGCAAAGGCTGAGGCCCACAAGGAACACTGTGGAGAGCGTTATGAGGCCGTACAGTGTATAGCCTAAAATGTTAATTTAGATTGAGTCAGGGCGCTTAGCCCTGTCACAAAGATAATATTAAACACATATGACAAGCAGAGATGAAGCCATTCGTTCGTTCAGCTAAGATTGGCTGCTCATATGGTGCATATTTGCTCCATGCTGGTTTTGTTTCTGTGAACAAGGACTCTACGGCTTAGCTGGATTCCAGTGTGGATTGCACACCTTGCTCAGAGGCTTTGCCAAGCTGTCCATCTTGACTAGGTTCCCATTCTGTCCCACCTTATTGGCAGAAGACTTTCTTGGACCCACCAACCATCACACGGAGTCCCACCTCCACCCTGTGTATTGTCCACCTTGTGTATGACCAGTGACTACAGGAAGCTATCTGGAACCTCAGTCTTAGAAAAGAGTGAAGAGAGAGCTTAAGCCAATATGGTGGTCCCACTCTCCCCTGTCTGTAAATAGTATAATTCTGGCAAGAGGACACAAGAGAACATTTGCTAGGAGCGGGGATTCTGGCCAAGGGACTCTTTGTGGCTAAAGGAGCCCAGAGTCAAGTGCCCTCTGACTTTTCCTGAAGTGCAGTCATCTGAGGTGGTAGTCATTTGGGATGTCAAGAACAAGTCTCTTTCCCTTCGGCCATATGAGGACATAAAAACTCCCTCACCGGAATGCACGATCCTTGATCTTGGAGTTCCAGTCTCCAGAACCATGAAAAATAATGGTACATTGTTCAGAAATCCCCCAGCTGGTGGCAATTTATTTGAACAGCACAGATAGACTGAGGAAGGCCCCAACTAAAGCAGCTGCCACTGCAATGAGTGTGTGTCAATTCTGTCCCATCAGCTGGTCCCAGAGAGGGAGCAGGTGCTGCTCAGCAACTATTCAAGCCGTCTGGAGGGGAGTGCACTGGGCTGCTGCGGAGACTCCTATCCTACCATCAGTGACATCTGAATTTGGAAATATCCATGCAATGCACAGTAGGAATATTGTCTTGGTTCGGGCTACTTTCGCTGTAATGAAATATCATGACCAAAAAGCAAGTTGGAAATGAAAGTGTTTGTTTGGTGTGATAGTTTGTAAGAAAATGGCCCCCAAAGGGAGTGGCACTATTAGGAGATGTGGCCTTGTTGGATTAGGTGTGGTCTTGTTGAAGGAAGTGTGTCACTGTAGAGGTGGACTTTGAGGCCTCATATGTGCTCAAGATACCACCCAGTGTCTCAGATCACTTCCTGTTGCTTGTGAGTCAAGATGAAGGACTCATAGCTGCTTCTCCGGTGCCATGTCTGCCTGCACACCACCTTGTCAGACTATGATGATAACGGACTAAACTTCTGGAAATGTGAGCCACCCCAGTGAAATGTTTTTCCTTTATAAGAGTGGCTGTGGTCATGGTGTCTCTTCACAGCAATAGAAACCCCAGATAAGACGTTTGTCTTATCTTTCCATATTGCTGTTCATCATCAAGGGAAGTTAGAACACACACTCAAAGAGGGCGGGAACCTGGAGGCAGGAGCTGATGCAGAGGCTATGGAGGGGTGCTGTTTATTGGCCTGCTCCACGTGGCTTGCTCAGCCTTTTTTTAATAGTACCTAGGACCACGAGCCTAGGGATGACCCCACTCACAATGGGCTGGGCCCTCCCCCATGGAACTAACCAAGGAAATGTTACAGCCAGATGTTATGGACGCATTTTCTCAATTAAGATTCCCTCCTTTCAGATAACTCTGGTTTGTGTGTCAACTCAAGTTGATGTAAGACCAGCCAACACAAATACCTAAGACAAGTAACCCAACTTAAAAAGGAACCAAGAACCTGGGAGGGGTGGCACACGCCTTTGATCCCAGCACTCGGGAGGCAGAGGCAGGCAGATCTCTATGAGTTCGAGGCCAGCCTGATCTACAGAGTGAGTTCCAGGACAGGCTCCAAAGCTATAGAGAAACCCTGTCTCGAAAAACCAAAATAAATAAATAAATAAATAAATAAATAAATAAATAAATAAATAAATAAATAAATAAACAAACAAACAAACAGACCAAGGAAATGTATCTAGGGCCCCTGCATCCCTTGTAGACAATAGGGAAGTACAGAGCCAGAGTGCAGGCATACCCGACTGGAGTGGCTGATGTAGCAAATGGTAGTGAGGATGGTGTGAAAACACTGTCTCCTGTACTGCTGACAGGGTGAAGGATGCAGACACTGCTGGCAGTCCGTCAGGCTGCTGGTGACGTCGTTAGCATTTCCATGTGACCCAGCAAGCCCATCCCTGGGTTTACTCCCAGCAGAAATGAATACAGACCGGCATGAAAACTGTACACGAGGGTTCACACGCCACTAATCCAATGAACCACAGAGTGAAGATAGCCCTAGTATCCACGCACTTGAAGAATGATTGAAGAAGAGGTGGCTTATGGGTCCACTGGTGCACCATCAGCTGGGGAAAAGGGAAGCCTACTGCATGCTGCGGCAAAGGTGAACCCCCCAGAATAATATATGAAGTGACGGAAGCCAGCACAGTGTGTGGAGATGCCATCAGCACGGGGTTCAGAGCAAGCCCGCTTGGAGAGACAGGAGTAGAGCTGTGGTTGCCTGGGGATCCTAGTTGGCTTTCTGTTGCTATGGAAAACACCATGACCAAAAGCAACTTACAGGGAGGAAACATTTATTTGTCTCATACTTCCATGTCATCGTCCATCATTGAGGGTAGGAACTCAAGCAGGAACCTGGAGGCAAGAGCTGCTGCAGAGACCAGGAGGATTGAAACTCACTGGCTTGTTTCCCATAACTCATTCAGCTTGGTTTTTACGTCATCAAGGACCAGCTGCACAGGGGTGGCACTGCCCACAGTGAGCTGGGCCCTTCCACATCACTCATTAATCCAGAAAAGGTCCCCACAGACGTACTTGCAGGCCAATATGATGGAGGCAATTCCTCAGTTGAGGTCCCCTCTTCCTGGGTGTCTCTAGCTTTTCAAGTTGACGGTAACTAATGAGTACGCTGGGGTTACCAGACGTGGGGAGATGTCTGCTCATGGCTGTGGGACTCCTTCTCTTTTGTAGCAAGGATGAAAACATGTGGGTATCAGATGTAGGTGATAGTTACACAGTTGTGCATGTTAAAGAGGTGGATGGTGCGTGAATTGTGTCTTAATAAGTTATTTTTTTAATGTTGGTTTCATTAACACTGGTCTTATTCAGTTTCACACAAAAATGAAACTCAAAGGTCTGAAAGTCAATGTCTCTTCCTGGGCTACTCAGGAGTGGGGACATAGAAGGAATGGCTTCCTACCTTACTCTTCCATATACCGGCTAAGTTAACCGCCCCCAACCCCTGACCTTCAGTAGCTCATCTCAAAAATGAGAGGCCAGAATTAAACCATTCCCTCACATAATAATTCCTTGATTTGTATTTTAAATGGCTCTCTCTACACTCATGTGCAAATATGAGCATAATCATGAGAACAAAACACATGTGCTTATTTTTTAAAATGCACAGCCATGTATAAATGTGGCTGTTTGTGCGATGGGGCCATTAGCAGTTCCCTCTTTCGTCTTGTGTGCTTTTCCATTCTTCCTGAACAAGCATTTTAAATTTATACTTGGGAAAACCTTTTCATCAAGAGAAAAAAAAGAAAAAGATCGTGCTGCATTGATTAAAACGTGGTAACCTGACAGAAGCAGGCTGCGTTGTGGTTGCTAAGTGCGGGAGAACACATCTGTGCCTCCCCAGCAGTGGGTGGAGATGTCTGAAGCCCCCGGCGTTTCTAGAGTTGGGAGTCTTCTGGACAAGGTGAAGCTTCGTATCTAAAAATATTCTTGGTTTTCACACTGAACATAGACCACTTTGCTTCGATTCATATAATGTAGAAACAAATGCTGGCCTGATCTTTGTAAATACTGGTGGAGGGTGCAGGAGGACACTGGCCCCGCAAAAGGGAAAAGGGGGAAATAAAGCTTCATACTCAAAGAGCGAAGTCTGGGGTGTTGACTAAGCAGCAAAGGACAGCTGTGGCAAAGCGGGCTGTCCTTGACAACCGTGCAGGCGGCCACAGGGCTACGCAGTGGTCCTTCTTGGTTTGGATTTCCACACCAAGAAACAAGGACTGTGTGGCAGGGAGCTCTTGGATTAAATGGCAGTGAGACTTTTTTAAAACTAAAAATTGTTATGTGTCTATAGTCAACACAGCCATTGATGTCAATAAAGTTAAAGCATGCATTGTGTACTTTAAGAAGAGAGGAAAGGAACTAGAGAGATGTCTTGGTGGTTAAGAGCACGTGCTGCTCTTGCAGAAGACCTGGGTTTGATCCCAGCATTCACGCAGTGGCTCAAAATCATTCATAACTCCAGTTTCAGGGCAACTGATGCCTTCCGATATCCATGGGCACTAGATACATGCATGGTACATATACCTGCATACAGACAAAGCAAGTATGTCAAAGTTTTAAAGCAAGTGAATAAAGCCGGTGTCTGGCTCATTCCTGTAATTCCAGCATGCAGGAGGCTAAGGCAGAAGGATCACTACCATGAGTTAGAGGTATGGGCTCAGAGTAAGACCCAACCTCAAAACCTAAATAAATAAATAATAAATAAATAGGTACCTACAGATCTAAGGACCAGCGGTGTACCAATGCAGGACATCAGACATTCACACACATGCACCACCGGGTCTTTGTTGCTATGACTGCTCTCTAAGGTTGAGGTGGTCACTGACCCCAGAAAGACCAACTGACACCCTGAGTGATGGGCAAGTGGCTTTTATGCTGGGAGAGAACTGTGTCTGCTGCAGGAAGGGACCAGACCCTGGTGCACTGGGCAGGACTAGGCTATTTCTGTACTTGCTCAGGTTTTCCTGGGGTTCAGAGCACGCAGCCGGGATTGGGGAAGGAAGAAACGGTGTGTCAAATGTTGGGTCAGGAGCACCTCCTTTGGTATGGCTTCTTCATTGTCTTTGTTATTTAAATACACTCTTGTGTAAGTATGCAGACAGGAAACCGGTTACACAGAAGCTTACCCAACAGCTTATTGAGTTTCACATACTCAGATGGGCTCCTGTTTGGAGATTGCTCTATATTTCAGTTTTGGGAACTACTGCTCAGTATTGTGTTCTCTGGGAAGAACATTCTGAGGACTGCAAAAGAAGCTGGGGCTAGGGAGATGGTGTAGTGGTCAAAGTGCTTCCTGTGCGAGCAAGAGAATCCGCTTCAAATCCTCAGGACCCAGGTCAAAAGCGAGGTGCTCCTATAACTCCAGGGAGGGAGCAAGAGACAGGTTTGGTCCTGGGAGCTCTCTGGCCTAGCCAAAATGTCTTCCTCTAGAATCTGAATGTGTGCACAGACATTTACACACATGGATATACGCTCTATCCCCTATCCCCCCACACACTAAACACATGTGTGTACATTCTAACCTCCCAACCCCCCCACACTAAACACACATGTGTGTATAAACCCTACCCCCCCCCACCCCTCCACACTAAACCCACATGTGTGTATATATCCTACCCCCCACCCCTCCACACTAAACATACATGTGTGCACAAAACCCCGGCCCTGGCCCTGGAAGGAAGGCAGGTGGGCAGGCTGGTGTGTAAATGAACCCCTCTCCTATGCACACAGAGATTCTTACTAGGGTAAAGCCATACACATACACTAAAAAGAAGCTGGGGACATTATGTATAGATTTTCTTGGTTCATAATTTATTGCTACAATAGGTTTTGATAATTCTCCATGCCTCCTGTATCTTTCTCGTGATCAGCAGTGGGAGACAGTGAGTGAGCAAGCAGGAAGTACCTATTGCAGGGTTTCCGCCAAGTTCAGCAGGCTGTACACTAATAAGAATCTCTGTGCGCGTAGGAGAGGGGTCCATTTACACACCAGCCTGCCCACCTGCCTTCCTTCCAGGGCCAGGGGCAGGATGGCTCTCCTCTGAGTCGTGTCTGTGTGTGTGTGTGTCTAAGCTTTAACACACACACACACACACACACACACACACACACACACACACACACGCATGTGCATACACACTCCTAAAGTAAGGGTCTGAAAGGACACAGATTTAAAGCACATTAGTGACTGGGTGTGGTAGCTCATGTCTTATAATTCCAGGATTTGGGTGCCTGAGGCAGGAGGATCAGTGAGAGTTGGAGACCCTTCTGGACTGGAGTAGGAAGCGCTACCTCAAAATAAACAAGTGAAAAATCCTCAAAGACAAAACACATCAGTGGTTCCCAAATTCAGCCTCTCAACACCTGTGTCCATGAAACCGATGGGCAGAGATGCAGGAAAGCAGTCTTTGGGGGATGTTATAAACACGTTAAATCAGCACTAGAATTTGATGTGATGCTCTGGGCCTCTCATACGGCGTACAGCAGTCCCTTTGCGCATCTCAGATAAAACCAGGCCTCCTGGGTGGGAAGAGATGTGAAAGGACCTTCAGAGTTACCACTCCCCTGAGCCTACTGCCCACAGGCTGATGTTGGAGGCGGAGTCCCCAGGCAGGAAACGCTTGAGCTCTCTCCCTCCCATGCTGGACTGGGGAGATGGCCTCTGCTAGAGACTAAAATGACCCACAGCCCTCCATTTCTGACCTCTGCAGTCAACGCCATACAATAGTGGCAATGCCCCTGTTATAACACAGAGCCACTTAAGCAAATGACTGACACCTTCTTTTTAAAAATTACATCGATATAGGAAGGGTCTCAAAATTCTGACAAAATGTAAAGGAGTATAAAATCTAACGTCTGGGAGGAGCAGACTACATTTTCTAGGCTGGTTTCAACAGTCAGTTTGCACACAGCACACTAATGAGTGTGTTGGCAAACTTTATCACAGCCTTACTACGATTTAAAAGCCACATGAAGACCAAGGGGACACAGCACGCGATTTTCAAAGCCCGCTGCTGCCGCTGCCACCTAATTCCCTGCGCCTGGCTTTGATTTGCTCTTACTCTTTGAGATAGGACATGAAGAGTGTGATTTTCGTAGCAATGTGTGTACTTTTGAGTAAATCCTTTTGAGAGGTCTTTTGTATAAATAAAACTCAGTCATAGTTAATTGATGGGTGGCGTGGGCTCTCACTTGGACTGCGGTTGCTGCCCTTTCCCGGTGCATCCCTGAACCTTGCTTTGAAAGCCTAATAAGCTGACACCACAAATCCAGGAGGCACTCCAGTTAGACACTACAACTTGGCTGAAACCATCTTCTTGGGGTATATAGTTGGCCGACTTCTCAGAGTTCGGTAGAGGTCTCACTGACTAAGAAGAATCACTTGAAAACCTAATTAGTCCCATAGGGTGTAAGTGTCTTAGCTTGCGTTCTGCTTCTGCATTTTCTCAGAAACTGAGAATAAAGGAGCAGCTCTCTGGACACCTAAACCTGTCCTTCCCTCATTTCGTCCGAGTAACCGAACACACGGCCACCCCATGACACATATGACGTAAGAGTTAACTCCAGAATTTATAACTGAACACCGAGAACGCAAAACAAGAATGTCCAGCACCCTTTAGACAGCTCACTCTATAGCCCTGGCTAGCCTGGAGTTCACTTTGTAGACCAGGGTGGTCTCAAATTTATAGAGCTCTGCCTGCCTCTACCTCCAGAGTGCTAGAATTAAAGGCTTTCGTGCACCACCACACGTGGGCAAAGACTATTTTATTTTTTATGTGTATGTGTGTATATACATATGCCCTCCAGTAGACTGCAGAAGAGGATGTTCCATACCCTGGAGCGGTTGTGAACAGCTGGATGTGAGTGCTGGGAAACGAACTCAGGTCCTCTGAGTTCTTCTGTTAAGAACAGAAAGTGCTCTTAACCACTGAACATTTCTCTGGCCTCTAAGGTCAGCCTTTAATGGGCAAGTTAAGTATTCTAAGTGAATGTTCAGCTTTCACTTTACTGTTCTTATTTAACCCAAATTATCAGTTGAAGTAAGTGCTGGCTGAGCTTGGACTCCAGCCAACAGCTCACAGGTTATCCTCGGACCTTTAGCAGAGAACAGAGAACGCAGGAAGAAGGAACAGGACATATTTGTATTTCCACTGAAATGCCATCATCTCGCAGAAGTTAATGATTAGCATTAAAACTGCCAGGCCTGAGTCTCAGCCTAGAAAGAAGTGAGAGCCAAGAAACCAGAAGAATGCCCCCTCCTCGTGACTGTTATGTGTGGTCCACCAACAACGGGCTGCGGACAAGACGATCTAGGGCTTAGGTGCTCAGGAGAAACGATCTCCTGGTGAACCTGGGAGGGATGGGGAGAGAGAGAAGAAGGCAGCTCCGTCCATGGAAACCACAGCCCAGCTGCTGCTCTCCTTAGGGCCAGGCCAGGCCTTCCCCTCAGATCTTTTTTTTTTTTTTTCAAATACTTTTCTGGGTTTTTTTGTTGTTGTTTTTAAGATTTATTTATTATGTTTAGACTCTTCTTCCTGCAGGCCAGAAGAGGGCGCCAGATCTCATTACAGATGGTTGCGAACCACCATGTGGTTGCTGGGAATTGAACTCAGGACCTCTGGAAGAGCAGCCAGTGCTCTTAACCACTGAGCCATCTCTCCAGCCCCTCCCCTCAGATCTTAAAGATTGTATACTAGTTTTCCCCAAGGCTGCCTATCTAGATGCTTTGTTTTTTTGTTTGTTTTTTTTTTTTTTATCAACACTACTTTTTATAGCTAGATGTCTGTGTAGTTTATCTCTGGAAACAATATTTTTAAACTCTAATGTTATGAATTTTGGTGTACCTCTAATCTCTCCTCCAAGAGGGGGGCATTTCTTTTGCACAAGGTGTCTACATTATCATGGCAAACTTCTCGTTTAATATTTCTCCTTCTAAACAAAGTCTCTTTTTTTCCCTTAAAAACTTATTTGCTCTGGATGGAACTAGAAAATATCACCCTGAGTGAAGTAACCCAAACTCAGAAGGACAAACATGGTATGTACTCACTCATAAGTGGATACTAGATGTAAAGAAAAGGATAACCAGACTACAACCCACAGTTCCAGAGAAGCTAGCTAACAAGGAGGACCCTAACAGGGACACATGGATCACCCTGAAAAGGGGAAATAGATGAGATCTCCTGGGTAAACTGGGGAGGAGGGGTGGGCAATGGAGGGTAGGGGATGGGGGATCAGAACATAAGAGGATGGGATGGTTGAGCTGGAACAGGGATGGAGTGGGAGAGCAATGAAAGAGATACCATGATAGAGGGAGACATCATGGGGATAGGGAGAAACCTCGTGCTAGGGAAGTTCCCAGGAATCCACAAGGATGACCCCAGCTTAGACTACCAGCAGTAGTGGAGAGGGTGCCTAAACTGGCTTACCCCAGTAATCAGATCGGTAAATACCCTGTCATCATAGAGCCTTTCTTCAGTAACTGATGGAAGCAGATGCAGAGATCCACAGCCAAACACCAGGCCAAGCTCCAGGAGTCCAGACGAAAAGAGAGAAGCGGGATTCTATGAGCAAGGGCATCAAGATCATCATGGGTAAACCTACAGAGACAACCAAACCAAACTAGTGGGAACTCATGAAATTTAGACCAACAGCTGTGGAGCCTGCATGGGACTGGACTAGGCCCTCTGCATAGCAAGACAGTTGTGTAGCTTGATCTGCTTAAGGGGTCCCCTGGAAGTAGGATCAGAATCCATCCCTGGTGCATGAGCAGGCTTTTTGGAGCCCACTACCTATGATGGGACACTTTTCACAGCCTTGAGGCAGGGGGAGGGGCTTGGACCTGCCTCTGCTAAATGTACCTCCCCATGGGAGACCTTACCTTCTTGTAGGAGGGAATGGGAAGTGGATTGGGCGGGGGAGTGGGGTGGGGAGGCTTGAGGGGTGGGAGGAGGGAAGAAGGGAATCTTTGATTGGTATGTAAAATGAATAAAAACATTTTTCTAGCCGGGCGGTGGTGGCGCACGCCTTTAATCCCAGCACTCGGGAGGCAGAGCCAGGCGGATCTCTGTGAGTTCGAGGCCAGCCTGGGCTACCAAGTGAGTTTCAGGAAAGGCGCAAAGCTACACAGAGAAACCCTGTCTCAAAAAAAACCCAAAAAAAAAAAAAACAAAAAACATTTTTCTTAATAAAAACATAGGAAAAAACTTATTTGCTGAGGTAGGCAGGATGGTTCAGCAGGTATAGGCACCTGCCATGACCTGAGTTCAATCCATGGAGCAAGCACATGCAGAAAGCTGGGTACAGTCATGAGATCTGAAACCCCAGCATTCCTTTGGGAAGGGAGAAGAATCATCGCAGAAGCCCACGGCCAGCTAGAATGGCAGAAACAAGAGACAGTGTTTCATAAACAAGGTGAAAGGAGGGAGCCCACTTCTGAAAGCTGCTTGTCCTCTGACCTCCACACACTTATTATATTGCACACACTCTCAAATTCACACATACATCAGTGATAATAATAATAAATAAAAATGAAAAACTGTTTGCAATTTTAAAACAACTTCCTTCCTGCTGCCGTCTTGATATATTTTTCCATTTCTTGGGTCAGTTTATTTATTGTAGTATACAGGACCGATTTGCAAGGCTTTAGTTTTAATCTTGACACTATTTGAAACACATGAGTTCTGAGCCTGGGTGATCTACATTCTACATTGTGAGCATCCCTTCTACTCATACCAAGAGAGATGACATGACTTGCTGGCTCTGCAGCGTGGAGAAACAGTCTTCAGGCCTGTCCTACACATCAAAGCACACGGGCCACAGGACAAGCAGTTAGTCTGCTGGGGAACCCTGGTCGGAAGGAACGACTCCTAAATGCTTCCCAAGGAATTTCCTTCATTATTTCAACCACAATGACCATATGAAAGGACACCACTGATTCCAGATCTTCCCAAGCAATACATTGTTAAAAACCTTTGAAACATGAGCAGCGTGTAAACTAACGATGTATATCCTCTTTTTAGGGTATTTCCTTAGCTAATGATGGAGGCTGAGGTTTTGTGAAAGGGGGTTTAAATGAAGATGGGATTTGGGGAGAGTGATGGAGGGCCGCTAGCACTAAGGCACACTAAGCAACCTTCAAATGACATCCCTGGTTTTAACCAGCTTAGGGAACTGGTAAAAAAATAAACAAATAAAAATTAAAAACAACTAAATTCTTTTTGATGACCATCTAGCCAAGGTTCTCTGTGTCTGTTAACAGGAAGTAGAGGTGGAGGGTTGAGGAAAGGAAGCATGGCAGCATCCCAGGGTTTTAAAAGCAAGCAAAGTGTGTTGTTCCTGGAGCCCGAGGCTTAGGAGCCTAGGAGAGCCGACCATGAAAGGCCAATTACAAGAGGCCCTGTGAGAGACAGAAAACTCCCCAGACATCCTCATCAATGTGACAGAGACCATTTGAAAACGACATGATGTGCAGTGATACCAACCATCATTCCATCGCAACCATAGTGACAAATGCTGACAAAGTTAGGAGCTCATTTCCCTCACTGATGAGCCTTTCCTCTGCAGTGTGCACCTACATAAGAGAGCCAAAGCCACACTGGGCTTTTCCTTGTCTCCCAGGTTGCTAGGATACAGGTGTTTCTGTTGAGTAATACTATATAGCCTAGATGAGTATCTGTCAACAGTCCCTTTTGCATCCATCCTCTGTCTTTCCACAAGGCACTGCCACTATGACCTGTCAGTGCCTTGAAGGGAGTCTGCCTTGGGGTGTCCTTTGTCTTAGGCTGGCACCCCCAGGTGCACCAATTCAGCAGCACCTCAAGCCTTCCCTGCAACCACAGTGACTCAGGAGCCTTAGATTTGTGTGTGTGTGTGTGTGTGTGTGTGTGTGTGTGTGTGTGTGTGTGTACATATAATATACGTATGACGTGTATATTATACATCTGTGTATATTGTGTGTACACATTTCTATGTGAGTTGCCATGGGGGGCATGTAGCAGACAAAGGACATCTTGAATGTGGTCCTCAGCTTCCAACCTGTGTGAGGAGGACAGAGTCTCTTTGCTGTTTGTTGCTGCATATGTACATGTGGCAGGCTAGCCGCCTCTGCCTCCCATCATCTTAGGAGTGCTGGGATTACACATAGAGCTACCACTTCCGGTTTGAGGGACCTCAGCCCAGGTCCTCACACTTGCTTAGCAAGCACTTTACCTGTTGAGACATCTCTCCAGTCCGTGGGCACCTCCTATTTAAAAAGGCTGTCTCTCTAAGACAGCAACCAACACTGACAATAATTCAGACAGTTAACCTAGCTGAAGATCCATCCAGACAGGCCCGCAGAGTCCTCTACTGCAAAGGGAAAGCCCTTGAGAGAATGCACTGGGTGTACTAAGTTCAGGATAGGGAAATGGTGAGTTTAGGACTTTCTTCCTTGTGATTTTTTAAAATCTTCTTTCCTTTAAAAAAAAAATTCGGGTTGGGGATTTAGCTCAGTGGTAGAGCACTTGCCTAGCAAGCACAAGGCCCTGGGTTGGATCCTCAGCTCCAAAAAATAAATAAATAAATAAATAAATAAATAAATAAATAAATAAATAAATAAAAATTTTAAAAAATTCTCCTTTTCTTTTTTCTTGAGTCAAGGTTTCTTGTATCCTAGACCAGTCTCGAACTCTTCATTGTAGCAAAGGATGATCTTGGACTTCTGATCCTCCTGCCTTCGCCTTGTGAGTGCTGGAATTACAGGCATGTATTAGCACTCCCAGGGTATGTGGTGCCAGGGATTGAACCCAGGGCTTCCTTCGTGCATGCTAGACAAGCACTCAGCCAATTGAGTAGTCCCTTTTCCTGTACTTTCTGTTGCCTGGAAACAGCTTCTTAGGGAAGTTACAGTGCTCCCTTGTTGTAAACTCCCATGGAAAGGGGAGGTAGAGGATGGTCTCCAGGATGAAAGACATACTGTCTGCTAAAGTCATTGCTAGTTGTAACTCTGCATAAATATAAAAAAAATAGCAACTGTGAAAACCAACAAATTGATATTTTTCAGAGTCACAGAAAGTCTGGTATGAAGCACCCCTGGCTGTGGCTGTGTTCTGTGGACAGTGGGCTATTCCAGACAGCTTTGAAATCCACTGAAAAGTTGGTACGAACACAGCAATCCACTCATGTGACAGAATCCAATTGCATTTTGTAAGAAAACTTTGATATGTCACAAGCATTGGGTAAAAAGGATAACTACAATTTCCTAATTGATGCCATAGTTCAAACATCAGTCTGTGAGCATTGCCTTTGACACAATGACAAAATTAATACTTCATTGCCATATAATTGTTGCACTTAGAAAATTTTCTCAGATTCCCTATGAAAAATCTCACCGTCCTCTTTAAATGAAAAATCACCATTTATTTCTTTATCCAATATGTATGTCTTCCAATTGTTTTGTTATTCTCCCTTGGAGACTGGTCAGGGCTCTTTAACCAAAACCAAACACACCATTAAAAAGCACTAGAAACATAAAACAGAAAGGAGTCGGAGAAAAGCAAAACTCAGGCTAACTTGGGTGCTTAGATAGGCAGCTGTCTTAGCTGGAACATCGTAACCATTCCTGTATGTTAAGTGATGTCCAGTGCATCTGACCTGCTGGTGAAAAGCTGTTGTTACTCAGCCCATACATGACACCTGGGGGCAGCTCGGGCTTCCAGGGAGTGTCTCGGCTGGCTTTGGCCTCTCTCTGGGTTGGTGGCTCTTATGTTTCCTTTTATGACAATAAAACTATTTGCTGGGGCTTGGGACAGGGATATTTTCACTGAAGGACAGTCTGGGAGCTGAGCATCCCCGTTTCCACTAAGTATAGTTTACATGCTGGTTTGGTCTGCACCATGTACTGTTTTCCCAAGTGTCAAATAATGTTCGGTTTTAAAAGAATCGCCACGCGGGCCTTCTGTCTTGCTGTCTACACTTTTACCTGTAATCTGATTGTGGGGGGAAAGAGAGGACCTGGAGTCCCTCCCTCCCCAGCACCCTGTTACTAACAGCATTTGTTTGGTTAGTAATTCTATCTCAGCCTGGGCTTTTCCCATTCCAGGCGTTTGTTGCCCTGTGTGCATAGCTGCATCTCCATGGCAATGGGAAAACAGGATGCTGGAGATTCAAGAGGGGCCAGGGAGGATGAAACCCTACCCTCCTCTGGCCTCCCGGGAGGGGCCGGCTAATTTATATGTCAAGTTAAGAGATGTGGGGACTTCAGATCAAAGGGGGTCATAGGGTGCTCTTGCAATGGGAGATATTTATTATAAATACAAATGTGTCCAAGAAAAGAGACGGAAACTTTAAAAGGCATGTGGACTGTGGTCAGTAAACAGAAATAACACAACTGAAAATGGGCACACAGCTAAAATTAACAAGCACTTTAAAAAGCTGTCTTAATTTAAATGGAGTAAATGAAGACAGTGACGGCCTCGGCCGGAATTGAAAATACAAATCACTGGGAAACACTGATGAAGATTTCTGGCTGCATTTCTGAATCATTTTGTAATACCTCCTGGCTATGAATGTGAAGATTACCAAACGCATATTGGAAGTTTCTAGTTTCAAGTGTTGGCTATACATGTTTTGTTATTAGGAACATTTGTTTCACGTTAAGAACTACCCACTTACACTGAGCTCCGACACGGCATTGGCGTCACAGATTAGGATGTGGAGTGTGAGGGCTTGTAGGAAGGAAGGAGCTTCATGTCCCGGTACTCTAGTAGCGAAACAATTAATAAGCCTACCATCAAAGTGATACAATGGGAAGCGACTTCTACTCAGTTACCTGAGTTATTAATGCTAATTGAGGCCAGGTGAAGCATAGATAATTGAACTTCACAGAAATCCAAAAATCTCTATTCAGCCAATAATTTCAAACTTCTTCCCCATCTAACCCATTACCAGAGGCACTAACAAATAGGACAAATGGATTACATTAAATTCCACTTCCCTAAAGAGTACGACTATGAGGTTTTTCTCAATGATGAATTCAGAACTAGAACCAAAGATCAGCTACATTCCAGAGACTAAATCACAGGGATTTCCCCAACAATCCAAAGGGAAAAGATAACATCCCAGAAGGTGGCCTACAAGGAAGCTGTCTGTGGCACAGAACAGCTTTTTCTCACGAAACTGAGTTGTTCTTTGTGTTTGCGGCCCAAGACAGGCTGCAAAGTAACCGAGGCCTCTAGAACTACAGTTTGGGTTTTCAGGTCTCAACCAATCTCTTTGAACCTAGAAGCTTATCCTCTAACTGCTCAGTCTCTCTCACCCATAACCTGGGTTGCTTGTTTGTTTAATTGAAGTAAAAATCAACACAACTCCAAATTAGCCTTTTGCCCCTTGCTGATAATCAAGCCGGCTACATACACCTCCAGCCTCAAACCGACCCATTATGGAAGACTGTGCGTGCGTGCGTGCGTGCGTGCGTGTGTGTGTGTGTGTGTGTGTGTGTGTGTGTGTGTTGGTGTGTTTGCCTGTGCAAGCACATGGAGAGGCCAGAAGTTGAAATCGAGATGTTTCCCTCAGTTGCTTCTGCACCTTATTTATTTATTTATTTATTTATTTATTTATTTATTTATTTGAGACAGAATCTCTTACTAAACCTCTCTGTTTCAGCTATACTCCCGACCAGCAGGGGGATGTAGGATCAGCCTGTTTCTGTCCCACAGAGCTAGGGTTACAGGCTCACATGGCCACATCCGGCTTTTAGGTAGATTCTGGAGAACTGAACTCAGGTCCTCATGCCCCCCAAATGAACCTTTTTGAAGTGTGTAACTCAGGGCTGGAGAGAAGACTTAGTGGGTATGAGCACTTTTGGCTCTTGCAGAGGACCCAAGTTCGATTCCCAAAACACACATGAGGTTTTACTCAAGTTCCATAACTCAAGTTCCAGGGGATTCAGCACCCTCTTCTGACCTACATGGGTACCAGTCACCCACACAGTGCACTTTCATACATGCAGGCAAAATACTCGTACACGTAAAATAATACTAAACCTACTTGTTAATTGTGCAACACAGTGGAATTTAGTGGAACCGCAGGACTATTCAAGACTAACTTCTACGTAATTTCAAAACGTTTTCAGAGTTTGTGAAGTAGACCCCATCTGGGCTCATTAGTGGCCATCCCTTCTCCCACCTCCAGTCCCTAGTAACCACCCACCTACTCTCTGTCTCCATGGGTCCGCCTACCTTGGACCTGTCACACAAATGGGCTCATGCCATAGTCAGTTCTTTGTGCCTGGCTTCTCTCACTTAGCAGACGTTCTCAAGGCCCACCTCTGTGTGGTACGTGCTAACACTTCATTCATCTTCATGGCTGAGTGACACCCCACGGTAAGGACAATTATTTACTAATTCACTAGTTGATGGGCACATGAAGGGTTTCTACCTGTGCCTGTGAGGTGTGCTGCCGATTAAACTAACATTTTCACCTCGATTTTCCTCTGGTTCTTGTGGAAACTGGGAGTGGCATGGAATGTGGGCGTGAATTTGGGAAGCAGCAGGTTCCTCTATGGGCATAGATGGCTCTGTTACCCCCCTGGAGCTGGACCCTGAGGATGTGTCATCAGTGAAGACCACTTCAGGGTCCCAACAATGGAGATAATCCCAGCTAGGAGCAGCCTAGGATAGGAAGAGTAGAAGTGGGTGGTGAAGAGACAAGAGCAGTCAGTCAGGACTTCAGAGAAGAGGAGCAAGGAGATGACACCATTAGACGGAGTCGGACTGGTGTGTCCAGCTCCCAGAACGGAAGGGACAGGCCGGTGAGGACCAGAGGAATATCAGGGCTACTTCCTGTTCTGAAAACAGGTGCCCAGAAATGAGCCTGTGGCAAATCAATATCAGAGCCAGACTTAATGGGGGGCTCTGTCACCCTGAGTGATGACCCCCAGAAGAGGACCCCACACTTCCCTACACTGGACAGTTTTATGCGAACTTGCAACAAGCCAAAGTCATCTGAGAGGAAGGAACCACAACTGAGAAAATTCCTCCACAAGACTGGGTCATAGGCAATTTATATAAAAATTAATAAAAAAAAAAATAGACTGTGGGAATTTTCTTAATTAGTGATCAGTGGGGGAGGGCCAAGCCCATGGTAGGTGGTGCCATCCCTGGGCTGGTGATCCTGGGTTCTATAAGAAAGCAGGCTGAGCAAGCCGTGAGGAGCAAGCCAGTAAGCAGCACTCTTCCATAGCCTCTGCATCAGCTCCTGCCTCCAGGTTCCTGTCCTGCTTGAGCTCCTGTCCTGACTTCCTGTGATGATGAACAGTGATGTAGAAATATAAGGCAGATAAACCCTTTCCTCCCCAGCTCGCTTTGGTCAAGGTGCTTCATTGCAGCAATGGAAATGTGTAGCACTCATGATGACTCTTCCTGCCTTAGCGCTCTGTGTACTCTGAACCCCGCGCCCCCCCCCCCCCGCACACCTTCCCTTGCCCTTCACCCCTTCTTCCCACCCTTCCTCCCAAACCCCATGCCTTCTATCTATCCCACTCCACACCCCCATGTAATCCACACCTCTCATACCCCACACTCCCCACACCTCCAAGCCCTCCACCCAGCCCCCAACCACATGCGCACCCCACACCCCCAAGCCCTCCACCCTCTCACACCCATACTCGTATGTCCCCAGCTCTGTGCACCACACGTACCCTACACCTCCATATTCCCTACCCCATGTACACCCTATATTCCCGTACCCTCCACCCAGTGCATACCCCATATCCCTGTCTTCCACCTTGAACTTACTCCCCATGCTTAGCCCACACAGGCATGCTGTGTCCTCTACACCTCCTTCAAGGCCCTAGTACTCACAGGGCTTCAGTACCCTGTTCTCTCACCAGGACCTCGGATGTTCATATTTCAAAGACAAACCTTCCTTTACAGGAATCAGTCAGATGAGCATTCTCAGTTCCTCAGTTGGCTGATACTCGTCACCTGAAACAAGGATGAACTCTAAAAATCCCTGTGTTTTCAACTTGGTGCACACACATGCATAAAATATCTTGTCTCCACACTTGCATGTACAGACATAAGTTTATGAGACAATACATAACCATGGGTTAGTTTTATTAGTTCTACAAATGCCATTATAAACAACAACAAAAAATTGTCAACAGATTATTTTTCCAGATCCAATCATCCTGGACATAAACACTTTACCTTTGCCACTTTCTTTCAATGCTCATCATAGGTCATGAATATTTGTTTAATGTTCCTCTGTTTTATCATGTTCCCTGCTCTTTCACAGTGAAGCTTTTGTGTACCAGCAACCTCTAGTCTTCTGGCAGGGGGTGATCCTGGCAAGGATGTCCTTAGGAGACCCTGCTGCTCAGAAAAGCCCAATAACACAGAGTCAGAAAAGCAGGGGATGAAGCCTGTCCTCTGTAGGATGCCTGTGTCCCCAGTGAGCAAAGCAGTTGCAGATTTGCATGGTTTCACACCCCTAGGAGAAGAGCTGTTCTGGAAGTTTCCAAGTGTGTGGAAGCCTGGGAGATCTAGCTGCCCAGTCTTGGGAGGTACTGCTCCTGTTCATGCCGGCTGTCCCAGGGCAAAGTGCTGTAGGAGTTCCCCCCACCTCTGCCCAACACGAAGCCAGACAGCTCTGTCGTACACGTGCAGCCTCCACAGGGCTCAGGACACTCCAGCTGGGCTGCTGTTCCTGCTCCCGGCACTGGAACTAGAGAGAAGGTCCTGTAGAGAGGTGGGCAGGTAACAGGAAGTGGGATATAGATCTATCTAAATAAAAACTAGGATCCACAAACAGCAGAGAACATGATTTAACACTTTTAAAACATGGGAGATGAGGCTTGACACAAATAAATGTTCCCCCAAATAAATCAGGTTTGAAGGTATGGAAGAAAGCAAGCTGCTTGAAGAGAGGCAGGAGAGCATCCTGTAGTGACTGGGACGTAGCAAAGCCGTCAGCACCCTTTCAGCTGTTTACCCATGAGCGATCCAGGGCTGAGAACAAGTTTGTAGAGTCGTTAGTGTCCCAGGAAGCATGTCATACTCCTCTGGCCACAGACATGTGGTGGTGATGGGGTACAGAGGTGTCAGGGGTGACCAGAGGCTACCTGCTCCCCAGAAAGTCAGACAGAAAGTGGAACAGGTCCCAGTGGGGTGTAAGGCATCTAACACAGGACTCTATGGGGGTGAGAGCACATAGTATTGTCATTTTGAATGTCCTTGGAGTGGGCAATCACTTTTCAGGGTACAGCCGGCTGGCACTTTCCTGAAGCCCATCTCTGGCCTGCCAGCCTCAACCTGCTGCTTCAAGTGGAATATGCTGTACTCTGAGCAGCTGGCAGAGCAAACATGTTCCAATAAGCAACTGAGGCTCGGCCAGGCGGCTACATCCCGGGCCGAGGAATGCTGCATTGTCATAGCTGACTTGTGAAACCCATTCGATTGCGTTCACTTATAATATTAAAGATTCATAATAGCTTCCAAGAGAACACAAATGTCTGAGTGAACGCTTTTGATCTCTGTAAACTTGGGGGGGGGGGGAAGAAAGGCAACATTAAAATTTCATGTCAGCCCTGACTGTGAAGGTTTTTAGATCAGTATCCCTAGCATCTCATTGGCTGTGGATGTTGGCTGTGGATGACAGGGTCACCTGTTTGGGTACTTTCTGTGATGCAATCGATAGGACATTCTAAATGACATTAGGTTTGCTTGTTTAGTTTCTGGTGTTAGGGACAGAAGCAGGCCCCATGCAAGACCAGCATACTCTCCACCAGTGAGCTACACCCCTGACTGTTGCGTTATCATTTGGTCTGTCAGGCACCATCTCTTCTTCTGTCCCATAGCGCCTGCCATCAAGGCCCCCAGTCACTCTTTGACTCCTCAAAATACTAGTCTATAATGAAGAGTTGGGGACTGTGGTTGCAGGTCTGTGTGTTAGATTTGTGTAGCTGAGTTCGTGTGCATGCACAGTGTGGAGCTTAGGTGTATGAACTGTCCATGCCTGAGTACACCTGTCGCTTGAGCCCAAGATGACTGCCCAACCCCTCCAGGGTTTCTGACCCTGCAGCTCTGGGGTGACCAGCATTTGCTCTCCTGACATGTTGCCGAGGCATATTGCACTCCTGGCCTCTGGGTCTCATGACCGCCTGGACGGATCTACAGCCTGAGGGAAAGGCTTTGGTGTTGCCTCGGAGAACATTAGTGAGTGGGGAGCATGTGGAGCTGGAAGGGACGCAGTCTTGGGACTTCTTACCTGTGCTTGAAGGCTTTACCAGACCTAATAGGCTTAGGACTTAATACATTTCTCTATTTGACTTTTTAACAATAAGAATAGTTTCTTAAGAAATAGTATTTTTAAAAGCCAGGTGTAGTGGTGCCTGAGGAATGGCTTAGTGGTTTAGAACACTTGTTGCTCTTCTAGAGCTCAGCTCCCAGCACTCACAACAGACCGCTCACAAAGCTGCCTGTAACTCCAGCTTCAGGGCCATCTCACAGCTTCTGGCTTCTAGAGACATCTGCACACACATGGCAGATGCTCTCTCTCTCTCTCTCTCTCTCTCTCTCTCTCTCTCTCTCACACACACACACACACACACACACACACACACACACACACACACAAGTAAATAAATACATATGTCTTTTAAAAAAATCACAACACTTTTGGTGACACACACCTATGATCCCAGCATTCGGGGGGCTGAAGCAGGAGGGTTGTAGAGAGTTTGAAGCCGGCCTGGACTACATGGTAGAACCTGACTACACAAACAAACAAGACAACAACAACAACAACAAAACAACCAACCAAACAAAAACTTTTATTATAATTGTTAACAAAAACAAACAAACAACAACAAACCAAAGTCAGGCCGTTAATCCCAGCACTTGGAAGGTGGAGGCAGGTAGATCTCTGTGAGTTTGAGGTCAACCTGGTCTACAAAGCAGTTTCCAGAACAGCCAGGGCTGTTACACAGAGAAATCCTGTCTCAAAAAAACAAACAAAAACAAAAACAAAAACCCAGAAGGGCTCAGTGGTTAAGAAGACTGGCTGCTCCTTCAGAGGACCTGGGTTCAATTCCCAGCAACCACACAGCAGCTTACAACTGCCTGTTCCAGGGGATTTGATACCCTCACAGACCTACATGTGAACAAAACACCCATGCACATAAAATAAAAATAAATAAACCACTAAAAAAACAAGCAAACCAGGCAGTGGTGGCGCACACCTTTAATCCCAGCACTCAGGAGGCAGAGGTAGGCGGATCTCTGTAAGTTCGAGGCCAGCCTGGGCTATAGAGTGAGATCCAGGACAGGCGCCAAAGCTACACAGAGAAACCCTGTCTCAAAAAAAAAAAAAAAAAAAAAAATTCTACCAGGCTCTGAGAGATGGTTCTGCTTTGTGGTCCAGTGCCTAAGTTTCCTTTGTATTGTTGCAGCAAACACCACAGCCAAAAGCAACTTGGGAGGAAAGGGCTTATTTGGCTTTCATATTCCAGCTCACAGTCCGTTGCTGAGGAAAATCAAGCCAGGAACTCAAGCAAGAACCTGGGGGCAGGAACCAAAGCAGAGCCCATGGAGAAACATTGCTTACTGGAATGCTCCCCACATCTTGTTCACCCCAAAACCACCTGTCCAGGAGTGGGACCACCCACAATGGCCTGGACCCTCCCACATCAATCAATAATCAAGAAAATGTTCCCAGGGCCTGTTTACAAGTAGGCCCGACAGAGGCATCTTCTCAGTTGAGGTTCTCAAATGACTCTAGCTTGTGTCAAGTTGATAAGACACTAACCAGCACATCCAGGTAGATGACCTGTCTGCATATTTAAGGGATTTTAAACATGATCAGGCATAAACTAGGAGAAATCTCCAGGACTCAAATAAAGCACAGCAGGCCGATGGGGCATGTTGGCTCTGCATCATTCTTGTTATTATATTGTGCATCAGCCAATAAGGTAAGCAAACGAAGAGGCGCCGCCACGCTATACAATCCAAACCACTTTCCCCCAAGCTTTTCTTTCTTTCTCTACCTCTAGTTCTTCAGTATTCAGTAGAAATCACCAGCCATGTGATTCTAAGGACTAGGCAGTGTAGCCCTTAGTCCTTGTCTTCCATGCATCCCATGAAGTACACTCAGGGTCCACGAGGGAGCCACACTTGTCACAACTCTGCCCTCACTCCTCGCTCAGGACTGAGGCATCTATCTCACAAGAGGAGGGTGAAGAAAAGATGCCGAGGTCTCCTTCCCAGACCAGGTCCTGCCCTGGGTCTCTGGGGACAGGCTATCTTTCTAATCTCCCCAAACATAAAGAATGTCACTCTGCTGACTTTATAGATAAAGAAATCGCCACTCCATTAATAGCCAAGTCTGGGAAAAGAGTGGGTGACACCAGTACTAAATGTAAGGAGCTGGGCTGGCTGGCTTCTCGGCTCATCACTCGAGGTCCAGGCACACGCTGTGAGCTTCCTGTCCAAAGGGAAAGTCCAGTTGCTGGCCCTTCCCATGTCTGCATTCGCGTTTGTGAGTGCCGAAGTCAGCGCTGGAATTGCAGCAATGTTTTCAGCGCTCACTGAACAGATCACCGCACTTCATGCATGTCAACGCATGCTTGCAGTCCCACTTAGAGAGCGTGCTCTGACCGACGTGTTGATGCCTCACACGCCGACGTCCACGGGCAGCTCTCTTTCTTTCGTTGTTTAGATCTTGCTGTGCTGGGGCTGGAACTCAGGGACTCGCATATGCTGGGAAAGGGCAATACAAAGGGTCAACCTTCCTTACCCAAATAACGTTCCGAGTGCGTCCTGTGTGCCGCTTTGGAGACATTTAAGATGACTTTCATCAGTTACACTGTATTTCCCCACGAAGTCTTTAAAGTCAGGGATCCATGAACAATTCAACTTGACCTCTCCCGAGGAGCAGACTATCGGATAAGACTTAACTCAGTGTCAGCACTACCTCACCAAATCCTCCAAGCCTTAGGCTCCAACACAACGAAAGCTTCAAAGCCGAGCCCCATGGGGACATGGCAGCCTTGGCTCTCTACCTACCACCCCAGCAGAACTCCAGACTCTTCCCTGCTCTTCAGGAGCTCCCTTCCTTTCCTTTGTGTGATGTGTTCAAGTGTGCTTGCTCCCTTATGTCCTTCCACGTGGAGGTCAGAGGTCACTACCCTTTTATATTGCTCCCCATCTTTTTATTAAAATATTTTTTGTTTGTTTTCTCTTTTGAGGCAAGGTCTTGCTATATAGCCTTGGTTGGCCTGGAATTCACTATGTAGACCAGACTGAACTCAGAGACAGAGAGGCCCCTGTCTCTGCCTCCCAAGTACTGGAATTAAAGGTTCACATCACCACATCCAACTTTCCATCCTTGTTTTTTTTTTTTTGTTTTTTGTTTGTTTGTTTGTTTTTTTGAGCTAGGGTCTTTCACTGAACCTGGAGCTCTGGTAGACTGGCTACCCGCAAACTCTGGGTGTTTTTCCTGTCTTTGTTGCCCAGTTCTGTGATGACAGATACCCTTCACAAGCTCATCTTTTTTTTTTTTTTTTGGTTTTTCGAGACAGGGTTTCTCTGTGTAGCTTTGCGCCTTTCCTGGATCTCACTCTGTAGACCAGGCTGGCCTCGAACTCACAAAGATCCGCCTGGCTCTGCCTCCCGAGTGCTGGGATTAAAGGCGTGCGCCACCACCGCCCGGCGTCAAGCTCATCTTTTTACATGGGTGTTTGGTGTCTGAACTCAGATCCCCATGTCCCTGTGTTCTGTTTTCAAGGTCAATGCTGTAATCCTTATCTAGATAAGAGGGCAGCCTGGCTGCACCATCTGTCACTCTGCTGGTCATCATAAGCACACGCTCAGTCTAAAAGCATGCTCTTCCTTCTTCCCTGACATTTGTCAAGGGAATATGAGTAGCTGCCTTTCCCTACTTGAACTTCTAAACAGGCTCTCAGGACCGAGTCTGTGTAACAGCCAGTACTTTAAAACGGTCCATTTCAAACACACCCTCATCTTGACTTCTGGAGGAATAGGAAGGAGCAGGATAGCACACACACACACACACACACACACACACACACACACACACACACATCCCCAATCCCTGCCAGGCCACGTCTCCTCAGGCCACATTGGATCCAGCCAATGGGCCTTAGGCTGCTTACCTCTGAAACAAAGCCCAGAGTCACCCAGGACTCTTTTCTATGGAGCACAACCATCTCCTGCCCTTGGGGCCTAGAGTGGGCGGGTGCAGTCAGCATCTGGACAGAGGGTCAAAGCCCTTGCTGGTCATCGCTTATCTTGGCTGTCCTTTGGCTTGGAGCTCATTGTGGGATGTTCTTCTTGTTTATTTCTCCTCTTTTTTGTAATAGAAAATACATATTGGAAATTCTCACTATGACTTAGAAATTTATATATCATACTAAGAACCACAGGCGATTTTAAAATGCCAACAAGGCCCATGATCTTCTGTTGACTGTCTTTCCCCCACATTTCTTTTGAAGAAAACTTTTTCTCTGTTGGCGATAGGGTTGGAACCCAGGACCTCCTTCATGTTAGGCAAGCGTTCTACCCTTGAGCTACACACCCATTCCTTCCCTTGATTTCTGACATTCCTTCAGGATGTTGTTTACTCCCTATTGCTCAACTCTGCTCTTGTGAATGCAGGCAGGCAAGGGGGGTAGGTAGCCCTCACGTGCTGGCTGCTCCAGGAGCTCCCTTGGGTGTGCTGGTGGGCTCTGAGATTAACTTCAAGCTCTCCTCGCTGTGTCTGATGTCAGTATGGAGTAGTGATCATGTGTGAATATGAGTGTGCCTGTGTGCTGATGTGTAGTCATATGAGTGTACGTGTTTGTGTTGTTGGATTTTTTTTTTTTTTTTGAGGCAAGGTCTGACTTGGAACTCACTTCAAACTTGTGACAATCCTGTGCCAGTCTCCTGAATGCTGAAATTATGGATTTGAGTGGCCACATTCAGCTTTCTATGGAAAATGTGACAGAAATTTCTAGTTTCATCCTGGGCCTAAGAGGAATGACTAAAAGGTGTGTCTGTTTTCTGGATGCCAGGAGATGAGGCTGGCTTTTTTTTTTTTTTGAGGTTTATTTATTTTGTGTATGAGTATTTTGTCTGCATAGATAGATAGATGACAGATGAATGGATGCATGGATGGATAGATGGATAGATGGATGGATGGACGGATGGACCACATGGGTGCCTGGTGCCCTCAGAGGTCAGAAGAAGCATCAGATCCCCTGAACTGGAGTTACAAATAGTTGGAAACTGTCTTGTGGGTGCTGGGAACTGAATGCAGATCCTCTGAAAGAACAAATGCCCTTAACTGTTGAGGCGTCTCTAAATCTGATTTCTTTTATTTTTTTATTTTTTTTTTTATTTATTTATTTTTTTTTTGTTTTTTCGAGACAGGGTTTCTCTGTGTAGCTTTGCGCCTTTCCTGGATCTCGCGCTGTAGACCAGGCTGGCCTCGAACTCACAGAGATCCGCCTGCCTCTGCCTCCCGAGTGCTGGGATTAAAGGCGTGAGCCACCACCGCCCGGCTGGTTTCTTTTATTGATCCTAGAAAAAAAGGAGGCCCACCTCAGATATCATCCAGTGTTCCTGACAGAATCCTTCCTCTAAGCTGGAGAAGGAATGTACGTTTTTTGCTAGAAAATACCTGTTGAGGGGGGGAAAGGTTAGCACATTCTTGCTCTTTCTCCTGACAGTTTTGGGGATTGGACCTTTGACCTCATACAAACAAGGCAAGGGCTCTACCCCTGAGCTACAGCCCAGCCCTGACTCTACATTTATCTATTTTCTCACTTGTGCTTAAATTGTGCCATAAAAACCCAGTTCTTCTTCTCTCAGACCCAGTGGCCTCTGGTCTACTTACTGTCTCTGCAGATTGTTCTAGATATTTCACCTACACAGAGGATGGCTAATGTTGTGTGTCAATTTGGTTGTGTTGTAGAACCCAGGTATCAAGTCAAAATATTTCTGTCAAAGTATTTTTTTTTAATGAGATTAGCATTTCTATGCAACAGGCTTGGAGGAAAGTAGATTAAACTCCACAGTTTTGGCAGGACACCTGATCAGCTGGAGGCTTGAAAACAACTAAGACTGGTCTCGTCAGGGGGTGCTGTAGCTCCCCAGTTCTCCCTCCCAGCCCCACTCAGCAGGTGTGAGCCAGTTGTTCAAAGTTAACCTCTGTATCACCTGCCCTGCCCGCCATACCCCTCTCTCTCTGTCCCTGTCTGTCCCAGTTACTGAAACAAATACTTGAGATATTCAGCTTGTAAGAAAAGGTTTGCTTAGGCTCACAGTTCTAGAAGGCTTTGCTCCAGGTAGAGTGGATGGTGCCATGGGCTTCAGGCCTGTGGCAGGCAGGACATTGTGGCAGAAGCCCACAGCTGGAATACAAGAAAAAAGATGTAACAGAGACCCCGGGGGCTTATATCTAATGGCTCATCCCAAGGGATGGGAAGCCCTCCAAACTTTAGGGGGCCTCACCTTGTGAAGACTCTACCACTTTCCTGTCGAGGCAAGCTGGGGACTCTGGCGTGTGGAGATGTGGGTATTTAGAAGATATTCCCAAATGCACAGTGTTCAGGTTCCTCACAGGCTCTGATGGTGGTGTACACTGCATGTACAGACTCTGTTCAATCCTTTAGGGTGTGCTGCTGTTTGGATTTCTGCCTTCTAAGTCTTCCTTCGTGGTCCCTTGCCCCCGTCCTCACTTCAGATCTCATGCAATCCTCCAGCAGAGGCCTGTGGGAACCCGCCTGCCAGCTCTAATGCAAGCATTGGCTCAGGGCCTGTAATCTCATCTGATAGGCTGTGCAGGGGCCAGTCAAGGTGTGCCTCCTGGGTCCACTGTCACTCTTAGTGGTGATGCATTCTTTACTTAAAGATTTATTTAAAAAAAATGTTTTAAGCTAGGTGGTGGAAGTGCACGATTTTAATCCCAGCACTCAAGAGGCACAGGCAGGCAGATCTCTGAGTTCGAGGACAGCCTGGTCTACAGAGTAAGTTCCAGGATAGCCAGGACTACACAGAGAAACCTTGTCTTAAAAAAAATTCTTTTAAAGATGTATATATTTTCATATTTTGTGTATGTGTGTTTTGCCTGCATATGTGTCTATGCACCATGCATGTGCAGTGCCCGAGGATGCCAGAAAAGAGCACTGGATCCCCCAGAACTGGAGTTACAAGTACTTGTGAACCTCAATGTGGGTGCTGGGAATTGAACTGGAATCCTTTGGGAGAGCAGCCAGTGTTTTAAACTGCGAAGTCATCTCTCTAGCCCCTGAAAGATTAAGTATTATGTTCACCATTGGCATGCCAGTGCCCGTGGAGGCCAGGCACCATATCTCCTGGAACTGGAATTCCAGGTGGTAGTGAGCAACTGTGTAGGTTCTTGGAATTGAACTAGAACGCTCTGGCGGAGCAGCCAGCGCTAACTACTGAGCCATCTCTCCAGCCCCCAGACCCTGCATTCTTAAAGTCAGGCTTGGTCACATCATCCCTGCTTTTTTCATGAAAAGCTGCTATCTGGGCAGCAGGAGTTGGTATTACTGAGGCATTTCCAGGAAACCCCATTCGCTGGTTGCTGAGTCTTGCCTCTGTGTCACGAACCAGTCTCATGAAGCACAGTTGTTGGAGGGTTGGAAAATATTACCTCCACAGGAGTGTCCCACACCCCCAGGAGGCCACAGGGCCCAGACTGTGCTTAGGCATCAGCTCCGTTGCCTGCCGAGTCCATAAAGAAGACAGTCTGCCCACTGTGAGGCTGCCGTCATATGAAAGGGCATTCACCCAGTGTGGACCGGCACCCCCAGTTCCGCTTGTTCAGTCCTCCTGAGGCCTGCATGTGACTCATTCTTAATTGCTGATATTCATTTGTCACACATCTGGTGGAGTCGGAGAACACAGGCTCTAGAGCTGTCTTGGTTTGAATCCTGACTCTACCTCTTGTCTCTAAAAGATGACTCAGTATCTCTGGGCCTCAGTTTCCTCTTTGTCACCTCGGAACAATCTACTTACACATCTCTTGAGGAGAATATGAAAAGCAGTGGCACAGAAGGGCCCTTTTAAATGATGAAGCAGTTAGTGTTGTGGACTGGTATGTAACTCAGATGATACAGGGCTTGCTCAGCATGCTCAGAGTCTCAGGTTTGATTCCCTAGCACCACAGAAACCCAGCAGTGGTGCCTATAACCCCAGCACTCCTGAGGTCAAGTTTAAGCTTGTCCTTACCTACATATTGAGCTTGAGGTCAGCCTGGACTATAGTCATCTCAAAAACAGAGCAAAACAGCAAAAAACACGGCACACAGAAAGTACGCAGTGAGTGGAATGTGGCTTTAATTGTAGCACTGGGGGGATGCAAATAGATCTTGAGTATGGGACCAGTTCAGGGTATATAGGAAAAACACACACACACACACATACACACACACACACACACACACACACACACACACACACACACACACACAGAGAGAGAGAGAGAGACAGAGAGAGAGAGAGACAGAGAGAGAGAGAGAGAGAGAGAGAGAGAGAGAGAGAGAGAGAGAGAGAGGAGAATATGGAGAAAATTGCATTCACTTTTGTAAGACATAAAATTATGATATTTATAATGACTGGTTATATGGTATAGTCTTATCTCTTGTCTTCACTGCAGATTTTCATACTTGTAGAAATCTTGCCTTAAAGTAGATAGATCCTTGCAAAAGAGAATGTTGATTTGGGCAACATGAAATTGCCAATTTTTAGGTTAAAAGTGGCCAAACAGAAGCAATTCCATGTGGTTTTGCTTAATATTCTTCTCAAGTGATGTTTTTAGTTGTATTCAGAGAAAAAGAAGGCATCAAATGAATGATACGTCCATGATCAGCATTATGCCATCAGTGTAGACTGCAGTAATTATCAGCGCCTGCACTAATTTTGAATAGTCAAATTATGCTCTGTGTCTATGCATCCTAGAGCTGAACAGTACCTAAGAGATCATTAATCTAACGTCATTTTTAAGATATGGAAATAGCATCTCAATGAGGTTAATCACACATCCCGGACTGGAACTCCCTTCTTTTTTTTTTTTTTTTTTGATTTCCAATTCAGCGTTCACTGGATTTTGTGCAGCCGTCCTAAGGCCGCGTGCACACAGAACAGCTTGATTGTAGAGAGCCCTGGTGGCTGTCAGATTTGCATGAAAAAAGAGGCGAAGAAGCTGCAGTTCTACTGCAGAGTAAATAACACCTAAACAGAAACACCGGCTGTTAAAATATCGAACACTGGCTTGGGAGTTTTGCTCAGTTCGTCACTCCTAGGACATACGTGTTTTACAATGACCTAGGTAGGCTGCCTCCTGAAAGATCAGTGTGTTTTGCTGGACTCTGTCTTCCTTGTTCCTGAAGCAGTGAGGCCACGTCCACCAATGCCCTACAGATGAGGGAAAGAGCTCCAGGCTCTTTGCACTGGGCCCCTTTCGACCTCCAAGACAGCCCAGCACTGCCTGCCCACCAGGTGACACCTGAGCTTGCCCACTGTTAGAAACTCATGAGCGTCCGACACTCCTATTTAGGAAACGTTATGCTTGTCCAGTGGAAACCTGACCGTGAACATCTCTAACTGCAACCACTCCCCTCATCCCCTGGCAAAGATTAGATGGCTGGGCTTTCCCAAGAACCAGTGCACGTGCTGGCTTGTGAGGCAGATGACCTCAGTGGCTGAGCAGAGCATGCTTTAACATAATCAGTTTCTCCTCACGCCGACAGTGATGTAGCTGGTAACCTGGACGAATGTAACACCTACCAGGGCATGTAGACACCCTCCGTGGCAGGTCAGACAGGGTGGAGAGATGCACCTCAAAAGGTTGCTGAAATAACAGACTAAGACTTCAGTTATGTGCAGACAGACAGAGGGTGGGAAACCCCATGTCTTACGCATCCACACCGTGTCCTTGGACCCAGTGCTCTGTATTTCCGTTGGTGGGAGAATCTTCGAGGAAGCCCTCTGTTTCCTTTCTGTCTATAGCTTCTTCCTACACAGGGTGATCCTGAGATGCGGCCAGTGGATGGAGGAATGTGTGTGCCGTGGCATGATGAGGACTTTGTAACCAGGCGAGGTGGACCTATGTAATGGGAATTGAGTGCTGTCATCTGTCACCAATTAAATGGTGGCAGAATGACATTATTAAACATCCGCTTAGTTGGATGAAAAGGGTCTCCCTAGCTGGCTGTGCTTTTGAAATGGAGCACCCGGTGGGGTGCAGCCAGGACAGCCTCTGAAGTCATTACCACCCATTAGCGGCTGGGTGTGAATTGGTTCATCAGCCCCGGGCCCTGAGCTTGGCAGGCCTGGGTCTGGCTTAGTGGTGTGAGGCAGGACATACCTAAAGGCAGCAGGAGTAGCACTTTACAGGGGAGGGAGCCAGAGAACTGGGAGGGGCAGGCTCCAGCAAACCCCTGCTGGCTTTTTCAAGGCTTCTCTAATCATGAGCCTGTTCTTAGACCCCACCCCCAAGGCCAGGGCTATTCATTTATCTGTGCACATCTGCTTTTCCATCTACCCTGTTCAGGAGAATTGCTCAGAAACGGTCCAAAAGGGCTCCTCTGCAGAATACCCTTTCAAGGCAAGATGGGACAGCTTGGCTATGCAAAGCTCCTACCCAGCTCCCTCCACAGCCACACAGTGGTGTCAGTAGCTGCCTCTCCCAGGGACCCAGTTCCTAGTCAGATGATGTCTCCAGTGGGGGTTCATGTGAGAATATTTGTATGTTTGTGTGAGCACACATATGAGTTCTTGCATAGTTAATGTGATTTAAGAAAACTGTCTTAAGAATAAATTGTTAAAAAAAAAGAAAAAGAAGAAAGAAAGAGAGAGAGAGGGGGAGGGAGGGAGGGAGGAAGGAAGGAAGGAAGGAAGGAAGGAAAGAAGAAAGAAAAAAGAAAGAAAGAAAGAAAGAAAGAAAGAAAGAAAGAAAGAAAGAAAGAAAGAAAGAAAGAAAGAAAGAAAGAAAGAAAGAGAAATTGTTACGACAACCCCAGAGTTAAGGAGACCATGTCTGAGGACAAGGGGTCATGTGCCACACTTTTCTCCAAAAGAAACTATGGAAATCTCAGGCTGGAGAGAGGCATTCTGATTCCCTTGCAGAGCCTCTGAACCTCAATACACCTAGCTTCTGCTTGTGTCCAGTGACTCTTGGAATCTGGCTGCCAGCTCCCGAGGCCTTGGCTGCAGTGTGGGAGGAGTGTTCTGCCCGTACGCGTTGTTTCCATCTGCAGCCTCTCCTCCGTGGCTTTTCCTAACTTGGTTATATTGAGCACAAATCACATCTTTCTCAGCACAAGATGAAGCCAATGAGGTTAAGCTGAACCTGTGTGGGCATTTCTCAGGCTCAGTGAGAAACACCCTTTGTCGTGTGTGCCCACCTCACCGGGGAGTCTGAATAGTGTCCTTATGAAGGTCTGTGTGATCCCCATGGTGGCTCAGGACCTGGCACACAGCCCAGGGCTGCTCCAGTCCCGTTACTTGCCCAAGGCTGAGGTCACACATGTCACCCCAGAGCCAAGGAGACCAGCCAAGCTTTCCTTCAGTCCTGATCAGGGACACGGAAGGAGGGGAGGGTGAGGTCAACCCTGTTGCCGCTGCTGAGGGCAAGAGGACTCTCACAAGCCATTGTCCTTTGCCTGGGATCGTCCCTCTTTCAACAGACATGTTTTCTTTTGTTGAAGTGTGTCAGGATCAGGGATGTGGGACCCTCTTCAAAATCTTGCACATGCACAGAGAACACCCACCCCATCCCTTGCCTAATTCCTGCTCGTCTTCTTTCCTTCACTTGCTCTCCTGAAGAAAATAAACAAAGCACACTGGGTAAATGAACAGAGAAAAAGAAAAACAGAATAAATGAACCTCTAAATGTGCTAGCCTAACTGCTGTGAGACCAGATTTGGGGTGAGAGGGCAAAGAGAGGGTGGAGGCAGCGGCCACCCTGTTTATGTTTTTTTTTTTGGTTTTTCGAGCTGTTTATGTTTTTAAGCCTTCGACTGTGAAACTGATTCTTTCATATTTTTTTTCCTTTTGGGGGGAGCTTTGTCTTATGGGGTTTTCTGCTCTATTATCATTCATAAACAAATGTCCATTAACAATGGCGGGGGTGGTGGGGCACACGGGCAGGAAGGGAGGAAGAGCGAGTTTCGGTGGAAATAGAGTGGCTACAGACTCAGGAGGTTGGGGGCACAGAATTGTATTTTCTCCTGACTCTCCTCTGGAGTCTCAAGTATGCTACAGATAACTGTGCAATTAATCTTGACATGTAAAAGACTGGCCAGAATTCTAAACCCTAGGAAAACACACCTCAGCAAAATCTTACATGACGTTAACATAAAAAGCGTGGAACTGGAGAAGGGATTTAAATTATTAAAAAACAATTCTAGCACCACCACCCCCCATTTTCACACATCCTCATGCATTTTTTCAGTCTTCATTGTTTTATGTTGATGGGGGGGGGGGCGGTGAGATTCCAGGAAACAAGGTCGGTGTGGGGGTGGTTTTATTTCTTTATTTTCTCCATCTCTCTGTTTTAAGGCTTTCCCAAGAATGTACTCCACTGTCTCCTTGTGTAATTCAGTCCAAGACACAACACCCTCTATGCTGGGGGCCACAGCGTTGCATCTATCTGGAAATCTCTTTTCTTTGGGACATTTCCCAAAAAAAAAAACCACACCCCAGCGTTTGCCGGGAATGCAGCAACCTCTGTCCTGTGTCTAAACCTTTCAACTCCCATTAATTATACCACTTGAGGTCTCAAAAGCCGGAGAATGAAAATCCCACCCATAGGCTGTTCTCAGGCAGAGCGCCCTGTCAATTGTAAACTGGTGTAAAGCTGGCTGGATGGGAGACCTGAAGAGCGGTGATAGCCGGCGCCACCCGAGGGCCTTCGGCTCTGCTACCAAATCTAAGTGAGCCGCTTAGGGTAGGAGAGAAAAGTCTTGGGGGTAGCTCCAGGGGCTGGGGGCTCCTAAACAGTGAAGTACCTTTCTTCAAATTTCCACTTTCATGGGCAATTGAGCCTCAAACGTGAGGGAAATACATGTAAGGGGGAAACTGAAGCATGCTCCGAGTGTAAAAGCCGGTTAAAAAGATGGTCTGGACTCCTAACACGACACAAAGCCCTCAGGTGAGGACCCAGACCCCATGCATTTCCCTTCCCTCCTGCCGGAGCTAATTACACTTTCCTCTTCAGTTCGTGCATACATCTTCCTCCCGCTCTGGCCTCTTCCTGGTGCAATTAACTGATTAATGAGCATGCGTCCCTCGCCTTTCTCCTCGGCATTCCCAGCCCCGCCCACCACCGGCAGGCAGCCACCATTGCTGCTTTTAATGTTTGCCTTGTTTCCTCTGCTTCCTCGACAAATGCATTACTTTGCGCCGCACCGTTTTAAGTGCACGTGAATGGCATCCACGACATTGTGCTTTGCTTCTTTTTTTATTTTTATTTTTTCACTCCTGCTTTTGGGGTCCACTGGGTCTGGTGATGAATATTACAGGTGGCTGCTAACTGCTCCCACGTAGCTTCTAGCTCTCACCAAAAGCAGACAGACATCCCCGACACAGTGAGCATCCCTCGTTGTGCTCCCTGGCGGAAAGGAGCAGCAATCTTCCTAAAATAAATCTGAGCACTGGGTACGCAGATGCTGCTGTGCCGCAGCGGGGGCACGTGTACACTTGCGCACACCCCAGTGTGCTGAGGATCACTCCGTGGCCGCACTTCTTTGTTCTTGTACAAATAGCAGCCTGAGCAATACAATATGAACCTGGGATTTTGTCTTCGTATCTGACAGGGAGAATCTCCACGTCGTTATTTCAAGTTAATTTACCGTTTCGTGGCACTGTACTCTTTTGTAAATTTCTTATAAAAGAATCCAACACGGGAAGGTAGGCACAAAATCCCACCGCTGGCTGAGGTGCTGTTGACGTTGGATAGCTGCTGGGAGAGAAAGTGTCAGTTTTCTTTAATAATGTGACCTTTGGTGGGTTGACCACATACCAAGGCAGGCCCCACTTCCCAAAATAGCTAGGCAACATAAACTAGACTCAGTGGGGAAAGAAGAAAAGAAAACAGAAATAATCTCAAAGTTGAATGGGAAAGGATTCAAGGGTAGTAGAGGGATGTGTGGGGGGAATTGAGGTGAATAAATCCAAAAATATAAAGAAGAAATAAAACTGTTTTAAAAAATTAAAATCTTAAAAATAAAATTAAAACAGAGACACCAAAACCTCAAAAAGAATACAACTTGAATTCTGATTGATATGGAGTTGAATTTGTAGATCAATTTAAAGATAATGGAAAGCATTTAAAATATTAAGTGATTCCACACGTCTCTTTGTCCTTTGTTTTACTTTTTAAAGCTCTTCATTTTGCAATTACTTCCAGCCTTGTGAAAAGGTTGCAAAAGCAGAACAAAATGCTCACAACATTTCCTTTGCCCCGTTTCCCCAGCAGCACACCGGTCAGAACAGGTGGTTAGCGCAGATGGACCGTGGCCTGAGAACCGGCCCGCGTCGTCCCACCTCCACAGTTAACATGGCGTCCTCCGGCTCTCTAACCACAGACCTCTCCAAGCTCAGCAAGCGGCCTGTTCTTGTCCTTTCTCGGGCCGTAAATGCAGCTCAGAATTGCCCATACGTTTAACTGCCATGCGCCCACGCCTCCTGCCCCCTGGGCCATATTCCCAGGGTCTCTCTGCCAGTCACAAAGTAATGACTGAGGTAGCTGAAGCAGGAATTCATGACGTGCCATTTCGTAGAATGACCCTTTTTGGATTTTCTGATGTCTCCTCTGAATTCAAGTTGTATCCCTCCCTACAAGAATACTGAATAAACATGGTCAAAAGACAAAATACACAACATCTGTATGTGTGAAACATGCTTATATTAAAAACCTACTCACCGATATTCTGAAATTAAAGTTTTCTCGTGCATTCTGTATTTGGAGAACTGTGGATGTCTATGCATGTGTGACTCTGTGTTCGGATACAGACTGCATTATTTTGACATCACACCATCACAATCTCCTTGACAGAGAGATTGGTGGCTAAGATGCTGTGCATGAGTTTCTCCGTTGAAAAATTGTATTTTTCTTTTTGAATTAATAAGTCTATTACAGAGATATTCAGAATCTATATGAATATCCTACTTCCTAAGTTTAATCTCCATTCTGACACAGAGCAATTGTTCTAGTAGTATTTGCAAAATGGAGAACTTATATACCCGTTATTCCTTTTACATTTGTTAATTGGGATTCTACTCTGTGAAAGCACCATGCATTCTCCTTGGTTGATTTCTTTCTCTTTAGTGTTTCGAGACAGGGTTTCTCTGTGTAGCTCTGCCTTTCCTGGAGCTCTCTCTGTAGACCAGGCTGACCTCAGACTCAAAGGTCTGCCTGTCTTTGCCTCCCAAGTGCTGGGATTAAAGTCATACACCATCACACCCAGATTGAGTTCTTTTTTTAATTTATTTTTATTTTATGTGTCTGAGTGTTTGCCTGAATATATGTCTGTGCACCACGTGTGTGCTTGGTGCCTATGGAGGTTAGATCCCATGGAACTGTAGTTACACGTGGTTGTAGCTACCATGTGGGTGCTGAGATTTGATCACAGGTCCTCTGCAAGAGCAGCCAGTGCTCTTAACCGCTGGGCCATCTCTCCAGCTCTGAGTTCTTTATTCAACTACATTTTTTTTTGTCAAAACAAACTTGTGGTTATTAATTTCACCACATTGGACATAATCTGTTTTGTGGAACAATTGTTTGGATGTGGGGGTATGACGGACTCCTCTGAGAAGTGCTCTGCTGGTGTCTTCTGGGCTCTTGGCTGTAAGGTAGGATCCTCTGGCCTCCCACTTCCTCCTGGAAACAGCTTCTCCTCCGAGACCTCATGACCCGCTTCCTGGGAAACTTACCAAGAAACTGACTGGGAGGTGGAGGCAGGAGAATCAGGAGTTGGGTGACTATCAAATGCTTGAGGCTAGTGAGACCCTGTCTTAGGAAGGAAGGGAGAGAGGGAGGGAGGGGGGGGGGAGGGAGGGAGGGAGGGGAGAAGGAAGATTAGAGAGAGGAAGGAAAGAAAGAAGGAAGGAAAAAAGGAAACCCACATTGGGAGTGGAGATGCAGTTCCTATTGTGCTTTTTAGTCTTTCTATAAATATTTGCTATTTTTAAATTTCCCATTGGCCATTGTAGGTATTGAGAAGTGCTGTCATTTTCTTCCTCCTCCTCTCCCCTCCCCTCCTCCTCCCCCCTCCTCCTCCCCCCTCCTCGTCCTCCTCATCCTCCTCCTCCTCCTCCTGCTCCTCCTCTTCTATTTTTGGTTTGTTTGCTTTGTTTTTCAAGACTGGGTTTCTCTGTGTAGCTCTAGCTCTCCTGGAACTCACAATGTAGACCAGGCTGGCTGCAAACTCAGAGATCCACCTGCCTCTGCCTCCTGAGAGCTGGAATTAAAGACTTAGCGCCCCCACCCAGAACGAAGTGCTATCATTCTCATAGAATGTCTTAGATTTAACATCAAATTTAAAGCCTTGAATCAAATGCCAGTGATGAGCTCTCTTCACTTCCCGTTCACTTTCACCCATTTTCCTCTCCTCCTCTCTCCCCTCCCCTCCCCTCCTCTTCTCCTCTCCCCTCATCTCCTCTCCTCCTTCTCTCCCCTCCCCTCTCCTATCCTCCCCTCCCATCTTCCCCTTCTCCTCTTCCCTCCCCTTCCCTCCCTTCCCCTCCCTTCCCCTCCCTTCCCCTTCCCTCTCCTTTTCTTATTAGATTGGCCAGGGTTAATGTTACTATGTAAAAACATATAGGTGTGAAAATAGACATGATTTCTTCCAAACTCAAAGAGAATGCATCAAAGCTGTTGACAGGTGTTTGCTTTAGACTTTTAACGTGTAATCCTTGCTAAATTAAGGAAACTTCTTTGATCTAGGCTGCTGCGAGAGCTAAAATAATTTAGTCGTAAATGAGTGTTTGTCTTCTTTAAATATTTTATCTTGTACTGTTGACTTGTTGACACAATCATATAAATCATATTATTACATTTTTATTCACTACTGCTCTTACTATTGCAGTGACGAAGATTAAACCCAGGCCTTACACACACCAGGCAAGCTACCACTGGACTCTACCCTCCCTCAGCTTTAACTTGTATCCTTCCTCAATTAAGGGGAGAAAGATGCCAACTTTTCTCATGTGTATCCCCCCTGCGGCCCTCTTTAGACCCAGCTATTGTAAACTGTAACCTTGTGTATCATTTTGTTTGTTTGATTATTTTCAAGACAGGGTTTCTTTGTGTAGCATCGCTCTGGAACTCACTCTGTAGACCAGGCTGGTCTCGAACTCAAAGATCTGTTTGCCTCTGCCTCCCGAGTACTGGGATTAAAGGCGTGTGCCACCATCGTCCAGCTATAATATTGAATTTTTAAATTTTAATTAACTTAGTTATACATGTGTGTGGGGGTCTGAGTGTGTTTACTTCCGTGTGTATGCAGGAAGTCAAAAACGGAAGTTGAATTCCCTGGAGCTGGAGTTACAAGCAGTTGAGAACTGTCTGACGTGGGTTGGGGAAGCAAGCTTGGGTCCTCTGGAAGATTAAACCGGTGCTCTTAGCCACGGAGCCATCTTTCCAGCCCCCCTGTATTGTTCGTCCTTACCTCCTTATTTTTAAATATAGTATTACTATGTGCAAAGCTGAGGACTGAACCCAGAGTGTGTGCATGTTAGCACCCTCTTACTGAGCTGCACCCCCCCCCCCCAGTCTTTCCTTCTCTGGACTGGTACTATATATAGGTTATTGGAAGCTATACTCTCCTTTTTATACTGCCTTTGTCTGACTTTGAAATCATAAACATTTTTTCTAAAATGAAAGTTATGTACTTTTGTGTGTGTGCCTGTGTGTGTGTAGTGTGTACACGTGTGTCGGGGTATGTGCATGGCTGTGCTGAAACATGCAGAGGGGCTGAACCCAGGACTTCCTGTATGCTAGGCAAGCACTCTACTAAATAAGCTATATTCCCAGCCATGCGGTCACTTGAGTTTTGAAGAAAGAATGAATATAATTCAATGGGGAAAAGTAGTCTTTTTCAAGAAAGAGTGCTGAGACAAATGGACATCCACGTGGAAAAGAATGGAATTTGACCCTGTGCCACAGCATACATAAAAATTAACTCAGGGCAGGAAGTAGACCTCAAAGTAAAGCTGTAAAACCCAGAGAAGTCTTCAAAGACAGGGGAGAAATGGATCTCTGTGGCTTTGGGTTCAGCAGCGGCTCCTTGGCGGGAGCACCACAGTCATAAGTGATCAAAGTCTGAAAAACTGAACTTGGTCAAAATTGAAAACTTTTGCTGTGGTCTGGTGTCAGCCATGGAGAATCCCAGCGCTTGGGAGGGGGAAGCAGGGGAGCTGGGAGTTCAAGGGCAGTCTTTGCTACATACTGAGATAGAGGCCAGCTTGGGCCGCACAAGCCCTGTCTCAAAAATAAATCAATCATGGGACCGGAGAGAAGGATAGGGGCTCAAGCACAGTCTACTCTTCCAGAGGACCTAGATTGGATTCCCAAGACCCACATCGTGGCTCACAACTGTCTAGAACTCTTGTTCTGGGGGAATCTGATGCCCTCTCTGGCCTCCCTGGGAACCATGTATACATGTGGTGCACAGACATACATACATACAGGCAAAACACCAGATACATTAAATAAAAGTTAGTTAGATAGATAGATAGATAGATAGATAGATAGATAGATAGATAGATAGATAAAAAAAAATAGGGACTGAAGAGGTGGCTGAGCGGCTGAGCCCATGCACTTCCTGCTCTTCCAGAGGACCTGGTTTGGTTCCCAGCACTCACACCAGCCAGCTCAACATCAGTAACTCCAGGCCTAGGGGATCCAATGCCTTCTCTGGTCTCTATGATAACTGGGACATAGACACATTCAGACATGCATATACAAACACAGACAGAGGCACATAAATAAAAATAAAGCAAATCCTTAAAATTAATTAATCAATTAAGCTAAAACTTTTGTACTTCAGACTTTTATCCTCAAGAATGAAGATGAACACAAAGATTGGGTTACGATATTATTAAATCTTATATTTTGTAAGGGGATTATATTTAGGTAACTTTACAACTCAGTAGTAAAATGACAACCTATTTAAAAATGTACAAAAGGTTAGAGTAGGCATTTTTCCAAATGGCCACCGAATATATAACGAGAAGCTAACAATTAGTAGTCACAAGAAATGTAAATACAAACCACAGTGACGTACCACCTCATACTCCCAGATCGACTGGGATCAAAAGGTCAGATGACTAGTGGGGAGGAGGGTGCTGAGAAGCTCAACACGCCAGGTATATGACTGGGAGGAGTAAAGACGGTGTAGCCACTTGACAGTTTCTGAAACGGTGGACATGGAGTCACCTCATGACTCCGCAAGACAGGGTCTCCTAGCCCAGGCAGGTCTGGGACTCAGTGTGGAGCCCAGGCTGATGCAGACATCAAAATCCTCCTGCCTCTGCCTCCAGAGTGCTAGAATTACAGATGTGCCTCACCCTGTCCTGCTCATGGCCAGGCAATTGTATTCACAGGAGTATAATCAAGAAAAATACAACCCACACTCCCACACAAATTTGTACACTACAATTCACAGCCCCGCTTTGTGTAACAACCTCAGTGGAAATAGCTCAGATAGCAGCCACCCGACAAGAGGAAAAACAAAATGTGGCATTTCTACCGACTGGGGCATCTTCGGGTAATGCGAAGGAATGAATGATTGACAGAAGCTACAACACAGACCTGATTTGAAAACGTTATACCCCATGGAAGAAACTAGTTACAAAAGAGCCTATCATGAATCGTTTTAGGCAGGTTATCTGGAATAGGCAGGCCAGTAAATAGACAGATAGTAAACCCAGGGCTGCTGGGGCTGGAGATGGCAGGGTGAGGTTGGGAAGGGAACTGGGAAGTGATGGCTTATGGTTTCTAGGGTAGTGAAAATGTTCTAAAACCAGACTATGGCAATTATTGAACAACTCTGGAAATACTAAAGCCTTGAAAGGTAGATACACTCTAACGGGTGAACTTTATAATCTGCAAAGTTATATCCCATAAAACCTGTAAAAAAATGAAAGGAAATCTTGATCCACTGTGCCCATGTGTGTGTGTGTGTGTGTGTGTGTGTGTGTGTGTGTGTGTGTGTGAGAGAGAGAGAGAGAGAGAGAGAGAGAGAGCAGCTTGTAGTCTGTTCTCTGCACGCTGTCCTGTGACTTCCTCACATCACCAGGTAGGTTACAGAGCAGGAAGAGCAGTGGAAAAGGCTGCTGGGCAGAGCCTTTACCAGCTGATCTTTCTTGCCAGCCACAGCCACATCTATTTTTGGCATCGTGAGGTGAGAGGGCCTCGTCTGAGCCTTGCTCAGTTTCCAGCCTGTCCTTGACCTATCTATGTAACCACTTCACATGCACACTCAAGACAATGTATGCTCTCTCCAGGTGAGAGTGGTGTTGGCCACATACTCACAGTGCTCCTGTCCTAGGGGCTTTGGTGTCTGTGATCAGCTTTGGTCTTCTCAATTGACCAATCTTGGAAGGGATGGACCAACGTCCCCAGCTACCACCAACGCCCCAGCATCACCCATGGGTGAGTCTGTTCTCCTTAGAGAGTAACACCATCTTTTGCCTCTTACAACACCCTCAGACTTAAGTTCTT
Source organism: Peromyscus californicus insignis (assembly GCF_007827085.1). Taxonomy (NCBI): domain Eukaryota; kingdom Metazoa; phylum Chordata; class Mammalia; order Rodentia; family Cricetidae; genus Peromyscus; species Peromyscus californicus. The sequence continues at coordinate 71,349,337 of NW_026294469.1, read as the reverse complement.
TTATCTCAGATTTTTTTTTCAAGACAGGTTTTCTCTGTGTTGTTTTGGTGCCTGTCCTGGATCTCACTCAGGCTGGCCTCAAACTCACAGAGATCCGCCTGGCTCTGCCTCCCGAGTGCTGGGATTAAAGGTGTGCCCTACCGCCGCCCAGCTTATCTCAGATTTTAAGATGCTAGGTCTCTCTATTCCTTATTTCAGTGTTAATTCATAATCCTTATATTTTCAACACTCCATTGTCTTTTGCTCTCAGTGTGCTTTTTTGGTGCTTGACCCTAGGTAGAGAGTTTTCTATGTTCATCCAGTAGATGGATCCTATTCAGACTTACAGTTAGTTAACTTACTTCGATAGTTAATGTTTTTCTGTGCTGACCTCCCTTCCCATCCTTTGTTCCCAAGCTCTGCCATGTAGGTCACACTTTGCTTGGCTGGATTAGAAGTAATGCATTGTTTTTCTAGCTGCTCCTTCTGTCTTAGGACATCGTCTCCTGGGTATGTCCTGGCTGTCCCTAAGCTTATGATAGTGGTGTGACCTCCTGATAGCAGAGGTCCTCAGAGCTGTCAGCTCCTTCCTCCTTCCCTCCCCTCTGCTATTCTTGCTCTGCAGAGTTGAAATTCTAGATTTTCTGTATTAATAAATGTCACCAAAATGCTTGTTTCTCCTTGATTTATCGTCTCATACATATAGCAGTTTCTGGGGATATTTCTTTTACTTTTATTAATTTCCCTCCAAAGCTGTTTTCTTATGAAAAGTGGATTTTGGTTTAGTCAACTGCCTGAGATGAATCTGAGAGTACTTTTGTTATGCCTTTGATTTTTGCTCACTGGAGTGCATGCTCTCTTTGTCCCCAGCAGCTCAAACTACAGTTTGTTTGTTTGTTTGTTTGTTTATGTATCTCAGATGTGCAGGACATTCATCTAGAAACAACACCCTTCCCCTAGCTGTTTAAGAATCTTGCATTGTTGCTGCCTGTGTCCAGCATCACGTTTCCACATCAAAGGGCAGCCTGGCTCTCCAGCGTGGTGGGTTGCCCTTCGCTCCTGAAGGACTTACAGTATTTCCTTTGCATGGTACAGGCTTGATTTCATTACTGTCCTTGAGTTTCACTTTCATTCCTTTCTTCTTATTTTTGTTTTGTTTTTCTAGTCTGAGAAAAAGTCTTTTCTATTTTGAAGATGGGGCAATGATTCCAATTCCACTGATCTCCTCTGATCTTTGTAGCCAGACTCTCGGATTCTTGGTCTCCCTCCTCTATCCTCCATCTCTCTTTTCTCCTTTCCCATTGTCTTCTGGGAAAATCCCTCAATCTAACCTTGCAGCTCAACCATCTTTAGCTGTTTCTTTCTTTTTCTCTTATTTGTGTTGGATGGTCATTGTTTCCACTTTTTGAAAATACTCTAATTACAATTTGAATTGCAACAATATTATAATATGTATCAAAATAACAAATGCCTATAAAAGTAGATTAAGATTAAATTAATTTGATATATTGAAAGTGTAGGGGTCAGAAATTAAGACAAATAAGACATCATTAAATACACATGGTTTTCGTGTGTGTGTGTGTGTGTGTGTGTGTGTGTGTGTGTGTGTGTGTGTAATACACAAACCTAGAGCATTGAATATTCCAGACACATCCCCAGTCCTTTCCAAAGTTATCTTCTCAGGGACAAGGACTTTTCTGGAAGCCTTTGGAATACTGATGATGGGTTGTCACTGTGCATATAGGCACCTTCTGGAAGCACCACATGGGTAGGAGGGGTGACTGTTCCCAATGGATGGTCAGTACCTTCTAGGGCGCTGGGAGAAGGGACAAGGGTGTCACTGAGCTTCAGCACAAGGGTCAGGGAGTAAGTGGGCAGCCCGGGCATGCGGCTGCAGTGGAGTGTGTGCAGTTCACGTTTGTCAGAGTGTACAGGGGTGAAGGGACACAAACGCAGGCCATAGAAAGACTCCGAGTAACTTTCCCTCATTATGGAATCCATTGCGGAATTAAATGATGAAAAAGCAGACTCTGGCTGACAACATGGTCAGGGTAATAACGTTCACCAGACACTGGCTGTGTTTAAGACTTGGCTAACTCTTCACGATCATCCATTGGCTTACTCTTCCCAAGCACAGTGAGCACTCCATCTAACAGCTGATCTGATAGAGAACGGCGTGGAACTGCACATGAGCAGGTGTGGAAATGTCTAGAAGAGTCAACACCAATGCTTACCTCTCTATAACCTTTCAAGGAACTGAGAACAAAAGTGCTTGTCTTAAAATAAATGGAAAGAGAATTGTAGTCAGAAATAGAGTGGAGAAAAAAGACAATTTTTAAAAACTTTTGTTGCCTCACAAGAGTTTCATTTAAGTTTATTGGAAATTAATAGAGACATTGATATATATTTTACTGATGCAAGCAAAACATGCAGTCAGCTCCTGTGTGCATTCATGTGTATGCACATACGTGGTGTGCACATGCACACGTGTGTATACATGTGTATGTGTAAGGTAAGTGAGTGTTTGAAGATGTGTATTCACATGCACATGTGTCTCCTGCTTGGGCATGCGTGCATGCATGCTCTCGTGCGTGTGTGTGTGTGTGTGTGTGTGTGTGTGTGTGTGTGTGTGTGTGTGTCTGCACTGTTGTTATCCACCAGCAGAAGAACTCTGAGGGCATCAGCAGTTGCAACAAGAATGATAGGGTTCCCATCCCAGCAGGACAGCTTCTGCCCTGGGAAGCAGAACCATTGCTACCACATCCCACTTAAAATGATAACACGATTGGAAAGTAGCCTGGCTGTCACAAGAAGGCACCTTCTCTTTCAATAACTGTGTTGCATGGTGACGTGTCACAGTGTGGTGGCTGCCAGCCTGTGGTGAGGGTACAGAACTATCACGGAACACTCTCTGTGAGCTCCTGTGTTTCCTAGCATCACTATCTGGACACATTATTATTTGTGCAATTTTGTCCTATATCTTGTTGCTGCTGTTATTGTTTTTATTATTTTGCAAGGTTGGAATATAAAAACAAAACAGCACTATCATTTCTCATTTAAAAAAATAACAAAAACAAAAAGAAATGAAAACAGTTGTTTTGTTATGGAGAGAACAGGATTACCACCTTTTAAACAACAAATTCTAAGAACCAGGTGTGGCAGGCATGTGTGGCTATATTTCAGCATTTAGGAAGCTGATGCAGAAAAGTCACAAGTTCAAGGCCAGCCCAGGCTACATAGCAACACTACAGTTCAAACAAACAAACAAACAAAAAAGTGGGTGTGTGTTGAAGAGATGGCTAAATGGTTAAGAGCACTGACTGTTCTTTTGGAGGTTCGATTCCCAGCATCTACATGGCAGCTCACAACTGTACAGAGCTCCAGTTCCAGGAGATCTGGTACCCTCTTCTGGCCTCCTTGTGTACCAGGCAGGCACATGGTGCACTGCCATTCATGCAGACAAATATGTACATTAAACAATAAAATAAAATTTAAAAAAACACAGATCAAAAAAACCAAAACTTCCACAAATACAAATTTCTGAACATTTTCCCTAGCACCCTACCTTGTAAAACTTATGAGCTTTTCTCTCCCAGGATTCCCCGGAACGCTGAAGACTGAGAGGAATGGGCTAGGTTACCTTCCTCCAGCTCCGTAGGGGTGGTGGACAAGCCCGCTGGGTTTGTCCCTCAGTTCCATCCGACTAATGAGCAGCCCTGCACAGAAGAGCAAGTGTCCTCTCCTCGTGCCTCAGGGTTTATAGGCTGGCCCTTTGCCCCTCTCTTGCCTCTGCCTTCTGTTCACAGCTGTCTATGTGTGAGGACCCAGGAATACCTGATGCGGAGATGAACCGGGTACAGAAAGCTTTACCCAAACCCTCTGTATTGGTAGGGGAGCTTCCCTGAGCACCATGGAGCCTGCTAAGCCAGGATGGAAATGGCAGAACTCCAGGGAGCCGGCGCTGATGTGCTAGAAGAACCCGCTTTCTGTTGACTGGGCTCCCCAGCCTTTGTGCTTTTATACCAGTCCACCAATGATACCTGCTTTCTCTACAATCAATGGCCACATACAAGTAATCCTTTTAGGATTTGGACTGTTTTAGGGAGGGACTCCCACTGCCCCCACCCCTTCCACCCCCCACTCCCTGTTTTCCAACAAGTCTTAGACAATGTGAGTTCATAAATAGACAGAACAGAATGGATGCCATGGAAGAGAGTTTGGGTGTAGCCGTCTCCAGAAAATTTTGACATGTTCTTCAAAGTCGTGGGATTTCTAAGTCAGTCTGTGTAGAGACCACATTTGTGTGACATGAGGTGAATCATTTGATTCCTTCAGACTCAAGTTCCCCCATTTGCAAAATGACCAAGTGACTTCTACAGCTGGATGTGACCTGGAAAGACATACACAGCCGCCAGTTGTGCCTGGAGGCAGACGCTGTCATGAAACAGCACAGCTTGAGTGAGGCGACAGAGTTGCTTGCTTTTCTCTTTCCGTGAACCTTAGTAGATGTAATTCTGAACGGTCTTATTAAATAAGAAACACAGAGCCAAATGCAGAGTTAAAAGCCCAGAGATCAGAGAGCAGTAGCCAAGAGCTGAGACCACCTTCTTACCACCCGCTGCCATCCTTCCCCTGAGAAAGAGACCTACTTCCTGTGTGTCTGTTTTTTTTATTGACTTTCTGTTCTGCCTTCTCATTGGTTCTAAACCCAATCACATGACCTCCTTGTCACTGCCTGTCTATACAGACCTCCAGGTCTCTATGGTTGGTACTTGCATTAAAGGCGTGTGTCTTCAATCTGGCTATGTCCTTGAACACGCAGACTCTGCCTGCAGTGTGATCAGATTAAGGGCATGTGCTACCACTGCCAGACTTCTGCTAAATGTCTGACTATTAACTCTGACCCCCAGGCAACTTTATTTATTAACATAAAAATAAAATCACATTTCGGCACAAATAAAATATCCAGTGTGAGACGGAGTGTGTTAGCCTGTGCTTGTGCCCCCTCATTTACCACATTCTTCTCACAGTGACCAAACGTGAAGACGGAAGGATTTACTCTGTCTCCTACTTTGGTGGATATCCTCCATCATGATGGGCGCAGCTCCTGGCTGTGGCTCTGGGAACGTGTGAGGATTGCTCACATCTTGGCTGTGAACAGAAAACAGAGACACAAAAGGAAATAAAGCCAGTCTATAAACCGCAAGGCCTGCCTCCCAGCAACCCACTTGCTCCAGCATACCTAAAAGGGGCCACAACCTCCTAGTACAGGACCACGAACCGAGGACCAAGCGTTCAGACAAGTGAGTGAGGGTGGGGGCATTTCACATCCAAACCGTAACCTGTCTGTCATTCTTTGCAAAGGTAGGAAAAAATGCTGTCAGATTATTTCACAGATAGTGGAAGATCAACTTGATGTTAACACCCACTGAACCACTGACGTTCAGCAGGCAGGGAAGACCTCTGTTATCTGGACCTGTGCAGCCTTCACATCCACACCTGCGAAGTGGACATTTTTCACCTTCATGCCCAGGTTTCTGTGGGGGAGAGCCTGGGATACGTTATGTGCCATTTCGACAGAATATGCAGGTTTCTCAGCTTGCTTCTCAAAGCTGTTGTGCATCAGGACCTTGCTGGCCTTTTTAGAGCAAGCATAGTGCTTTCCCTAATTTCCAGGGGGTTTAAATATAACAAGCCAAAGAAATGTGAGCTGGAATGATAGGTCGATTTAACTAACCTCAGATGGTTGCAGAAACAATTCGCTGATTCATTGAATCTGCCAAGCACAGGACTTGGAGTATTTTTCTGTTAAAGGAGAACCATTGAGTATCTTATCGTTTAATTGGAGAATACCTGTTTATGGTCAGTTTCTGTTTGTTCCGAATAGTCCCTTTGTCTCCCCCTGCTCTGCAGATTGCTTTTTTAGGGGGGCAGTGCCTGTGTGCAGGCACCATTTCTAACATGTTTTTATACTTAGAGTTTTGACTTGAGGATATTTATGGACAGAGACTCAGGTTTCCGTGGGTGGGAGGAAAAGAGCTCTGTCCAATCAGAAGGCGCGCTGGCTCGGGTCATTTGCATCTCACCGCCCCCTCTGCAGAGGTGCGGTGACTCCCGGAGAATTATCGTTGGAGAGACGTTGCAGCCCCGCTGAGGTTCCTTCGGACTGCCCGGCTGCCAGGGTCCTTGGAAGATCGATGTTTCAGGAGTGCATGCGGCGCTTAGGCCGGCCGAGCTGTCTGGGAACTGTAAAGTCGCGCCCATCATGTGACCGCACCTGAGGAAGACACGATGGCAATGAGCTTTCTGCTCCCTGGTGTCCTTGCGCTCAAATATACTGATTGACAGCTTGCTATTTCTCTTTGGTGCCGTGTCACATCAGGACCCACAACAAGGCAAGCACATATGAAAATGCTTTTAATGCAAACCCCCCCACACCTTTTTTTTTTTTTTTTTTTTTGCAAAGGTAATGATGTTCTAAAATTGAGAAGCGTGTAACTAGGGTCAAAACTCAAACCCAAACAAAAAGACATTAAACAAACCTTGAATTAGAAGTACTCCTTCTTCCTAGATTTTCTGTACCATAGAGGTCTTCTTAACAAGCTATTAGATGGGCCCTTTTACTTAGCCATATTTCTAGCACAGAGTTTCCAGTGTCCCATGTTTCCAGCTTTGCAGTGCTATCTGGTCGCCTCCAGATGCTGGCTTGCCCATAATAGGCCTACGGTGGAAATCAGATCTTATTTGAGGATCTGCACCAAAGCCCAGAATGAATGCCAGACAAGAGACAGGAACCTTCCTAAACGGCCCCCGGGCTTGGGCACTGTCGGATTCCAGGAGTGATTCTAGTGGGGAATTCACCTTCCAAAATGCTGTGTTAATATTTGCTCACATGAGGCCGTCTACGGAGAAGAAAATAAAACTAGAAAAGAAAGCTCAGATATAAACGCGATGTGTGCCAGACACGCCCAAGCCAGAGATGGGAGGAATGCACATTTAACAGAAAGTATAAAGAGGGGGATGGGAGGCACGGAAAGGAGATGGCGGGTTCCCAGCACGCTGCCTTCTAGAATTCTCTGAAGCCCTCAACTCTTTTCATCTGGGAAGGTGCCTGGTTCCCCCACCCTCTCTGCAGTAACTGTCTTCCCGGGAGACCCAGCACTGTCCCCATTTGCTTCAGAAATGGAAACGATGCTACACTTTAGTGTTTGTGGCAAAAGTGAACAGGAAAATTGAAGCGAGATTGAAGGTCTCCATATAGCTTAGGGACCTCCCCTCCTCCCCTTTAAGACCTGCTGGAATAAACTATGAAAATTTTATATTCAATTTTGGCTTGCAGGAATGACAAAATCCATGTAGAGAGACTATGGCTTCTGCCGACTTGCACTAGATACATCACTCTTCATCCCGTCCCCTAGAGTGAGGTAGAAAGCCAAGGTCACTGAGTGGCTGCCAGGTATGGTAGCCAGGGATGGTAGCACCCGTGGCATGGAAGAAGGAAGCTACTGGTAAAAATTTAGGCAAGATACATATCTGGAAGACTTTTAATTTTATCTGCCACTAAAAGCAGCTGAGAGCCATGCCTGGTTCATGATACCTTGGTCTGCAAGAATGTCAAGTCGGCAGACCCATCTCTAAATCCCTGTGCAATATCTAAACACAGAAAATGCTACCTCTGCATGACGGATGGAGTCTGTCATCATCAGTCACCACTGTAGTGTGCTTTCTAGTCCTCAGCCCTGGGTAGGGGGTTGGGGAGAGCTGTGAGGCCTGGCTGTGAGGAGCGGCTCTGATGTGCAACCATCACTGGTAAGTGGGTGTGAGGGCTGTTTCTCCTGGATCTTCGGCACCCTTGGCATCATTACCACGACGGCAATGATACCTCTGTCTTTGGCACAGATGGCTGTGGGATCAAGTATGATGAAGATGGATGGGAGCAGAGCTCCTACTGGAGACAAGCGCACCCACCCCGTGGCTGTGGGCTCCCCCAAACCAGTGTTGAGACAGATGTACGTGCTGTGCTCTCATAAGGAACCCCACTATGGACGAGGAAAGATTGAAGGGAGGGTTAGACTGAGGCACAGTTGTCACACAGAAGGTGGGGGACAGCTCAACACCCGAGGGCAAGAAGGCAGGCGGGGCAGACCTTCCAGAAACTGGTCATAGCAGCAGACCTGACCCAGCAGGTCAAGTATGGCCATGGGAGTGTCCAATGGATAACCACTGGGGGACATTGGGCCAGAGTCCCTGCTCTGTAAACTGGATCAGCTACCCTCTGCAGGCTCCATAAACTGAGCCTCCCTTGTGCTTGAACTCAAGACAGCATGCCAGGGAGGACTCCAGGATGTTCCCTTCTTTTCTGTGTTGGTCTGAGATGTTGCAGCCATTCTGGTGAGTGTATACTTCTTTATTGAATTAAGTTCTCTGTACATAGTAAAATGCAGAGAGGAGCTTAAGCAGAAACCATGGAGGAACATTGCTGATTGGCTTGTTTCTGGGTACATGGTCAGCAACCCTTCTTATACAGCCCAGGGTCACCTGTCCACTAGAGATGGTACCACACAGAGTTGACTGGACCCTCCTACACTGATTAGCAATCAAGGAAACGTCCCCCAGACGTATCCACAGGCCAATCCAATGGATGCAATCTCTTATTTGAGGGGTTCTTTCCTGTGTGTCATGTGTCTAACTGAAGCTAATTACAACACAGGATAAAATGTAGTGTTCACAGATGAGAAAACACACAATACCCATCTTTCCTGTGCCTGGTTTATTTTGCTTAGTGTGGTAATCTCTAGTTCTACCCACTTTCCTCTGAAGGACATAATTCATTCTTGTTTCAATAAAATTCCTCTGTGTCTCTATACCATACTTTATCTGTGTGTCTTGTGGGTGGACGTCCAGGCTGATTCCATATCTTAACTTGGGTGAACAATGTTTCGATAACCACGGTTGAGCAAGGGTCGTCTCCGGAGCATGCTGACTTGGAGTGCTTCAGGTGCACACCCAGGAGTGATGTCACCGAGTCACCCAGGCGTTCTGGTTTAGTTATTAGAGAAAAAGCCAGACTGATTTCCATAGTGAGTGGCTGGGTGAATTTGCATTCTCACCAGCAGTGAGAGAAGGTTCCACACACATCCCCACCAGAAGTTCTTGTCTTCTTAGGGGGTCGCCATTCCGACTGGGCTGAGGTGGAATCCCAGTGTTTTCATTTGCATTTCCTTGAAAGCTAAGAATGTTGGATTTTTTTTCATATATCTTTGGCCATTTTTACTTTGTCTTTTGAGAGCTTTCTGTTCATTAGCCTATTTATTGATTGGGTTTTGTTGTCTCTCCTTCCCTCCACCCCTGCCTGAAACAGAGTTTCTCTGTGTAACAGTCCTGGCTGTCCTGGAACTCTCTCTGTAAACCAAGCTGGCGTTGAACTCACAGAGATTCGCCTGCCTCTGCTTCCTGAGTGCTGGGATCAAAGGCTTGAGCCACCATTCCCAGATGGGTTTTTTACATAGATGTTAAAATATAAAAATATTATCGGGTTGGGGATTTAGCTCAGTGGTAGAGCGCTTGCGTAGCAAGCGCAAGGCCCTGGGTTCAGTCCTCAGCTCCGGAAAGAAAAAAAAAAAGAAAAGGAAAAATATTATCCTTTTGTCAGATGCATAGACAGATTTTCTCCCATTCCCTGTGTTTTCTTGCAATCTATGAATTGTTTCCTACATGATGCATAACAAGCTTGCAACTCTGTGAAACCCCGTGATCAACTACTGGAACTACTGGTATGGTGATATTTTATTTGTGCTGAAATGTGATTTTATTTGTACATTAATAAATAAAGTTTGCTGGAGATCAGAGGTAAAATCTAGCCATTAAGCAGAAGTCCGGAGGTGGTGGCACACACCTTTAATCCAATCACATGGCAGGCAGAGTCTCTGTGTGGTCAAGGATACAGTCAAATGTGGTGACCTGAACCTTTAATCCCAGTACCAACCATAGAGACCTGGAGGTCTGTAGAGACAGGCAGTGACAAGGAAGTCATGTGATTGGGGTTAGAGCCAATGAGAAGGCAGAACAGAGAGGCAATAAAAAGACAAGTCACAGGGGAAGAAGGTCTTTCTCTCTGCAAGGTGGTCAGATAAGGTAGTCATGGCTCTTGCTCCGATCTCTTGGGCTTTTAACTCTGTATTTGGCTCTGTGTTTCTTATTTACTAATATTGTTTAGAATTTCATCTACGCACTGGTGTTTGCTGAGCTAATGGAATCCTTTTTGGAATGTTCTAGCCTGTGCCTGCACCTGGAAGTATTTACCTGATCTATTCCTTTAATAGTCTGAATTTCTGGTCTTACGTGAATGTATTTGATCATTTTAAATTGATTTTTGTGCAGGGTTAGAGCTGTAGATCATTTTAAATTGATTTTTGTGCAGGGTTAGAGCTGTAGATCTAGTTTCATTCTTCTACCTGTGGATATCCAGTTTTGCCAGCAGTATTTATTGAAGTCCCCACCCTGTATGGTCTTGACATCTTTGTCACGAATCAAGTGGCTGTGGCTGTGTGGGATTGTTTCTGGGTCCTCCGTTCCGTCCGCTGATCTACTTATCTGTTTTTGTGTTTGGGGCGCTATGGGTTTACAGTACAATTTGAGATCAGGTGCTATGGGACTTCCAGCATTGCGTCTGTTCCGATTGCTTTGCCTATTTAGAGCCTTTTGTTCTTTCACATAAATTTCAGGATTGGTTTTCAGTTTCTGTAGAGAATACCATTGGAGTTTTGACGGTGCTGGTATGGACTCTGTGGATTGCTCTTGGGTCTGTATCCATTTTCATAATATTGACTCTGCCAACCTGGGTGTGTGTGTGTGTGTGTGTGTGTGTGTGTGTGTGTGTGTGTGTGTGTGTGTGTGTTTCTATCTTCTGTCTGTTTCATTGTAGCAGCCTTTCCCTTTGTTGGTTAGTAAAGTTCTGGGCACTTGACTTTTCTGAGACTGTGGTGAATGGGTTTGCTTTCCTAATGTCTCTCTAAGCATGTCTGCGATTGGTATTTGGGATATAGACTGATTTTGGGGCCTGACTTTATATATGGGTGGGGTTTCTATTTGAGCCACAAGCTATCCACATTTACTTTTGCACGTGTGTTTCATTTTTTTGTTTGTTTGACGTGGTCTCTTTATATACCCCAGGTAGGCTCAGAATGTGCTTATGTATCCTAGGCTGGCCTAGAACTCTTGATCCTCCTGCCTCAGCCTCTTGAGTGCCACGATTACAGTGAGATGCCACTTTACCTAGCTGTACTGATTCTTCATGTGCCTTTTCCAGGAGGGGGCGTGGTTTCACCATGTTGTCCAGAACACCTGGAGGTAGTGGGCTTAGTTTCCACACTAGTTCCGTTTTTACTGCTGTGATAAAATACCTTGACAGAAAAGCAAGTTGGGGAGAGAGAGGATTTATCCTGTTTACATGTTATAGAGCGTCACAGAATGGAAGTCACAGTGGCAGGAGCTTGACTCAACTGGTCACATCACCTCCGTAGTCAAGAGCAGAGGGAAATGACTGCGTGCACGCTTGTTTGCTTTCTTGTGTTTAACTTGATTTCTCTCAGACAGTCCCACCGTCGCTGCCTAGGGAATGATGCCACCCACACTGGGCTGGGTCTTTCTATATCACTGGACTTAATCCAGACAGTCCCCCCTAGACGTGCTCACAGGTCAACCCAGAGTAAACAAGCCCTTATGGAAGACTCCTTTTCCAGGTGAGGCTATGTGGTGTCAAGTTGACAATCAGAGCTATCAATTGTGATCTTCACACATGAACACATCATTTTAAAACCACATCCTGCAGGGCGGTGGGTGGCGCACGCCTTTAGTCCCAGCACTCAGGAGGCAGAGCCAGGCGGATCTCTGTGAGTTTGAGGCCAGCCTGGGCTACAGAGTGAGTTCCAGGAGAGGCGCAAAGCTACACAGAGAAACTCTGTCTCAAAAAACAAAAACAAACAAACAAACAAAAACAAGCCCATGTCCTTCCCTTCCTTTCCTTGTGTTAGTTACCTTTTTGTTTCTCTGATAAAATATCATGGCCAAAGGCAACTTAAGGAAGAAAGTTATCTGGATCACAGTTCCAAGGTGCTAGAATCCATAGGCCTGGGACAGCAGTGTAGTGGTGGGAGCAGGCAGCTGGCTGCTCATGTTTCTGTCAACATACAGGAAGCAGAGAGAAGCTATAGATCCTCAGAGCCCTCCCTGGTAAAGTTCCTCTTCCAGCAAGACCACCACCTCCAGCAAGGTTCCACAACCTCCCCAAACAGTTCCACTCACTGTGGACCAACTGTTCAAATACACCAGTCTGTAGATGTAACCAACGGTCTTATAAAATAAGAAACACAGAGCCAATTCAGAGAAGAAAGCCAAGAGGTCAGAGCTAAGAGCCTCACCCTTCCTGATTCAGGGATCCTCTCCAGCCAAGAGAGCTCTCCGAAAAGGACCTACTTCCTGTGTGTCTGTCTTTAAAGTCTTCCTGTTCTGCCTTCTCATTGGTTGTAAACCCAAACATGTGACTGCCTCGTCACTGCCTGAATGTACCGCCCTCCAGGTCCTTAAAGGCGTGCGCCACTGCTGCCACGCACTTGCTATGGCTCTAATAGCTCTGACCCCCAGACAACTTTATTTATTAACATACAATTAAAATCACATTTCAGTACAAGTAAAATACCACCACACCAGTCTATGGGGGGACGTTTGTCATTCAGATCACCACAGCCCCCAAAGTCTCGTGTTCATCTCATAATGTACCAGACAGTCCAGCTTTTAAACGTTTCTCAGATCTTTAAAAATCCTGACGAAGTCTCTTAAACACGTCTCTTGCAAAACAACCAACAAGTTACGTGTTCCCAGCAAATTATACCACGGGGGAAGCATGGTCCCTCCAGAAGGGAAGAACAGGTCACTCCAAGCGGACAACCAGTCCCTGGCCTTTAAACCTGACTGCCTCTAGCACCTCTGCCGATGCACACCGGGGACCCCTCTGGGGGAAGCAGAGGGGGAAATGGTGGGCCTATGAGTAGCCTAGCCTCTCCCTGGCCAAGCTCTTGTGGTGCTGAAACCAGCACCCTGCTCTGTGGCTGCGGCCTCTTCCACCAGCCTCACCAGGCCCGGAGAGTGAAAGCACGTGTTACCCTTTTCTGGAAGCCCATAGCATCTGGCTCCACCCTATGCCTGGTTTCCATTCAGCTTCTAATACAGGAGCAGCATGGAGCTGAGTAGTCAGTCCCCTGCCTCCCATTACCCAGGATCCATGGATAGGCAGGGCATCAGGGCAAACCTCTCAGAAGATCTGAGTGGACCTGTGGCCTAGGACCTCGGTCCTCAAGGACTTGAATGGAGACCTTTGTTTTATCCACAGGGGAAGACACCCCTCCACATGGCATTCTGAAATGTGTCCGTGTGGTAAGGAAGGGTTCCATGGAACACACAGAGATAAACGGAAGTGAATCTTCTTGGGTCTAGGTGACAGGCAAAGGTCTGGCTGGTGTCCTACGGCCATCGACACAGCAAGCCGGAACAGTGGATGCAGGGCCAAGCTGGATACCTCAGCCTGAACACTAAAACCAAGCTCTCCCTCCCCACCAGGCTCTGCAGGGCAGCCGTCCTGCATGGCCGTGGAGTGTTGCCAGTCCCAACCACCAGCTATGCAGAGGGCTCACGGTGGCTCAGGGCCACAGCAGCTCAGAGCTGCCTTCCATGGGCTTATGGTCCCGCACTTCTGCAGACTAACATCCAGTGCTGAGTGAAATCTCCCACGCCTCTGCCTCAAGACTCTGCACAAAGCAATTTTCAGCTCTCTTCAGCAGGAAGTGTCCACCTTTACATGCTGAAAGGTTTAGCCTCTCGTCTCTTGTCTGAAAAATATCAAACAATTAGAGATCAATGGAGACAGGTTTCCACTCCATTTTTCTTTCATTTAACAGCGAGTGCCTCTTCCGCAGACACGATGAAGCCTTTGATCCTGTGTCTACAGTGTACTCTGTACCTCATTGTACTCCTCACTTGATTATCCGGCTCCGATTTATTAACAGGCTGCTGGAGATGAGGCTTTCCACCCCTTGAAACAGTGGTTCTCAACATGTGGGTCGCTACCCCTTTGGGGGGGCGTCAAATAACCCTTTCTCAGGAGTTGCTATCACGGGAAAACACAGTCATAAAGTAGGAACGAAGATAAATGTATGGTTGGGAGGTCATTGCAGCCTGAGGAATTGTGATGCAGGGTCACAGCACTAGGAAGGTTGAGAACCACTGCTTTGAAAGGAAAGCAGACTTTCAGGAAGCTTCCAGATGCAGATGTGTTCCCAGGGACCCGAGCACACGGGACTCTACGGGGAGGCCATCCCTCAGATGCACGCCACTCGCATGCCACTCGCAATGCTCCCATGGCAGTAGCCGTGGGAGTCACTCCGGCCTTGGATGACAGCTGCCTCCCGGGGGCAGCCCTCCTCTCTCGTGTGTACCTGCAGAGGCAGGATCAAATCAGAAGAGCGGAGACGCTGCCACCGCACTGCAGCAGCCACGGCAGCCCTGGCCATAGGTCTGCTTTCTCACCACCCCTCCGCCAAAGGCCAGGAGGATGGGAGATGGCACTGAGGAGGAAGTGGTGAGACACCGCCTACAGGGAGCCCTCAGTGATTGATGGTTTCCCACTGATCCCTTGTCTCTCCTTTTTCTCCTGTGGGATCCGATCTGGGTATCTGGCCCCTGCTGAGGTTCCTCACATCTCCTCAGGAACTCATGTGATGGCAACGTTTTTCCCAATTAAGCAATGTTGGGAGGCGAGGCTGACTTGATTAGCTCCTGAGGGCTCTACCCTCGAGGACAGACTACGGCCGTTATCTTGAGAGTGGGCCTGCTTTAGAAAGACATTGGTCCCATCTTGCTTTGGGGATGACACAGCAAATGGGTCCTCGGCAGATCCGAGGACTTTAGTCTGGGAGTTCCCTAGGCTCTCGAGCTTTGAACAATACGTTTCTTTCTTTTATAGGTTAGCCAGACGGTGGTACTGTGTCACAGCGGCACAAAAGAGGACCCAGTAGGTTGTTACCAAAGGAAGCCAAGTTGGTATCCGGGCTTCCAAAACTAAAGTTTCACAAGCCTTTCTTAAATGGAGACAAAATGGGCTTATCTAAGGACCCAAGTGACTAGAGCCCTGACACTGGACCAAAGGTACTCCCGAGAAGCCACCGAGTTACTGTGACTTCTTCCCACAGGCCCTTTGGATGTGGCTCATCCTGTCTCAGCCACACTCTGAGGGTAGAATCATGCCCACCCCCACAGTGTGTGTGTGTGTGTGTGTGTGTGTGTGTGTGTGTGTGTGTGTGTGTGTGTTCCTTACTCTGCTGGTGTATTTGCACAACTCTGAGCAGAAACAAGCCCCGCCACACCTCCCCCTGCGCCAGGCTGCCCGTGAGGCACTTCCTGCTGAGTATCAGCAATCATGCTCTCTTAGTGGACACAATCAGGGACTTCTGTGTCAGCTTGCAGGGGATCTTAGATTCCTGTTAAGATAAAAGGAATTGCTGAGGGTGCCTGAGAACATGCTCGTTTTTATATTAAAAACACAGACAAGCCCATTAAACAGAGATAACTAACTGCAGTTAGCTCCCTGGAGCCCAATCTTGTCTTTGCCAGTAACTGGTCTGTTGGCCGATCCAGTGAGTTCTGTCCTGGCCTTCAACTTGCTCAAAGAAAGGAGCTGGAATAGGGATCTTGGGGTGACAAAGCAACTATTCCAGCTAGGGCAGTGGTTCTCAACCTTCCTAATGTAGTGACCCTTTAATACAGTTTCTCGTGTTGTGGTGACCCCAAACCATAGAATCATATCATTGCTACTTCATAACTGTAAATTTGGTCCTGTTGTGAATCATACTGTAAATATCTGATATGCAGGATATCTACTACTGTGTGAAGGGTGGTGAGGCCTGTGTGAGGGGTGGTGAGGGGTGGTGAGGGGTGGTGAGGGGTGGTGAGGGGTGGTGAGGGGTGGTGAGGGGTGTGAGGGGTGGTGAGGGGTGGTGAGGGGTGGTGAGGGGTGGTAAGGGGTGGTGAGGCCTGTGTGAGGGGTGGTGAGGCCTGTGTGAAGTGGCAGGTAGTTAAGAGGATGAGGTGTTTTTCAGAGGTCTAGACATTACTGTGGAAGCAGGTGTGAGGAGCATGGATGGGCTTGTGGTTTACCTCTGATGCGTTTCCATTGTTCACCCACTTGTGACCTGCTGATTATGAACTGTCGGCCTCCAGAGTCAATGATAATCCAAATGTCTCCAAGCTGAGAAAGTCTGTGGGCAAAGCCTGACCTCTTAAAACCTCTGAGAGGCCTGGCCTCCGGAAGCATGTAGGGCTGAGGCCTGGCCTCCTGAAGCATGTAGGGCTGAGGCCTGGCCTCCTGAAGTGTGTGAGGATGAGGCCTGGCCTCCTGAAGCATGTAGGGCTGAAGTGTGTCGGGCCGAGGCCTGGCCTCCTGAAGTGTGTCGGGTCGAGGCCTGGCCTCCTGAAGTGTGTAGGGCTGAGGCCTGGCCTCTGGAGGTCACATGGACAAGGCCCAGCTTGGGGAAGTTGCCTTGGCCTCCACGTTGCGTCTGTCTTCACTGTGGCCAGGATGGTAGAAAGCACAAGAGGCCAGACCACTTCAGAAGATGCTCAGCGGAGTTCGGAGAGAAGAAGAAAGAGGTCAGGAGCTCTGCCAAACTAGAGAAGACGGGTCCTGGTACACGCCATACCCGGAGAGACATTTGTGTGAATGGAGAGCAAGGAGGCCAGGAATCTAAACCACAGGGAGGGACGGAAGTCAGGGTGGGACTGACCTCTCAGGTGAACGACACTGAAATTGTTAGGCTGTACCTTCGTGTCTACCCACCCCAAATGCAGTTTATAAGTGCGCCTGTCCATTTTTTTCTCTCCAAATGATGTTAGTCTATGATTCTTCCTGCCACACCACTAGGCTATGAGACTTTTTACAACATGTGCTTGCTACCTGAAGACATGATCTGTCCTCCAGGAAAGCAGAGTCACAGGACCTAGAGTGTCTCCCCCAGGGTCAAGAGGTTTTTCTGTGATGATGGGGGTACCCAGCCATGGTGCTTTGTTCCCGAGCCATCTACAGTTAGTCCTCTGGTCCTTTCTCTTCCATTCTTGGGCATATCTTGTGCTCCATTGTGCCTTATCTGTAGTCGAAGTCTTCCCTTAAGCTAATACGTTTATTTCAGTGTTCTTACTGGTAACAAGTGTTTAATCAGCCAGTTCTAATCACCCTTGCTGAGGTAATTTCCAGGGGGCCTGGAAGAGGAAGGTCTGAACTCCACATAGCCCCCAGAGTGCGGAGAAACACAGCACTGGCATTCATCCGCCATCACAAGGGCCGAGGGCTGGGGTATCATCTTCTGCCATGATTTGAACAAAACTGAACATTCCCAGCGGGGCGGCGGGCCACAGACAGCAGAGGCACTGAGGTTGTGGCCCAAGAAGAACCTGAAGTCTTGCCCAAGTGAGTGATCAAAATGTTCAAAGACAGCCCTTGCCAGATTCAGGGGAAGTCAGACCTGTAATTTCACATGAGTGCTTGTACGTCTCTGAAGTCACAGTGTCTATTCAAGGTGTGGCTAGTATCCTTCTGCCTATGGAAACCGGGGCACTCCTAATCCTTTCCCAGGGTACTCGGATATCAAAAGTCACCTTCTGTTTGGAGGAACAGAACAGCCGTTGAGCCTGGCCATTGAAACTGTGTTTGGGAAGCACTGCAGAGGAGAGCCCACTCCCAGCTTGCTGGAGAAGCATTGTCTTCTCACCCAAGACTCTTTCCATCCTCGGATCCCCATTTTCTGTCTTTCAAAGATGATAGAAATGCCTGTCCTTATGCTCCTTGGGGACACTGAGGCACAGGATAAAAAATGAAGGGGGTGATGGGCTCTGTGGATTTCACGTCCACGTAGATGCAAGGGATCACATTACCTTCTCATATCAGCCGACACAAGACACACCCACGTCTATTTACTTATTACTGTGCATGTATGTACTCAGTGTGTGTCTGTGTGTGCATGGGTGTACATATGCCACGGTGTGTGTGTACATAGGCCACAGTGTGTGTGTACATAGGCCACGGTGTGTGTGTATATGTGTGTGTGTGTGTGTGTGTGTGTGTGTGTGTGTATATACCACAGTGTGTGTGTGTGTGTGTGTGTGTGTGTGTGTGTATATATGCCACAGTGTGTGTGTGTGTGTGTGTGTGTGTGTGTGTATATATGCCACAGTGTGTGTGTGTGTGTGTGTGTGTGTGTGTGTGTATATATATGCCACAGTGTGTGTGTGTGTATATATGCCATAGTGGGAGTCAGTTCTTTCCTTCTACTGTGGGTTTCAAACTCAGGTCATCATCCTTGTGAAGAAAGTGTTTTCACCTGTTGAGATGCCTCGCCAGCCCAGCATGTCCACTTCTAAAGTCCAAACTATGAAGCTTCCAAAACTGATCCGTGTGTGTGTGTGTGTGTGTGTGTGTGTGTGTGTGTGTGTGTGTATCGTGCTGGACAGTTTTATGACAACTTGACACACACTAGATAGAGTCATCTGAAAGAAGGGAACTTCAATTGAGAAATGCCTTCATAGGATCTAGCTATAGGATATTTTCTTACTTATTGATTGATGGGGGAGGGCCCAGCCCTTGGTGGGTGGTGCCATCCCTGGGCTGGTGGTCCTGGGTTCTATAAGGAAGCAAACTAAGCAAGCCATGAGGAACAACCCAGTAAGCAGCGCCTCTCTATGGCCTCTGCATCAGCTCCTACCTCCAGGTTTTTACCCTGTTTGAGTCCCTGTCCTGACTTCCTACAGTGATTAACAACAATGTGGAAGTATAAGCCAAATAAACCCTTTCCTCCCCAACTTGCCTTTTGGTCATGGTGTTTCACTGCAGAACAGAAACCCTAACTAAGACATGTATGCATTTGGTTTTACAATTATTTATTACTGTGTATGTAAGCATATGCCTGATGTGGGGGGTAGGCTTGTGCCACAGTACATTACATGGAGGTCCGAGGTCAGCTCTGGGAACTGGTTCTCTCTTTCCATTTTTGTGGGTCCCGGGGATTGAACTCTGGTAATCAAGCTTGGTGGCAAATAGCTTCAACTACTGAGTCCTCTTGCCAATCCATGTACTTTGTTTTTAGAAACGCTGTCTCACACCGTAGCCCATGATGTCCTAGAACTCACTACGTCTCAAACTCTCATCTGTCCTCCTGCCTCAGACTTCTGACAGGGGTGAGAGGTGTGAGCCACCACCCCTGGCTTCAGAAGCTGACTTTACATGAATTAACTGAAACCCACAGATTGCTCTTAGGACGTTGCAAGCTGGTTTATTGTTGCCACGGGTCGTGCTGTACTAAAGCCGAAGTGTGGTGTTGCTCTGGCTGGCACAGGCAACCTCCGCAGCCCAACATGCATGCTCTTCCTACTCTAGCATGTACCCACTGTCCCTGCTTTGAAGCCTGTGAGCACCATGTGCCGCTGCTGCGACTCCGTGTGTGTCGAACGGTGACATAAACACAGGATCCTCTTAAGGGGAGTCATGAGTGGCTTCCTGCTCTTGTTTCCCATTGAAGGCAGCTGTGGGGTTAACACTGGCTGTCAACTTGACAGCACCTAGAATCAATCACCCAGGATATACACCTCTGGCTGGATTGTGTAACAAAACTCTTCCCGGGGAGATGTTACACACACATCTACTCACCCCACATAGGGATCCCATGACAGACCAAAGTATGGAAACCACCAACATCCAACTTGGTGAACCAATGAGTTTCATTGGCGTTACTTACAAGAATATAGGTGAGCAGTTATTTACAGGAGCAGAAATGACTCAAAGGCGACTGTATTGCCAAAGCCCCCCCAGCGATGGTGACCGCTCACAAAGCTGGGGACTTGGAGCACACTGCACAGCCTTCAGGAAGCCCAACAGGTTGGAGAGTGTCCTTTTAAGGTGCCTCTACTGATCTAAATCTCTTCCAGACAGCTCGGCTGATTTATATTTCTTCCAGTCTAGTCCCAGGGTCTTCTTTGTGGCTCAGCTTTTATTGTTTACTTTTCAGGGAGGGGCTTGGTGAATCTGGTCAGTTTCAGGGACTTCCTGAGCTTTTTTAGTTGTTTACCCCCCTGTTTAAGCAGCTTTTCTGCAGGAGGGAAAGTTTCAATCTGGGAAAAAACTGTTACACAAAAGGGTGGCATCATTCCATGGACTAGAAGAAGTGAGTTTAGCACCAGTGTCCATCCCTCTACTTCTTTTTTTTTTTTTTTTTTTTTGGTTTTTTCGAGACAGGGTTTCTCTGTGTAGCTTTGCGCCTTTCCTGGGACTCACTTGGTAGCCCAGGCTGGCCTCGAACTCACAGAGATCCGCCTGGCTCTGCCTCCCGAGTGCTGGGATTAAAGGCGTGCGCCACCACCGCCCGGCATCTATCCCTCTACTTCTGACTGTGGATGTGATGTGACCGGCTGTCTCCTGCTGCCTGTCTTTTCCGCCATGACGGACTATACTCTCCAACCAGGAGCCAGAGTAAACCCTCCCTTCTTTAAATGGCTCTTGTCACAGTTATGGGAAGAGTGACAAAGTAACAGTCTTCCCCTTTGTCCATAACACAACATGTAACAACGGTATGAGACAGAAGCACTCCCTCACTAAAGACGTTTATTTTTACTGAAATTATCATTTTTTCTCATTACTTTTAGCAAGCAAACACCATGTTTTATTTCTCATCAACTACACGATTTTGTTCTCCTAGGGATATTCTACCCATGTAAGTAAACTAAGTAAATGTGACTACAGACGGGGTCTACATCTCTGCACAGGTTTAATTAAAGTCTTTGTTGTTTAAAATGATGTTCACTGGGAACTAGAGAGATGGCTCAGTGGTCAAGGGCACTGACTGCTCTGGAGGACCAGTGTTCTGTTCCCAGCATCCACGTGGCGGTTCACAGCTGTCTGTAACTCTGATCCTGGGGGGTCTGATACCTTCTTCGAGCCTCTGTGGTTACCAGGCATGCGTGTGATGCACAGACATACATGCAGACAAAACACTCCCACACATTAAACAAATAGAGATAGAATTTCTGAGGGACAATCCCTCATTATCTTCAGTTTCCCTAAGTAGCTTGCTTTACAACTTGTTTTTCTTAAATCCGTACATGGACTTCATGCATATAAACTTTGAACAATGGGAGTTGCCTTTATCAGGGTACATTTTTCTCTAACCAAACCCAAGCTACTCTGGAAGAAAAGGAATTGCTGCCATTTAAGGGCTTCTGAGCACGTGGTGTTTATATTAATGTTCTGTGGAGAAAGTGCGTCAACAGGAGACATATTGTCTTGGAGAATCCCCTGCGAAGCAGACGTATAGAGAGGAGAGGGGCAGAAAGGGGAGCGAAAGGAGAAGGAGAGAGTGACTCAGGGCACTGTCCTCTTGGTTTGTGGGTCTGGGGGTGGTCTTCAGTGCCTAGGGCATGCCCACAGGCTGGACACCTAGGTGGAGACAGCTGATGCTCCAGCTGAGCGTCTGCACCTCACAGGGCAGGTAGGAACGGGGGGGGCACACCCACATTTCAGAGGACAATCTGTTTTAGTGGACATCCACGGGTTTAAATGCCAGTCTCAAGGAAAAGGACAAAAACATCAACCACAGCAGCACGTACCATGTTTAGTAGAATAACGTGGCACGCCACTCACCCCCAGCCACAGGGATGCCTAAATTAAATAGCAATCTTCGGGGCCTTGCCGTGTAACCCGTGCTGACCTGAACTCTCAGTTCTCCTGCCTCTGCCTCACAGGACTTTACAGGTATGTGCCTCTGTGCCCAGCAAGGGGACGAATCATCAAAAATTCTAGCAGCAGCGCTCTAAAAACTTGACCACACTTCTAGACACTCTGTGGGTTTAAAGGGGCAGCCTCCTCACAAGGCAGCCCAGCCTTGAAAATCATGAATGGTGAACATGTACACATATGTAACCCTGTGTGCAGACAGTGACTTAGCCTGGCCCATCCTAACCTTGCAACATTTCAGCGTGCCCTGGGCACTAAAATGCATGCCACTGTTGTGTCATAACTGTGTCCCGACACAAGCATTTTACACACAGAGAAACTGAGTGATGAATGTTGCCATTTTAGTACATTTCCCTAGCCCCAAACTCCCCAAGTAGAGCCCGAGGCTGGGGAGATGACTCAGTGGATGGAAGTAGTTCCTGCACAAACAGAAGGACCTGAGTTCATATCCCCAGAGTCCACAGAAAGAGTTGGGCATGGTCACACGGGCCAGTAACTCCAGAGCTGGAGATTCAAGACAGGAGGATATCATCAAGGGCTTGTTGGACAACCAGCCCAGTCAAAAAGAAAAGAGAAAGAGCCCCAGGTTCAGTGAGAGATCCTGTGTCAAAGGGAATATGCTGGAGAGTTATATAGCAGGATGACATTTGGCATGCTCCTCAGATGTCCACATGCATGCACACACACATATTTGTTTACCTGTACTCATATAATACACACTTTGAAAAAAAATCAGAGCTAGGGAAGGGGTGTGTCAGAGTACTTGCCAAGCTGGAACAAGGCCATGGGTTCCATTCGCAGCACGAAGGAAAATCAGAGCTAATTTACTGTCCCCCGAGAGACTGCTTTCAGAGAATTATCCAAACCCTCAAACACCCCAAACCAAGGAATCTTGCGCTCTAACCCAAATGTTGCCTTTTAAAATGGTGTCAAGGTATGACACAAGCCAATTCTACAAATGCTGGACTTTTAAACCAGTTCCACAAGACTTCGGCCCCTTAGGGAGTGAGTTCTGGTCTGGGGGTGGGGCTCCTGCACAGATGGACCCAGGCTTGCCAGAGGAAATGTGGGTCCAAATGCCTTGCCCGGTAAGATGGAGCTGTCTGCAGAGAGAGACCCCCAGCCAGCCTAGACAGCACCCTGGATTAGTGAAAGGGCCCCGCTGCCTTCCGAGGTTCTGCACACGTGCATCCTTGCCCATCAGGATGCGAGGGCGGCCCGGGCAGCACAAGGTTAGAAAGCCGAAAGCAGGCTGGGCTCCTCTCAGGATGCTCTGGAAGTCACAGAGCCATTAGCAGCGGATGCAGGCATCCAGGGCTGCTGCCGGGAGATGCTTGGGGGTCAGGCAGTGTGGGAAAATAGCCACCATGCAGTAAGAACACGGTGCTCACCTCATATGGGGGTCAGTATCCTACACTTGGGACATTCACAAGGCCGAGCCTCCTTGCCCCGCTCTTCAGTCTGGAGGCCACTACCCAGGATGGGCCACTGAGACAGTGAGGTAGTGTTTCTGCAGTGCTCACCCAGTTACCTCTCTGTCCTTTGAAGTGGATCCCCCTCCACGCTTCTCTGCAGCTAAGTCTTTTCCAGCTGGAAACTGGCTGAACAAACTCTGAAATCTGTAGGGTTTACCTAAACCGTGAGTGGAGAGAAAAGGCTGTGTCTTCGTCTCTGTGGCCATCATGGTCCCGGGCAGGCTTCCTCTCCCTGGATTTCTCTGCATTCCACCCATGTGCACCCACAATTTTCTCCACTTGAGCCTACCAGGTTCTCGCTCCCAAAGATAAATTTGTTTTCAGCTATTTATGAGTAGAATGACATGAAACACAGCTCCCACCTTAAAAAGAATAAAAGGTGGTTTATTCTGAGCCAAATATAAGTGATTATTGCCTGGGAAAAGGATCCAGGTGGTCCCTGAGTAGCCTGTTCTACTGTAGACGTGGTTACATGAACTTTTATATTCGCAGATCAAAAGATAGGCATGAATCTCAGCCTTTAGCAAATGTGTCAGTGGGGGCCTCAGACAGGAGGGTCGTGGGGGCAGCCCAGGAATCTTTGCTAAAGGTCTCAGAAGTTACCTGATGACATTCTTAGCTTTGGGGTTGGTGGAAGCTAGTGTTGAGTTAATACATTCCCCAGGTCTTACCTGATCGTCAAAAGGATGTTAGGTCACACGCAGAAGTGGACAATGAATGGTTACTAAGGACATTTAAGATAGCCCAAGATACTTCAGCTCTGGATCTGCAACATTCCAACTTCCCATACTGTGATGTTCTAGTCAATTAATCAATTTGTAGACTCTTTAACATAGGTGTGGCTTGGTGGTTGGGGGGTGGGGTACTTCAGACTGTGCACAGAGATAGGAAGGTGTGGGAAATAGAACAGAGAGGTACCGTCTCTTACAGGTATGTGATACCGTCGTTTAGACCAGGTGATGGGAGGAACTATCCCCGCCCCATCCACACACAAAGCAATTAGAGAACAAAGTCAGAGATAATAATTATATGCAAAATCGTGTGGCATAGGTGGAACACGATTTAAGGAGTTAAAAAAGAAAAGGAGAGGATGATGGGCTTAGTTTGAGGTAACTTCATTATCACTTTACAGATCCATTTTAAGAGACCGTCAACTGGCAAGAAATATTCCTTAAAGGGTCCAGGAGAAGGGGCTCTTGGAGGGCGGAGAATGGGCTGTGAGCAGTTACATGCACAGTCACTGCTAATTTGCATTGGATCCCAGCTCCAGGAAAATAAACACCTTCTGTCGGTGGCTGCATGTGCTCGCACGCTGCAGTTGGAGACCCTGGGCTGGGGTGAGTATCTAGGGGGGGTGTTTCACTGTCTCCAGGGGCCTCAGCCTGCCTTTCTTTCATTGGCTCTTCAAGCATACTAATGCCTCTCTAACGGTATTAAAAGAAATCTGTTTAGCCTCTTAGGAAGCTGCACAACAGCCAGGCTTAAAATAGCTGTGCTTCTGGCTGGCTTCCTCACGCTCACAAGGCGATTCCTAACCCACTATTGCTCAGAAGTCCAGGCAGGCTCCCAGGCAGGGCTGGCTCCACAGAACTCCCCTGTGCCAGAGGAAAAGGGGCCAGGGACAACCCAGGCATTGACATCACCATGGTGAGGAGCAGAGAGCGACAGTGAGGAGCCTCCAGGCCACTGCATGGCTCTTAGCTCTGGGACTAGGGCCCTGGGGCCAGCATGGGATGGGAGGTGGACTTCCAGGATAGACCCCCTTCCTCCAGTGGACCCAATTTCCTGTACTTTTCTGTGCTGATCCCCAAGTTTTAGATCGTTTCAGTAAGTTTATACTTGACTTCACTGCCCACTCTGTGTGTGTGTGTGTGTGTGTGTGTGTGTGTGTGTGTGTGTGTGAGAGAGAGAGAGAGAGAGAGACAGAGACAGAGAGACAGAGACAGAGACACACAGAGACAGCGACAGAGACAGAGACACACACGGAGAAAGAAACAGAAGTAGATGGTAGATGTTTTTTTCAACTGCTCTCCACCTTGTTTTTTGGAGTCAGGATACCCTGTCTCACTGAACCCAGAGCTTGCTGGTTCAGTGAGCCTTAGGGACCCTCTGTCTCCACCTCCCCAGCTCTGGGATTGGAAGCGTGTGCCACAGCGCCCAGCTTTTTTTTTAAAGTGCTGTATTAGTTTCTTCTTCTGTTACTGTAATAAAATCAACTTGAAGGAGAGAGGTTTCTTTGACTCACAACCCTAGGTTAAAGAGCATCATGGCAGGGAGGTCACAGCAGCAGGGGCCTGAGGGGACTTGTCTCATTGCATTGACAGTCTAAAGAACAATGGATTAATGCATGTGTGCTAGCATTCAGCTCCCTGTCTCCCCTCTTACACAATCTAGGATCCCTTGCCCAGAGAATGGGGGCACCCACAATGGTAGAGTCTTCAAACCCCAATTAGTGTAATCAAAACAATCCCCCACAGACATATCCGCATGCCAACCTCATCTAAACAATTCCTCATCGAGGAATTGCCAAATGATTCGGGACTGTGTCAAGTTGACGATGAAAACTGACCAACTCTGTGGATTCTGGGCAACTGAACTCAGGTTCTCGGGAGTGCAAACACATTACCAATTGTGATGGCTATACTTGGCTGTCAACTCCACTACATCTGGAATTAATGAAAACCCAAGTGGCTGAGCACCCCTGTGAGGGATTTTTTTCTTAAATCATTTGAAGTGGGATGACCCACTTTTAATCTGGATCTTTTGAGATGGGAAGATCCACCTTAAATCTGGGCCACACCTCCTGCTGGCAGCCTGTACAAAGGACACGGAAAAAGGGAACTTGCTCTCTTTGTCTGCGTAGGCTAGCTGTTGCTGACAAGTCCATTCCTTCACTGGCATTAGAGCCTACTTCTTTGGGATTCCGACCTATACTGAAGACGAGCTGAGCCAGCCAGCCTCTTGGTCTGAACAACTATAGAGTTCTTGGACCATCCATTTGTAGACAGTTATTGTTGGACTAGCTGGATGACAGCCTGTGAGCCATTCTACTAAATCCCATATCTACATACACACATGCACGCACATACATATATAGTATAAGTTCTGTTCCTCTAGGGAACCCTGATTAATATACCAATGCACCTTTCTTCCAGCTCCCACTCTATAAGTTGGCTTGAAATATTACTTTAATCAGAGTGAAACCAGAGCCTCTAATGGGAAGGATGACCATCTGAGGTAGTCATGTAGGGGGCCAGCCCTCACATCCCTATCCAGAGGAGAGAAGAAAAGAAGCCCGGAAGGCCCACAGCTCCCCAGTGGTCAGCACTGGCAGCCCCTAGGGGAATCCTGGTTGCCCACCCCACATCACCAGGGTCCATCTGGAAATTCCTACACTGAGGTGAGGGTCTATGAGGCCACTTCCGGGTGCCATGTTTTTTCCTAGGGTGAGAACTTACGCAGGGGGTGAAGAGCCCCCCTTCTAGGATCACTGAAGAATCCCAATGTCTGTGTCAGCAGTCTGCGAACTTTATTCTTTCCCAGTTAGATCTGGCGAGCTCTACAGACGGAGTCGGGTGTGGAGTGGGACAGGGAGGTGGTGTGCCTGTGTTTTGCAGGCTCCCATGAAAGCACTCATTCCTGTGCTGACCCATTGTGTAGGTCTGATGACTCTCCTCACAGGAGATGGACTCCCTGGGAAGCGCAGAAAGCAAGGAATGGGGAGCTGGAGAGATGGCTCAGAGGTTAAGAACACCAACTGCTCTTCCAGAGGTCCTGAGTTCAATCCCCAGCACCTACATGGTAGCTCACAACCATCTGTAAGGAGATCTGACACCCTCTCCTGTATACATAGTAAATAAATAAATCTTTTTTTAGAAAAAAGCAAGGAATGGTGCATGAAGGGGAAACGCAGCACTACCAAAGCCTGGGTCACTGCAGGCCTCACCACTGAGGGCGCCGTTCATGTGGCCTGGCCGGCATCCGTGTCTCTCCTTCAGGATGACCGATGCCATGTCTCATGACGTCACACTTCTCCCTGCTGACTGTAATGGGGGGGAGGCTGTGCTGCCTCAGTTTCTCCTGCTGTTATGGTGTAAACGCGAAATGTTCCCCACAGGCCCCTGTATGGTGATATTTTATTTGTATTAAAATGTTATTTGTATGTTAATAAAAAAAGTTCCCCAGGGGTCAGAGCTATTAGCAAGCCATAGGAAAGCAGAGCAGTGGTGGCATACGCTTGTAATCCCAGCACTTGGTAGGCAGAGCTGGGTAAGTCTCTGTGTGTTCAGGGATACAGCCATTATTGGATACACATGCCTTTAATCTCAATACCAATCATGGAAAACCTGGAGGTTTATACAGACAGGCCGTGACGAGGCGGTCATGTGGTTGGGTTTACAACCAATGAGAAGGCAGAACAGGAACTCTATATAAAGACTTTAACACAGGGGTAGCTCTGGTTCGGAGAGGTAGGACCACCGCAGGAGGAAGGGTAAGGTTTTAGCTCTTAGCTCTGACCTCTTGGCTTTCTTCTTTGCATTGGTTCTGTGTTTCTTATTTAATAAGAAGGTTGGATACATCTACACCCCTACATTTGAACATTTGAACACGCGCTCCCCAGTTGGTGTAGCTGTTTGGGGAGGTTGAGGGCCCTTGGGAAGGCAGAGTCTAGCTTGGAAGTAGACCTCTGACAGGCAGGCCTTGACATTTGTAGACGGGACTTGTTTCCTCATCCTGGGAGATGTGAAAAGGCATCTACCCCTGTCTCCACGCCTCCTCCACTGTGATGAACTGTATCACCCAGCCTTACCCCCAGATGGGCGGTGGTGGCCCACGCCTTTAATCCCAGCACTCAGGAAGTAGAGGCAGGAGGATCTCTGTGAGTTAAAGACCAGCCTGGGCTACAGAGCAAGTTCCAGGACAGGCAGGGCTACACAGAGAAACCCTGTCTCAACAAAACAAAACAAAAACAAACAAACAACAACAACAAAACCCTCACCCCCCAAGGAAACCCCGTTCCCTTCAGGGGCTTCTTGTCGGCTTTTGGGTCCCAGCCATGAGAAAAGAAACTGATACCGTCATCCCTACTCTGCTCTGCTCCAGGATTGGTCTTCAGGTCTGTTTCATCCCTGCTCAGTACCCAACAAGGGATCCTCAGTGCTCTCCAGGAGCCCTGAAAGCTACCTTACACAACTACCTGCCTGCTCTGTAGACCAGGCATTCTGATGGGTACCTTGCAACGTCTTGCGGAACTCAGGAGTGTGGGAAGCTTTACAGAGAACTAGGCTAGGAGTCCTGGATGCACAGATGCAGACACTGTGTGGCGGAGACATGATCCCATGATGGCAGGTGCCTGAGCTGCCACACACTGCTGCGCCTGAACCGCGGGCCGCTCTGGAGTGGAGTGAGCCCCACCTCTCACCTGTCTGCCTCTTCCCCCAACTGCCTTGGCTTCTAGGACCTTTCTTCTCTGCTATACCTGTCATCAGTGTGGGGACTTCACCACGACAACGTTCAGGTGCTGAGGGAATCCAATGCTGTGCTCAGCTCTGCTTCCCATGGTCACCCACATCTGTGTCTATTCCATGATAATGGCTCATGTCTCCTCTCCAACGGGGTGAGGATGAACTCCAGGAAGCCCCAATGGGGGTGCATTCGGGAGGGTGGGTCAGAGGTTACTTGGATTTTCCCTCAGGGTTGTACCTTCCTTTCTGCGAAACCACTTAGTTTAAAAAGGAAATAGGTCGCAAGACAGAGAGATCTCTGATTGTCTTGGGGGAAGCCCTAGAGGTTTAGAGCTAGACTGCCCTGGACTGTAAGGTTAAACTCCCACCAAGGACAAGCACAGCTCACGAGGAACAAGGCATCATCTTCAGGACTCACTGCAGGGTAACTTACATCACAGGGCAGTTAGGGCAAAGGCAAATTATTTAATCAGAAGCTCTGTGTGTTAGTAAAAGGCTCTGGCTGTCTGGGACACACACCACCACCACACACACACACACAAACACACACACACACATGCACACACACATACACATATGCACACACACATGCGCACACATGCACACACACATGCACACACACACACACATGCACACACACACATGCACACACACATGCACACATACATGCACACACACACCACGCGCGCGCGCGCACGCGTTTTGAGATGTGGTGATCCAAATAGGGAAAAATAAATAAAAGAATAAAATCACAGACTTAGACATTCCGTATCTATCTCCAGGTCTGACCGGAGCCTGAAGAACATTCTGGCTGTTGTCAAAGTAAAATGCCTGTGAACCCCACCTCCTGCTGCAATGGTTGGAAACGCAATTCAGCTGTTTGCACGGGCCTCGGAACAGGCTCTTAGTCCTACCTCCCATTCTGCTGATGAATAAACTCAAAGACTAGATGGTCAGGCTTGGGAACTAAATGCAGGAAAGACAGAGGGCTTAGAGGAGAAGCCCATGAAGGCAATTTCTCCAAGTCAGTCAGTCTGCTGTTTTATGTGTTTCCTCTCCTGGAGCCTCCAGCCAGGCTCTGCAACCCCCCCACCCCACCCCACCCCTTTCCCAAGGTAACAGAGGCTCCAGGGTCAGAGAAGGGGTTTTCCTGCTTCTTAGCTGAGCTCTTCTCAGTACAGGCTTAACCGCCTCTGCTAGCAATCCTCTCCTTTTAGTTAAGAAATAGCAAGATGTTGCTACTGAAGCCTCTGCTCAAAGAAACAATATTTTCTATGCAATCATGTGTGCATGTGTACATGTCTATTTGTGTTTGTATGTGGCATGTGTGTGTGGGGTATGTGTGTGTATGGTGTGTGTGGGAGTGTGTGTGGTGTGTATGTGTGGTATGTGTTGTGTGGTGTGTGTGTGTGTGGTGTGTGTAGGGTGTGTGTGTGTGTGTGTGTGTGTGTGTTGGGGTGTGTGTGTTGGGGTGTGTGTAGGGGGTATGTGTGCATGGCACGTGTGTATGTGTGGTGTTGTGTGTGTAGAGGGTATGTGTGCATGGCACGTGTGTATGTGTGGTGTGGTGTGTGTAGGGGGTATGTGTGCATGGTACGTGTGTATGTGTGGTTTGGTATGTATAGGGTGTGTGTGTGTGTGGTGTGGTGTGTGTAGGGGGTATGTGTGCATGGTATGTGTGTATGTGTGGTGTGGTATGTGTAGGGTGTGTGTGTGTGTGTGTGTGTGTGTGTGTGTGTGTGTGTGTGGTGTGGTGTGTGTAGGGGGTATGTGTGCATGGTACGTGTGTATGTGTGGTGTGGTATGTGTAGGGTGTGTGTGTGTATGTGTGGTTTGGTATGTGTAGGGTGTGTGTGTGTGTGGTGTGGTGTGTGTAGGGGGTATGTGTGATTGTACGTGTGTATGTGTGGTGTGGTATGTGTAGGGTGTGTGTGTGTGTGTGTGTGTGTGTGTGTGTGGTGTGGTGTGTGTAGGGGGTATGTGTGCATGGTACGTGTGTATGTGTGGTGTGGTATGTGTAGGGTGTGTGTGTGTGTATGTGTGGTGTGGTGTGTGTAGGGGGTGTGTGTGTGTGTGTGGTGGGGTGTGTGTAGGGGGTATGTGTGCATGGTACATGTGTATGTGTGGTGTGGTATGTGTAGGGTGTGTGTGCGCGCACGTGTGCTGTTGTTCATGTGACACAGCATGCCTGTGGAGATCTTGTTTGCAGCAGGATCTCTTGCTGGCCACTGTGTATCCCAGGCTAGGAGGCCCACGAGCTTCTGGGGATTGTCTTGTCTCACCTGAATGCAGGACAGCTGAAATTACAGACTCGAGTGACCACCTCTGAATTTGTGTAGTTCTAGGGAACCGAACTCAGGTCCTCACGCTTGAGCAGCAAGTCCTCTACTCACTGGGCTGCCTCCTGTCTGCTCTGCTAATGCTTTCAGTAAAGCAAGTGAGCGTTTATGTGGTGTTTGCTGGGCACTAGAAGCTCCTTTGTATGTTTATATCAGTGTGTGAGGGGGTTTCACCTTCACAAATGAGGAAACTGAGCCACAGAGGGGTTACAGGATTTACACGCAACTTGTATTAGGGTAGAGGTCAGACAGGAAGGGGCCGTAGGCCCTAAATCTTACCTGCTAGCCTTTCCTTGATCTTATAAAAAGACTGGACACCTTTTTTTTTTTTTTTTTAAGAAAGAAAGTGCAGTCCTGTAAAGCGACTTCGCAGACGTACTTCTTTTGCATATCTAAAGGTCTCCCCGAGTAAAACGCAGAGACACATTCCCTTTAGCATCTGAAATGCTTCTTGTTACTCCTCCTGATTGTATAATGGCTGCACGCTCCTCTAATCCATGACCCACATTTGCCTTGCTACTCCCTGTTGTTGGATATTGACCTTGTCCCAATTCTTCAAAATAAAAATAAATCACGCTCCGACGAGCATCTTTGCCGTGCGCATCTCCCTATATTTTCAAGGATGGATGGAACAGACTTCCTATGGCTGGAACAATCTACAGAATCAACATAGATGACTCCTGGGCGACTTACCCACTTTCAGGACGTGGTGGTTCACTTTATACGTGGAAACTGAATGATACAAACAAGACCGAGAAAAAGAGAATACTGGGGACCAATGCCATTTAAGAAAATGAATACAAAAGTTTTAATCGAAATACTTAGCCAAATGAATTGTGAATTGCATGTAAGAACATGTAATAGGCAATAGAAAATCGAGGACTTCGCAACCTATAGCTCAAAGGCCAATGTGGCAGTGGCTTAGATTAAAATCACCATTTAATATTCAACAACTGTTCCTGAGAGTCTTGCTTAGGAAATTTGTAGAAATAATTAAAGGCTTAAAAGAGAAATACTAAGAGGGCCTGATGGTGTTACTGTCATCTATCTTGGAGGTTTGAATATGACTTCCAATAATAATGTTAACGTGAAGATGCTGTAACTTTAAAAGATAAGATTATCTTTGTGATTAGAGAATATTATGTCAAGTTTAAAAAGTCCCCAAATTCAGCAAGACAAAAGTGGCCAAGTTTTCAGAAAAGTTGTAAAAGTATACAGAAGCCCTGTCTTTATATATGCCTATAGATATATAAAATTCTAGTTGCTTTCCATATGTAATGATTCACAATAGTGACAACTGCATCCCTTATAAAGTTTGCTTTATAATAAAAAATGTATTATGACTAAACAATCATATTGACACATTACAAGAGAACCCAGGGGCATTGAGAGCGGAACCCTGCCTCACAGGATGGAGTTCAAGATTCCACAGGAGTTTCTCCTCACACAGAAAGTTCAACCCAAACCTCACTTTTACACAGAGAAACATTCCTTAGGTTGAGAGTGGAAATGTCTTGGAGGCTGAGGAAGTTTGCAGAGGAAGAGTGAGGACCTCAGGCGCCCTGCCCTGGTTTCGTGCGGAGCTCTAGAGGGTGGAGACAAGATTTAAGGAAGTACAAGAAGAACGTAGAAAGGGGGTGGGGGAGGTAGGGGATGCGGGGGGGGGGGGGGGGGGGGAGGCAGGACAGCTGGATGACAAAGGAGCAGTACTTGCGAATACACAAACAGTAGAAGATGTTGATTATTCTCAGGGGACAGAAGGACGTTTGTGCCTAACTTGTGAATAAATCAGTGAACAGCTGGAAAGGTGTAGAAAAAGCTGGAAAGCTCTTATAGCACAAGGAGAAAATTGTTGCTATTCTTTTTGCATAAGATCAAGATGAAAAAACATACAAGCAAAAAGTCAGTGCTCTGACCACAGACATCACAAACGGCAGGTCGAATATGGTACCACTGGTCAACAGATGGAGTGTGAATCACTAATATACAGGCAAAAAGTCAGTGCTCTGACCACAGACATCACAAATGGCAGGTCGAATATGGTACCACTGGTCAACAGATGGAGTGTGAATCACTAATATACAGGCAAAAAGTCAGTGCTCTGACCACAGACATCACAAATGGCAGGTCGAATATGGTACCACTGGTCAACAGATGGAGTGTGAATCACTAATATACAGGCAAAAGTGTCTACAAGAGGGAAATATACAAAGCATAGGAACACTTAGTCCTCAAGAATAAACACCCAGTGGTCAAAGGAAGTGAGAAGTGCTGAATGATGTTTAACAGAAACAGAAACACCGATGAGGAGTAGATACTCATTTTCACCTGTCAGATCAGCAAGGAAATATTAATATTCTTTTTGGGGTGAAGATGTAAATATATAGGCAAACCCTAAGACACATTTCAGAAAGAAAAATGAACCATCCCCACTGAAGCTTTAAATACACCCGACCTTTCGCAAGGAAGTCCTCCAGTAAGAATTCATCTCTGAAACACTCAAAGCGTTCAGAGTCTTATTATTAATGCCCACATACACTGACATATATGCAGAGTTTTTTAACTGTGAGGACTTTGAGAAATTCATTGCTCCTCTACAGGAGGGCAGATGAATGGATTCTGCTGTTGCTGTATGCGGGAATTTTCCGCTGTTGCTAACAAGAACGAAATGGGCCTACACCGGACTGAGAAGCAAATGACTGCAGCCGAGTTTCAAGTCACAGCTGGAAAGGTGTCTGAACACTCGTGTGTTTAGAGAATTCACATCCCTGACGATTGTTCACACTTTTGCACACTATTGAGCCGTGTCCGTTGTGCACCATGAGAAGGACACACACTAAAAGAATGGCAAAAACCTAGGGCTGGACACGCGATGCTTGATGCTAGGAGGTTATGGGAGTTGGGGGATTTCAAAAGAGAGATCGGTGTCTTGCTTTTTAAAGATAAAGATTTATTTTTCATTGTGTGCGTGTGTGGGGGTTGGGTATGCACTCATGGGTGCAGGTGTCTATAGAAGCAGAACAGGGTGTCAGATCCCCTGGAGGTACAGGCAGCTGTGAACGGCCCCCAGTGAGCCAATCTCTCCAGTCCCCAAATAGTTATCTATTTATTTTATGTGTATGAGTGTTTCGCCTGCATGTATATTACATGTGTGCGATGCCTGAGGAGGCCAAAAGTGGATATTGGATCCCCCGAAACTGGAGTTACAGAGCATGGTGATCAGCTCTGTGGGTGTTGGGAATCAAACTCGGGTCCTCCAGAAAAGCAGCCAGGGCTCTTCACCACGGAACCATCTCCCCAGCCCAGAGTCCCAAATGAACTTTTTAATCTTCCATGATGCTTGATGGCTATTTATGAGTAGACATTTCTCTTATAGCGACACAGACACACCGCATGGTGGTTAATACTTTTCAAACACACACGTCAAAGGGCTGAAGGTTTTCGGCAGCAGCAGGCGCATGGGGCCACATTCCTTTAGACGTCTTCTGGTTAGGATGGATAACCGGATAACCGGAGAGCCTGAGGCCCGGTCCTCCAGCTGCTCTGCAGGCAGTGCGTGGCGCTGCGGCGTGATTCATTCCCAGCCCCTCCACCTCTTCCCCACTGCCCCCACAACTTGGGTCTTCCCCCGCTGCTGGCTGACCTCTGACCTGCTCCTGGGGATGAGGATAGAACCTATCAACAGCCAAGGTGGCTCCCACCCGCCAGTCCTGCTGCTGGCCGGCACCGCTTGTGGTTCAGAGACAAAGAATCCTGAAATGAAGGGTCCTGTGCGCACAGCGGGGTTGACAGCTCCCGGGACACTTCCTGCATGACAGTGTATGTCCATCCTGCCCTTCTCTCTGCTCTTCCTTGCTCTAGCTCCCCCTCCAGAACTGTTTTAATCTTTTTCCTTCCTCGCTCCTCTAGCTAGCCATGCGATTGCCCGCTCTCCGGTTGCCTAAACGCTCCCTCCACTCCCCTTCAGTGGGAAGGTCAGGTGGGAAGGAAGATGCTCTGAGACACACTCATTCCCCTCACTTTGTCAGACTGTGCAAATAACAGACCGCAAGAAACTGGAGTTTCCAACAGGCACTTCCTGCCGGGAGAAGGAAAGGGTTCAGCCCTGGTGCCCGTCAGCCAGGTGGGCAGCTTGTCTCCCCGAAAGGGGCTTGACACAGCTATGCCACTTGTCTGAACATCTTGCAGCAGGAGATTGAGGTTGAGACAGGGATGGATCCGTGATGGAGAAGACCACGCACGCCTTGACTGAGATGGCTAGTTATGCCTTCAAATTTAGGCCCACACTTTGTGTCAGGACCTGGAAGATGGGTTTAAGGGCCATTGGACCTCTTTATTTGTTCTTCTTCCCAATGGGGTCACATTGAACGAATCCTTTTCTGCTTTTTGCTATGACTTATCTGGGTAACTGGCCTATGAGGATGGGTGGCTGAGTCTGGCTTGGTCGTGCTGCTAGTGCCCCCAGACTCGGATCTCAAAGATCCTCGCTCACCGATAGGGCCCAGTGGCCAGCTTTGCGCCCTGTGGTAAAACGACAGGCCAGTCAATGAAATGATTCCTGATGATAGTCTGCTATACTCATAGACCAGTACCTAGACCAGCTGTCATCAGAGGGGCATCCCCAGAGCAGATGCAGAGACCCACAGCCAAACACTGGGTGGAGCCAGGAGAATCACACAGAAGAGGGGAAGAAGGGGTGTAGGAGCCCGGGGGGTCGCGGACATGGTCCAAAGAATCAACTAACCTGGGCTCCTAGGGACTCTCAAAGACTGAAGTGGCAGTCATGGAGCCTGTATGGGTCTGAGCTATTTCCTCTGTATATACCTTAGGACTGTGTAGCCTGGTGTTCCTATGGGACCCCCAGCAGTGGGACTTTGCCTGCTCTTGGGACCCTTTTCCTCCTACGGGGTTGCCTTGTCCAGCCTTGATATGAGGGTATGTTTCTAGTCTTGTTGTAACTTGTTGGGCCACATTCGGTTGACATCCCTGGGAGACCTGCTCTTTTCTTTTTTCATGACACAGAGGAAGAGCCGATCTGGGAAGAGGGGAGGTAGGAGGAGGGACTGGGAAGAGGGGAGGGAGGGAAACTGCGGTGGGTCTGTAATGTGTGAGAGAAGTATAACAGAAAAAAAAAAAAAAAGCCAGGTCAGTCCCACAGCCTCCCCAGATACCCTCCTTAACTCCCCACGGTTCCAGGTCTCCCCAGGGCCCTCCTGGAGGATAAGACAGCCTGTCATAAAACCCAGGTCTTCCCTGGCTCCTGGCACCTAGTTTGGATCTGGAGCCAGGAGCCATGTAACCCAAACACAGATCAAAGCCCAGTGCTCCAAAGCTCCCTTTAGAGTCCTGGCCTGGCCTGGAGCCCATTAGCTCTCTAGGCCATAAATGACGTGTTTCAGTTTTAAAGTCTTTCTCGATTTCCTTTGGGAAATGTGAACCTCTGTGAATCTAGCACCTGTCTCACCGTGATTCAGCTTCCCTGCCTGCCGGAGCCTGGCAGACACAGGCCGGAGTCCTGGGGCAAGCTAGTGCAGTCTTCCACACTGGTGATCCTATGCCCTCCCTGTCCATCACATCCACGCCTTCAGATCCCATGTCTTCAGATCCCACGTCTGCACCCCCACTTCAGACACCCCACCCAGACACTCTTTTCACTGTAAGAGTGCTGCTGGCCAGTGGAAATGTGCTCTTCAGAGGGGAGAGTGAGAAGGTCCTTTGAGGCTCAATCGGGGTTTTCGTTGGTCTTGTTTTGAGTTTTATCTGCCTAGTTCTCTCCCTTCATTTTAGTATTTGTTTATTTTATTACTGTTTTTGCAGAGCTTGGACTGGAACCCAGGGCTTTGTGAATTCTAGGTCCTCTACCACCAGGCTACGTCCTCACTGGGCCCTTTTGCATTCATTTTAAACAAGGAAAATATATATATATATTTTTTTTCATGAGTAAAGGTATTTCAGTCAGTTAGAAAAGCCCTTCCCCAGCACCACAGAAACTGGCTTCATGTAGAGTTTGAGGCTAGCCTAGCCTATGGGAGGCCTGGTCACTGTCTACTCCATGCACATTTTTTTAACAGCACAAGAATATGAACCAGTATATAAATGCTTTTTGTGCACACGGTGTAGAGAGTTGGAGAAAATTAAAGAGGGGCTCTTGTGGAAAAAGCTGACCTAGACACTCAAAGACCAGTTTGTATTCCCTCCCAGGTTGGTGGGTGACAGTGGCAACATTATCAAGAATCCATGCTGTCACGAGGAGGACACCAGGGCCCAGGCTCCTCATCCCCAAAGCTGAGTTAATTACATGTGCTCATCCGTTTGAAGACTTAATCTCTCAGCTCCACAGTCACTGAACAATGCCTGGTGGTAGTTAACAGACCAAAGGACCCCAGTGGATAGCAGCACACCAGAACGTCTGGACAAGACCTCACACTGTGGCAAAGGTGTGTCCTTAGAAACACCATAAGAGCAGGGCAGTGGTGGTGCACGCCTTTAATCCCAGCACGCGGGAGGCAGAGCCAGGTGGATCTCTGTGAATTCGAGGCCAGCCTGGTCTACAGACTGAGTTCCAGGAAGGGCGCAAGGCTCCACAGAGAAACCTGACTCGAAATAAACCAAAAAAAAACCAAAACCAAAACCAAAACCAAAAAAACCAAACCAAACAAGCAAACAAAAAACCCACCCAGGAGGTGGTCAGTGGTCAGCACTATGTGCAAAGTCACAAGATCCAGAGGGAAACTGAGGAACTGTCCCCACGTGTTAGCGCCTTGTCTCATTATTGTTATCAACAACCTGCCCAAAGAAACCTGAAGAAGGTTGATCTGGGCTTGTGGTTCCAAGGAACAGATGTGACCGCAGAGGCTTGAGGCAGCGGGTCACGTTGTGTCCTAAGTCAGGAAGCAAGAGAGATGAATGCTGACACTCAGCTCAGTTTCCTTCCTTCCTTCCTTCCTTCCTTCCTTCCTTCCTTCTTTCCTTCCTTCCTTCCTTCCTTTCTTTCTTTCTTTCTTTCTTTCTTTCTTTTCTTTCTTTCTTTTTACTCAGTTTGAAACCTCAGGCCACTGGCTATAGAGTGGTCTAGTTACCTCAGTTAACCTAATCTACAAAATCCTTCACGGACACATGCCCAGAAATGTGTCCCCCAGATGATTCTAGGTTCTGTCAAGTTGCTAATTGATATAAACCCCCAAATCATGGAGTACTTCATGAAGGGACTCCGGCCTGCTCTGGCCAGCATGGCTCTGGCAGCCTTGCCCTTCTCCCCCCATTCCCTCTGCCTTGCTAAAAGCTGATGGCATTCCTAAAGCTAGCCACCAAGGTCTATTCCTTTATTTGGCCACTTCCTCCTCTGGAGGCTGACGACCAAGGTCCAAGGACTGGCTATCAAAGTATTGAAGTCCAGAAATCAAAAGCCCCCTTTGGCTTACCTAATTAACTTGCCCAATTAAAATTAAACACCTCATTCTAACACAGGGTTTCCCCGTGTACCTTTATAAACTGCTGAACTGCCACATCTGTCTCCTCTCTGTCCAGAGGCAGTCCTTTGCTTGCCCACCCCCTCCCCATAGCCAGGATACATACCCCTTCCCCATCTCCCTGGCTCCCTTCCCCTTCTCCCTCATCCTCTATCCCCCGTCTTTGTCCCTTATCCCTGCCCTCTGTCCCTCTGGGGCAAATAAATCTCCTTTGTGCTGAGGACTTGGTCTTGGAGTCCTGAGCCGATACTGAGCCTTTCACTTTGGCTATGAGGCTGGCTTGAGTGTTTGAGGAAGACGGCGCGTTGCTTACTGCTTTGTGTTGGATTTGGGGTTGATGTTCTATGTAGGGCAAGTCCCACTCCCAGGGCGTGTGTGTGTGCGCACACACATGCTGGGGGTCATCCCCAGGGACTCCTGAAGGCTAGTCAAGCACTCTGACCCTGAACCACACACCCCTCATCCAATGTAGCCTATCTTCATCTTTTAAAAGCTTCACGGGAAGCCTCTCTCACAAGCCTCTGAGGGGGAAACATCATTTTAGAATGGACATGCGCTCGCGATCCTCAGCACCACACAACAAGACGCGTGACTCTCTGTATTGTCACACTGACTGACGCAGTGTTTCGGCAGCAGAAGAAATGAAGATTATGCAGATGAGTCCAATAAATGAATTCCTGTCACTTTGCTCGTCTTGTGGAGGCTGGCCCACAGTCGCTACAGCAGCCATGCTGCGCATCTGTAGATGCTTCCAGGATAAATATTTAAACTATAGCTTGAATTGTCCATGGTAGCATTAAATTGAAGTCATTACCTTCAGGGAACGTACTTCTGAAAGGCTCAGAGTCCCTCAGCTGCAAGGCGATGCAGTGGCTCATAGTCAACACCCGCTCTCCCTTTTTATTTAAGTATACAAAATGCACTAAGGCCCTAAGACGTGCACGCCCTGCTGCATGGGAATCAGAAGCCCCTCACTCAGCCACCTCACGATGTCACAGACTGTGATATTTCTGTCATCCCCATTCAGATTGTATTAAAACGTTGAGCACATATTTTCTGTCAAGGAAAGTATTATTTTACAAGATTATTCCCTATTTCCACATAGAGAGACGTCAGGTGTCGCTAATATAATTCACAGATAATTGCAGGAAGCATCCTCGGGCTGCAGCATGGGACAGTCGGCTCAGTATATCCTTGGGTAAGCGGGCTTAGTTTGGGTTGTTTTACTCTGGCATCTGAGATGGCACCCTGCTCAGGGACTGATGGTCTGGAGAGCCAACTCAACGCAGGCATTGTGTATGCTACACAGGTGCTCTTTACCATGGAGCCCCACTCGCCGCTGGAGATTTCTGTTTGCTCTCTTTCTTCCTCCCTCCCCTTAGTTATTTCAAACTCACAAAAACCAAAAAGCATAACAAACAATGAGATAGGCCTACTTCTTTGACTTCTTAAAACAGAGCTTATGGAAAGGCCCTCTCCTGGGTCCCAGGCTCCCCGACTCCGACAGAACTCAGGACATAGTCTATACTTGTGATCAGAGCCCCGATTTCTTAATTTGCGTCCGCTTTCATAGCTCTGTATTTACCGTCAGCATCCCCACCCCATCTTGTTAGGAAGGCACTGCCCATCACATCTCAGACCTCTCTCTCTCTGGCCCCTCTCTTGCCCTTCCCTCTCCCCTCCCCTCCCCTTTCCCTGTATGTCTCCTTCCCTTCATCATCCTTCTGTTTCTCCACCTGGTCATCTCTGTTTATCTACATGACTCTCTTCTGTCCAACTTCCTTGTTGCAAGGTCTCTCCTGTCTCTGCTGGGCAGACTACTCCAGAGTAACCGAGTAACTCCCGTCTCTGCCTCCCAGTGCTTGGATTACATTTGGACACCGCATTATCTAACCCTGTAGAGAGGCTTCAGTGATGGAACACAGGTCGTCATCTGACACCACCACCACCACCCATATAAGAGTTGATTCAAAATACCATGGGATTTGGGCTAACAGTCACAATCCATGTCTAGACAGGACTGAACATTGAGAAAGAAATCACAATGTGCTCAACTTATTTTCTCTTTTTGAGAAACTCTTAACCACATTCTGATTTAAATAAAGAAATAGCAACAATTAACAGTAACAGCAAATCCAACGGCTCTTGACTGCTTCCTCTGAATTATCTACTGTGTCTTTTGCCCGTGGTGTTAATGATGGCTGAAGCAGAGGAGCTACCGTAACGTCTAAGATTCTAAGACCTTATGGAAAAACACCAAGTGCTACTGAACGTTGCTTGCGACATGTTGGAGACTTCAGCAGCTTTCAGTGATGGTGCTCATGGGGTATGATTAGGTCAGGGGGACTCTCCCCATGATGAGATTAGGGTCCTTTTAAAAGATCCCCAGGGGACTCCACGTGAGGTCACAGAGGCAAGACCTATCGCAATCAGGACTACAGACACCAGAGCTGACGGCACACATCTTGAACTTCTCGGTCCCTAGATGGTGAGCAATTAAGCTTTGTTTGTAAATTAACCCCCAATATTTTATTATAGTTCTTCAAATGAGCAGTGTGTTTCAAGTCCTCCTAGCTCTTACCCACCTGTACCTGTACGGCTATAGACAGAACAACCCATAAAATTCACCAACTTTATGAATTGTCTCCATTTAGAATCTAGAAGTCAGCATTTGGGGATCCTGAGAGCCAAGTCCCTCTTTCAGGAGTAGGAAGGTCAAATATCTGTGAATGCCCACGCCCAGCAGTTCAATACTTGTATTATATCACACTTTCTCATTCCCAAATCAACTCAATTTGGCAAGACACTTTGCAAACAAATTGTAGAAGGCATCAAGTTTAGTGCCAGTGTTGAAAATGCACATTGTCATAAGCCAATGACAGGAGAACATACCTAATTCTCTCATTAGGGAAAAACGAAGTGTCAGAAAAGGAATTTTACACAAGTATTAAGTCTGGATTTCTTAACCCCCAACAGGCTGAACTTTCCGGGCAAGGACTCCTCCCACACCCAGGGTTCTCATGTGTCAGCTGCACAACTATTCCTCCGGCAACCCCTCGCCTATGGAATCTTGACGGGTATACCCGGAGTTAACGAATGCTAAGATGTCCACGCCATTTTCAAAGAGGTCTAAAATCTACATTTCTTCCCTTCAAAACCGTGAGAGCAGATGCTAGTTGTAACTTCGGAGATATCTACTTTCTTAAAACTGTCTTCCCCAGCTCCCCCGGGTCACGGCAGTAAGGGCTTAGTCTCAGGGGCCCGTCTGTTCTCATGGGGGTGTTGTTTTCCACTGTCACCCAGGTATCCAGCGCTGACTGAGCTGTGAGTTCATGGGAAAAGACAGTCTGTTTTGAAAACTACAATTAATAATTAACCCTTGTCCCTTAAAGTGTTCAATAGTGCCTCAGAGAAACAGATGGCCACTAAGTGTGGAGGTCCCTTCTTAGTCCAGGTCCTTGTTGGTGTGAAGCTGATCTTTTATTTGTGTGTGTGTGTGTGTGTGTGTGTGTGTGTGTACTCATGGGGGTAGTGCATATGTATGTGTGTGCATGAGTATGGAGGTCAGAGGACAACCTTGGGTGTCATTACTCAGGTCCAGTCTAAATTTTTTTTCTTTAAGACAGGATCTCTATTGAGCTAGCATTCACCAAGTAGGTTGCCTGACCAGCCAGTCCCTGCAATCCCCCTGTCTCTGGCCCCCTCAGCACAGGGCTAGGAGCCACCATGTTCTTTAAACACTGTCTCCGGGTTCCCCATGCTTATAAAGCAAGAATTGTGCCAACTGAGCCGTGTCTCCAGCTCTGGAACTGCCCTTCGAAAGGCAGAGTCGACTTCCTTAGTCACCGTCCTGAATGACAGTGACATCAAGGGGCACACACAGGGAAAAGACACCAGGTGGATTCTGTTCTCCGAACACTGTTTACCCTCCACATCCTCAGCACACACTGCAGGAAAGTAACGTTGCTCTGGCCATTTCCAAGCTGTCTCCAGACAGTGGGACTGGGGGTGGGGTGCAAGTTAGCTTAAAGAAGCAGAGGGTGATTCTGGAAGAGCCCAGGGGTGCTGAACGGGGCTTCCCCTGGACATCTTTGCCCATTCTGACATTATCTTCACTTTCTTCTTTGCTAGACATCCAGACTTTGCCAGTGGCTATCTAGAGCATCGCAGTCTCTATGTGGGCTACTTAAATATTTAAATCGTGTAAGTTTAAACTTCCAGTCCCTTCTCACCCCTCTCCCTCCTTTTTGGCAGGCGAATGGTGGAAAGAGTGATAACAGATCTGTGACACTCAACCCAGGGCTCACAGGGACATGCGTGGAGGGCACAGGTTTCTCTCCTCCTCTGCTTGAGTCTAAGGCTCCCACCTCCCTG
Source organism: Peromyscus californicus insignis (assembly GCF_007827085.1). NCBI lineage: Eukaryota > Metazoa > Chordata > Mammalia > Rodentia > Cricetidae > Peromyscus > Peromyscus californicus. Next base: position 71,306,413 of record NW_026294469.1, on the reverse strand, counting down.
ACACGGGCTCTGTCCTTACAAAAGTCTCCCAAACATCGCCAACCAGACTCAGACAAAACTGCCTTTGCATAGGCAAAGGTGACTTGGACGAGAGAGAGAGAGAGAGAGAGAGAGGAGAGAGAGAGAGAGAGAGAGAGAGAGGGAGAGATAGAGAGAGATAGAGAGAGAGAGAGAGAGAGAGAGAGAGAGAGAGAGAGAGAGAGAGAGAGAGGGAGGGAGGGGGAGAGAGAGGGAGGGAGAGATAGGAGAGAGAGAAAGAGAGAGGGGAGGGAGAGAGGGGGGAGGGAGGGGAGGGAGGAGGGAGAGAGAGAGGGAGGGAGAGAGAGGAGAGCTTGAGCTTCTGCCAAGGGACAGGAGCTGTTGGTGTTGCCTGGGACTCCAGCCAATCAGCTGAGATCTTACATCCTTACCCTGTACCCCTTGGTGATAAGCTCAGACCTCAGACCATTGTGTTCCCCTGGACTGGTGCCCACCGCAGGCAACTCTGGCCTTGTTTTTAAAGTAAAGTAACAGAGCTGGGAATGGAGCTCAGGATAGTGTTTGCTGAGTAAGCACCAATCCTTGGATTCGATCCTTAGCGTCCCATGAGGTGGGCGTGGTGCAAGATGCCTGCAAAGCCCGCAGGGAGCAGAGCGGGTGGAGGCAGGAGGATCAGAAGTTCAAGGTCATCGTAGGAAACCCTGTTTCAAAAATATTAACTAAATAAAAGTAAAGCAACATTTTCTTCCCCAATAGCTGTACAGAAAAAAACGTGACCCCTGCCAGGAGCCTCAGCAGGATGTGCACGAACTAACAACACGAGCTATGCTTTTTCCTGTACATGTTTTTAGTTAACTCAACTAAACGCATTTTTTTTCCTTTAGCGGTGCAGGTTGCTGTGTTAAAAGCTAATTCTTAAAACACTTTTGGTAAATTATACATAACATTAAATGTGTTATTTAATTCTTTTTCTCTTAGACGGTGGTGCCCGCACACCCAGGGCTTGGAACAGTCTTTATTTCATCCAACTTGAGTACTCGATCCACTGCGTGGCTTATGCTCAGGGTTGTGTAGCCAGCCACTTCCAAAACCTTTCTATCAGTTCACCTCGTAGAAACCACCTAAACAGCTCTAGACCAGCGTTCTCAACCTTTGGGGGTCAAATGACCCTTTCACAGGGGTCACTTAAGACCATCGGGAAACATAGATATTTACATACGATTCACAACAGTAGCAAAGCAACAGATATGAAGTAGCAATGAAATACTTTTCCGGTTGGGGGTCAGCACACCATGAGGAACTGTGGTAAAGGGTCGCAGCGTTAGGAACGTTGAGAACCACCGCCAGCAGATGGAAGAAAGTGAGCTACAGTGAGTGACCAGGGCAAGGTGTTTGTTACGAACATGAAGGTCTTTCTTTTCTTTTCCTTTTCTAAAAAAAAAATATTATTTTATGTGTATGGGTGCTTTGCTTGCATATATATCTATGCATACCTGGTACCACGGGATGCTCGGTACTGGAGGAGGCCAGAAGAGGGTGTTGGATCACCTGGCACTGGAGTTCCAGACAGTTATGAGCTGCTGTGTGCATGCTGGGAATCAAACCCAGGTCCTCTGGAAGAGCAGTGAGTGCATGAGTGCTCTTAACCGCTGAGCCATATCTCCAGCCCCAAGCCCTTCAAGTTTTGAGCCAAGTGATTATGCTCAGAGTGTCCAGGAGAATGCAGATTTAGGGCTCAAGTTCACATCCAAGTGAACAGTCTGGGCCCACCCATCCGTCTCCACCCCAAGCCTCCCTCTCTGCGCACGTCATCTCAGGCCCTCCCCAGGACCGAGTGTTAAGCCAGCTGGCTCTAACTGGCCACGACTTTCTATTTGTTTTATTTCATAGGGAATTTGCCACACCGAACATAAAACAAAGACGTCAGACAGTAACGTTGCTGTAACGCACATTTCAAGTTGGAAAACCTAGACTCGCTCTTCTTGGGTTGAAGAGTGTCTTTAGTTATTGATTTAGACTTTTATTACTGCCTTGGGGGGACTGGGTGGAGGCGCTGGATCCTCCTGTCGCAGGTGGCAGCCAGGGACAGGTTTGAAGTTCAGGCCAGCTCCTCTGAGGCTCCTCTGAGTTTATGTTGGCAAGTTCTGGGACACCCACTGACACCCCAACCTGGAGGGGCCTTCAGGCTGCACTCCCAAATTTCCCTGCGTTTCCCTTGTTGCTGTTAAGCACATACCTAACCCAAGGCTGAGGAGTACATCCTCCAAGAGGGCTCTGCCCTTGAGTAGATCCGTATCTATGGCAATAGGAAGACCTTTTTTGTGTGAATAACTAGGGAAAAGGGCTTCCCACTCTCTCCTTCTAAACCGTCAATGCATAAGTTATTTCTGGCTTCAAACAGTATTTTTAATGAATACATATTTTCCCATGTAAACATCCAGCACTCTCTTTAGGAGTTCTGTGTTCCCATGGTGTACGATGGGAGGTGTGTGGTTTCATTTATGCACTAGGGGAAGATGTTGTGAGTCAGAGGAAAAGCCAATTATGCAAGGAGTGTGTGCGTGTGCGTGTGTGCCTGCCTGCCTCAGGATACCGAAGCCGAGATTGTCACCAGTGCCCTGATTATTGCAGGGTGGGAATACCATCCGCCTAAGGTACACGGGGTTCACTGCCAATGTAACTGAAACTCACAGAGTGGGGGACTCGGGCCTGCTGTGTGGTTGTGAAGGACAGGGGGTCCCCACACTCTCTTGCCTTCTGGTCAGGCTAGTTCTCCTAGACAAGAGCAGGGATTTCCACTAGAATGCTCTCCTCAACCCAGAGTGAGGAGACTTATGTGAATACTGCGCATTTGAACCAACTGTATAATCACAGATACTAAGTTTGGGTGATGTCAGGTCATGGGAAGGCCAAGGGGCCCCTCTGCTTCAGGTACTTCATCTGGCCCCAGCCTCCCTGGGTGTTCCACAGCTCTGAGTTAGAGACCCAGCAGTCAGCACACTGGAACATGGTGGGCCTCAAGCCAGCAGCCTGTCCTGCTTGCAGGCACATTAAACAAAATGGTCTCTAGCTATTGAGTTCCGTGGAAAGACATGCCTGCCTCCATCCTAGTACCTGGTACACACCATGCTCCCAAGACCTCGACGAGGTGTGAAGACATTTCAGATGTGGAGAAGGAAGTAGGTTAACTAGCTTGTGTTGGGGCTGGAAAGCATACTGTCTGGGGTACAGCTTCTGTCTACAGCTGAATGAAGGAAGGAGGGGCTACCTCTGTTGTGACTGCACAGTGCAATAACCCCGTCTTCACCCTACTCTGGCCAAATTTCCTGGCTTTCGCAGCCATCCTGAGACAGGGCACCCAGGTAAACTGAGACCCTAGCAGGAGATACACAGACACCTCTGAGGGATCCAAACTTGTGTTGAACACAATGACAAGATGGATCTTCAAGAGAGTGGCACCCATCCCATGATGCTGGACCTAGCATTCATAGACAGAGTCAATTACAGAATACAGTCTGAAATCTGGCCCTTCCATAGGACTGCCTAAGTCCGAATGAGAGAAAGTTTATTTGTGTTTTGTTTTGTTTTGTTGATACAGGGTCTGTGCTGGTAGCTTTTATGTCAACTTGACACAAGGTACAGTCATTTTGGAAGAGGGAACCTTAATTGAGAAAACGTCTTCATCAGACTGGCCTGTAAACACATCTGTAGGGCACGTTTTTTGACCAATGATTGATGTGGGAGGGTCCACCCACAGTGGGACGTACTACCCCAGGCAGGTGGTCCTAGATAATATAAGAAAGCAGGCTGAGCAAGGAAGGCTTGGAGAGAAAGCCAGTAACGCAGCCCCTCCATAGCTTCTGCTTTAGTTCCTGCCTCCAGGTTCCTGCCCTGAGTTCCTGCCTTCCCTTCATGATGTAAGCTGTAAGATGAAACAAACCCTTTCCTCCCCAGGTTTCTTCCGGTCAGAGTGTTTGTCACAAGAGAAAGCAAATCAGGACAGGGTCTCACGTACTCCAGGCTGGCCAGGAACTCATTACATAGCCCAGGATGCCCTCGGACCTTCCTGCTTCTGTCCCCGGCCCCGAATGCTGGGGTTACAGCTGTGCATCACTACACCCACTTCTTGTGGTGCTGGAGAATGGACCCAAAGTTTTTGTTCATACTAGGTAAGTGCCTCCAGGCCCTTTCTTTAAAAAAATAAAATCACATTTTATTATTAATTTTCTTCAGTATACAAGAGTGGTTTTCATTATGACATTGACATACATACGATATCATTTTTGTTGTGCTCACATTAACCCTCCAATTACCCTCTCTTGTCTCCTACCCCTATTCCCTTTCTCTAGATCAGTGGTTCTCAACCTTCCTAATGTCTCAACCCTTTAATAGAGTTCCTCATGGTGTGGTGACCCCCCAAACTATAAAATTATTCTTATTGCTACTTTATAACTATATTTTGCTACTGTTATGAATCATAACATAAATATGATATGCAGGATATCTGATATGTGACCCCTGTAAAAGGGTCATTCGATCCCCAGGTTGAGAACCACTGCTCTACATAGTTCACTGAGCTGTGACAGTGCTCAGATGTCCAAACATACAATCTGCAACTTCTCCCTTCCTTTCCTCTTTCCTGAAGGCTGAGCATTCCCTCCTGTCTTGTTTCTCCCATGATTCCCACTCTTGGCCACCACAATGGTCACCTAAAGTGACTGGCCATTTGATTTAAAAACATCATCATCATCATCAACAACAACAACAACAAATAAACTACCAGTCCTTGCCACGTGCCAGTTAGAGGAGCCCGTCACGTGGAGAAGAACACACACATCAGGGCACTCACCCAGCTTCAGCTAAACGTGACGGAGAGGGGACATGAGCCAGAGCGGCTTCCGGTGGAGGAGTCCTTCCTCTGGCCTTGGCCCCCTGCTCTGCTCCGGTGGTTTCCACAGCAGTAGTAAGCAGGGAGCATAGCCAGGCATCCTATGGTGCAAGAGGGATGGAAGTCTGGATGCCCCCATCGATGACCTGGCAGGGACGACATAAGACAGAAGTTCTGTGGTGTTCTCTCCGGCCATAAAGAAGGACAGGGGTTACATCATCGGCAGGGAAATAAATGCAACTGGAGATTGTCCTATTAAGCAAAATAAGCCAGACTCAGAAAGACAAACATCTTACTTTCTATCACATATAGAACCTGCATTTTAAAATATGTGTATTGGGGCTGACAGAATGACTCAGTGGAAGTACTTGCTGCCATACCTGATGACCTGAGTTCAAACCCCCAAAACCACAGGGTGGAAGCAGGAAGCCTTCCTATGCTGAGTTATCGGGTGCCACTAGGGCTGGGGAGGTGGCTCACTGGTTAAGAGGACTGGGGTTTAGTTCCCAGCACCCACACAGCGGCGCACAAGTGCCTATAACTCCCATTCTAAAGGACCAGATGCCCTCTTCTGACCCCTAAGAGCACTTACACACTTGGGGTGCACATATACACACCCAGCCACACACATATGCACATAAATAGAATAAATATGTACTTTTTAAAAGGGTGGCACCTGAATTCACAGCAGTTGGGCACACTTTAAAAACCAGTGGTTAGGCCGGGCTGGGTGGGACCTCCTTGCAATCCCAGGTGTGCAGGACACTGAGGCTATAGAATCGGAAATTCAAGGCAGCCTGGGCAACTTAGCGAGAACTTGTCTCAAGACAAAAAAACAGCAGGAGGGCTGAGGATAAAGTTCAGTAGAAGAGCACTTGCCTAGACTGCTCCCAGGCCTGGGTTCGATCTCAGTGATAGAATAAACAAAGAAACAGTGATCCAGGGATCCCATGGCGGGGAGTCATCCTCTCCCCTGTCACCCCACCCGCCCCCTTTATAAAGATAAAACAGGAAACCAACCCCAACAACTCAAAATTCATTTTAAGAAGATTCACTTCATTTTTATTTTATGTGCGTGTGTTGCCTGCATGTAAGTGTACCACATGCGTGTGGAAGACAGCCTGGGATCCTCTGGACCCACAGTTACAGATCACTTTAACCATCACGGGGGTGCTGGAAATAGAACCTGGGTCTTCGGCAAGAGCAGCTGATGCTCCTAACTGCTGAGCCACTGCTCTGGTCCAGTTAGTTCATGTGACTACAGAAAAGGCAAAAGGAGATGCCCCGCCTTCGGGAGTGAGTTGTCTGCAGCCACCTTCGTTCTTGGACTTGTGCAAAAGCCTTAAAAACAATTAAGTACCATGGGACCGGGCGGGCCCTTCTGGTCAGATGAGTAGGAGGCACATCTGGCAGTTCGATCCCCTGCCGTCACTCAGACTTCCCCCTCTCCCTCCTATTCCCACTAGAACATTTTCTACTAAGTTCTGCAAAGGGGCATCAGGATGAGGCAGACACTGCGAGTGCCTGAGCCTCCCAGGTCTAGTGATTTAGTGACGCACGTCTCCACATATAAATGGCAAGCGATCTCGGCGTCAGCGGCACATCAGACAGTGGTCCCTGTTTCGCTCTGCCTTTGTTTGGTGATGTATCAGGTCAACCTTTGGGAGCCCAGCAGTAAGAACGTGATTTTGTTCAGTGCTTGGTAGAGGAGCATGGAATAGGGTTGAGATTCGGTTATTCCTGGGAAGAAGACAGTCTACCAAGCAGCCTTCAAGCTTCAGGACAGAGCCTTCTGTGCAAGTGTGTCGGGGCTGAACAAGGCGAGGGGACCCTCCCCATCTCCATGATGTGGACCATGGGGAAGCCCAGGGTTCTGGTGATGGAAAGACTGAACAGCTGTAATGGGTGGAGCTCAGCTCAGTGCTGAGATTGTCACCAGGGAAGGTGGACAGCAAGTGAAAACCCATTCCCCATTGGGGACAATGTCTCCTCTTGGTTTCTGTGGGCTATGCACACCCTTCCTGCAGACTGGTTTATCACTAGCAGTAGCAGAACCCTGGAGGCAAAGGATGTAAGGAAAGGATTAGGTCAGGGGAAAAGGCCCTTCCTCTGCCCTCTGGGTTCTGTGGGGAAAGGAAGGGGCTTCTTGAGTGCTATGACCTCAGCCTCCATTATCCCATTGTGTTTCACATAGCGATTCCTGCCTCATTGTACTAGCATCTAAGACAATGATGTGCATGTGCATGCGTGTGTGAGTGTGAGTGTCAGTGGGTCACCAGGAGGTCAGAAACATCTGGTAACATCCCAATATCCAGGGGTGCCCCAAGGTAGAAGTTAGTTGCTGTCTTCGGCTGTGACCGCACATAGTGAAAAGAATGGCGAGACAAGGAGAAACAGTCAGGTAAGTGTCAGGGAAAACAGATAGATCAGGTGCACACCCGAGGGGGCGTGGCACTCCCGGGGGGCGTGGCACTCCCGGGGGGGGGCGTGGCACACCTGCAGGGGGTGGGCAGTGGCATGCCTGCACGGTGCATGCTATATAAGGACAGGTCCTCCAAGGAGGGTCATGGAGCGAGAACTGTGCTATTACAGAGAAATAAAGAGCAGTCAGCCCAGCACGGACAGTGAAAACAAGGTGGGGAGGCATGGGGAACATGGTCAGGGTTCGAGTTGGTGATGGACTGCACAGCTGAACACAGAAGGAAGAGAGAGAGGCTCCTTTATCTCCCGTGTCTGTAGCGGAACACCGGAAGCTGGGTGACTTATAAGGAGTTGAGGATTAAGCTGCTCACGACATTCTGGGAGTTGAAGTCTGTGAAGGGGGGGTACCTGCTGCTTCTTCTCAGCTTCTGGTGAGGGAGGACGGACTGGGACAGAGGAGCCCAGCACTTCCTGATGCCAACCTGTCTCCCTTGGCTGGCCACTTCCTCTGAGAGTGGCTGGAGGTAGAATGTGACCAAGTTTTCAGTTTCTACCAGTGTTATAGTCCCAGGATTGAGGACTGTGCTGCACACAACAGGCGCTCAATCAATGCATGCACCATGGAGGAGTGTATTAATGGTGATTGTAAGAAAAGAGAAGTCAAGGAACTATGGCTTCGAGGGGAGAGCAAAGAGGCTAGTAGAGGAGTTTAGGAGGTAAACTGAGTCCCTGCTTTAGGATGGTAACACGGCAGGGTGTATTAGTTACTTTTCTTGCTGCTTTGACAAACACACCTGACAACATCACCATAAGGAGGGAATCTGGCTCCAGGTTGGAGGGTACAGGCCATCACTGCTAAGAAGGCAGAAGTGTGAAGAGGTCTGGTTACTTCGCATTCAAAGTCAGGAAGCAGAGAGAGGGATACTTAGCTCGCTTTCTCCTTTTCATTCTGTCTGGGACTGCCAGCCTGCAGAACCGTGCCACCATAATTAGAATGGCTCTTCCCAGTTCAGTTAGCCCCGTCTAGAAACGTCATTACACAGATGTCCAGATGTTTGTCTCCTAGGTGACTGTAGGATCTAGAAAGCTGACGATTAGTATTAACCCTCACACAGGGAGAGGGAGACACAGTCACTTCTGAGAGTCAAGTGGCCTCAGTGAGTGTGGCGAGGCTCCCTGCAGCCTACTGGGGTCCAGGGTGGAGACTGTGGGTTAGGAGGTGGCCACTGTGTCCTTTGGGTTATCAAGGGGTGATACAATTTATTTTGCACAGTTGGAAAGTCCCAGAGCCCTGACATAACACCCAGGGCTTTGTGCTTCTCTCTAAAATAAAACTTTTATCTTAAAGAAAATGAATCAAATACAGTATGTTCTGACCACAGTGGCATTCTGGATCTTTCCCAGGTCGGGGGGGGGGGGGGGGCGGGGGGCAGGGACGTTGTGGATTCACTGGGGCGTGACAGGAAAGCAAACTGACTCTTGATTTTCTCCTCTCCTTCTGGTGCTCTGTTCTCATGTGTTGAAGATACACAGGAAATTGAAGCCACAACAAAGGACCACATAACTGTGGATATTTAGAAAGGCCTGGCTGTGTAGCTAGGGAAAGATGAACTTGGAATTGAGACCCTGACATTCCAGACAGCAGGAAAAAAGGACAAACGCTGAGTCCTGGTGCTCTGTGGGGCCATCGTTGATGGCTTGTGTGGACATCCTGGCCACAGGCCTCCAGTCCGTAGTGAGAAGCCAGTTTCCAGGTGACCTGGGAAAAAAGACAGATCACCCACAGGTGGCTTCCAGTTCTTGCCCAGCCTCCACTCAGTGGGACTCCGCACACGCCAGGCTTGTTCATGATCTTAGCAGGTCCAGTGATGAGTCTAACTGCACTGCTCTGTCCTTTTGTTATTGGTGGTGATCTGGGTGGGCCCTGGCAGCCTGAATGAGCCAGGCTCAGCCATCTACCCTCAAGAGATCAACTGAAAGGTTTGTTCAAGGTGGTCCCATTGGCAGGAGAAACGAACATGTCCCACTAATTCCATCTTCAGTATCCTGACGTGAGGTCTAGATTTAAACAGGAGACAAGAGGTGTGCCTAGCAAGCAGGCTTGGTGAGGATGCGGTCCTGCCCATCACGGACCCCACTTGTTGTTTGGGCTCCGGTGCATCCTGCCAAGTGGCTGAACAGAGTGAAATCTCTTCCTGAGAGATGAGTTTCCTCTCTGGCTGGCAAGAGGACTCCAGATTTCTCCTCCTCCCCACAAGAGACAACAACTGGAAATTCTAATTCTTTGGAGTCCATCGTCTTAGTAGTCTGAGGTTTAAGGGAGATCAAGTGTCTCTTAAGAATGTCATCATTTCTGCCGGGAGGGTTACACCGTTCTGTCAGCCTTCAGACATCCAGCAACAGGCTGTGCTAGAGCTCAGGGAATGCCTGCCTGTGGAAGTGGTCAGGAGCCTGAGGGAGCTTTCTGTGCTTGAGGAAATACACGGTGTTTCTAAGAAGCAAAAACCAAATGGCCAGTGCCGCTGGTTGGTTGCTGTGTGTTCCCAGGGTAGAAGCTAGGGCTGCTTGTCGGCCTCTGGCTAAGGATCCCCCAAGGCACTCCAAGCAGTGGGAATGAGGTCACTGATTGTGCTTGGCGGGGGTGGGGAGGGACAGGAAATGGCATGAAAAGAAAAGGACTGGATCCAGCGCTGAGGCCAGGCCAACTCCAGAAGCAGCAGGAATGAGCAGCTTTCCCAAGGCCTGCAGTGGGAGGCTTGCGTCTCACTCAGGCTGCCACCACCCTTGGAAGCCATGCTGATGCAGGATGTGTGTGTGTGTGTGTGTGTCCACGCACGCGTGCATGTACTCTTGACATCTGTCTAGCAAAGTGCTGAACACAGAAATCATCTTAGAAATGATCTCACCTCCTAGGACAGGGAACGGCCAGTCTTGTCTTTCTGTGTTTTCAATGTTCGTTTTGGGGGCGAAAGGTTAGAGACTTTCTTCCGGGCCCTGCTGTTTGGCCCTCAGATTCTGCTCCTTGTCTTTCCAAGCAGCCTCCATCCGCTCACCACCCCACAACTGTTTGCTTCTGGCCTTTGTCTTTGCTGTGAGCTGGGGTGCGCCCCCTGCTGCCAGACTTTGGCCCTGCATCGAGCTTGAGCCCCGGGAGTTTGCGGAATTTTCTTGCAGGCCTGCGGCCCCACCAACAGAGGTCGTCCGGTTTCCCTCTGATGAAACCAGACGCTGAAACGGAAGTGGGAGTGCGGCGTTTAGCCCTGCCGTAGCAGGTTTCTTTCTGAACTGAGGCCGGATCAAGGGAGGAAGACACAGAAGAGGGTCGGCTACAACCGTTCTTTTTCAGCCGAGAGATTCTTGCGCCTGTGCGGACAAGAGCGCCTGAAAAGCGGCCCATTTAACCTTTCCAAAGATCTTATCCACGTTGCAAGATCTTGGCAGCCCCAAACCCTTTTAGGTCAATATTCCAAGGAGCTCATGCTGGGATTAAAAGCAGAATGCCAAAATTTCATTTAAAAACACGGGTTCTGAATAAACGCAACGTTAGCACATTTGCAAACGGATGTAAAACAGGCCCTTTGAGAACCCTCCCCTAGCCCCACCCTCTGTGGCCTTTGTGCCAGGGCTGCTTGCCCAGAGTTTCAAGAATGGAAGATCTTGGGGGCTTAGAGCTTTCTCTTGCTGGCAGAGAGTGATTTGGCCTCTCAGAGTTTTAAATCGCTGGTTGAAGTGTGTGTGTGTGTGTGTGTGTGTGTGTGTGTGTGTGTGTGTGTGTGTGTGTGTGTGTGTGTGTGTGTGTGTGATGGAAAAGCAAACTCTTTTTAGCTTAAGGTGGCACAAAGGTGGAATCCTTGGGCCCAGGACTTCATGAGTGTGTTTTCTGAGGTCCTGGGCCTGGGGATGACCCCTGCTGTGGCACGTTGTAGGTGTTCAGTAATTAAACAATAAATATTCAAGAGAAATGCAGTTCTGCCTCTGAGCTCCTCCGCAATGCACTGAGCTTTCGAGAGGCAATAAATGAAAGGCTCCTCTATTAAAAACCAGAAGATTAATGAAATCGTGACATACAGGCAGGAACAAAACAACCCACAGGCTCAAGACAATGTGCGCAGAAGCAATTTGCTTCTGGAACTTAAAGCGTGAGTTGCTTTAGTGTAGCCCAGCAGCTCTCGGAGAGAGCGAATAAATAATTTCACAGGGAAGAAAACAGCCCTTTAAAAATGTAGCTTTTTCTCTTCAGGAGAGAAATATAGCAGATCGAGCTGATGGCTAAGATGTATTCACAGCCCAAAGGCGAGTGCTTTCCTTTAGGAATTGGATGGTAAACACTGATTCCCCATAGGAATCAAGTTAGGCTAGCCTCCGCCCGGCTGGGAGCGGCAGCTAGACCTCTGGCTTCTGCCTGTTTTGTGATTAGAAGCCTGGGTCCTGCCTCACAGCCAACTGCTACTATTCTCTCTTCTGAATAGGTTGTTCACACAAAGGTTTAATGACTTAACAACAACCTCCCTGACCCATGAGTATCCTTGTCTTCTGCGTGTGTAACATGCACATGTCCAATCTGACGTCATAACAGAAGCCTGCCCTACAATACCCGCGTTTTCTATTCCCACAGACAGCTGTTTCTCCTTAGTAAACAAACTCCGATTAGAGCATGCAGCTTGGTCTGACTCTAGGTGAAAGTGCCTCCTGGGGTCGGGAAGCCTTGGAAACGTCTGCTGCCGGGAGGGTTCTGAAGGACTCTGCCAGCAAGGCTTGGAATCGCTGAGACAGAAATGGGCTCGGTACACACAAATCTTGGGTGACTCAGATGCAGTCCTTCTATCCACTCACTCTCTCAATATTGATTGGACTTTGTGTGGTATAGGAGACTGCCACCTTCTCAGAGGCCACGATTCAAGGGTGAATTGATGTGAGAGGCCACCATGGCAGTCTGCCCAAGGGCCTTAGATAATAGCTGAGGCTCTTTCAGTTGATATAAAATATTGGGGCCACTGTGGGTGGCTAAACCCAGAATTTTAGTGTTCTGGTTTTTGGAGAACAGACTTGAGCATGGTGCACACCTTTAACCCCAGTACTCGGTAGGTAGAGGCAGGTGGGTCTCTGTGAGTTCGAGGCCAGCGTGGTCTACACAGTGAGTACCAGGACAGCTAGAGTATGTAACAGAAAGACCCTGCCTCAAAGGCAAAGAAAAGGATAAAGACTCGCAGCACAGCTTTAATGAAAAATTTCACAGAAGCCTAGAGCCACCTTCAGGGCATTTCTGATATTCCAGAAGTGACAGACACAGTGTCACAGTGTCTGGAGGCTCCATGGAGGTGGAGGAAGCAGAGATCTGTTGTCTGCAGGAGTGGCAGGCCCTGAGGAGCACCTCCAGCTCATTAACCCAGAGTCCCTCCTCTCCCCATCTGCGCCAGGTCCGACAATGCACGCGGCTTCTAACAGCTCTGATTGGACTGCTCTTTGTTCAAATAAACAATAGCCTCCCCAAGCAACAAGAAAATCAGGGTCAGGCGGAAGGCTGCCCTTCCAGGCTGCCCTTCCAAACTTGTGCCTTCCTCCTGGAGAATCAAGTGCAATGGTCACCCAAGGCGAATCTGAAGTTTGGGAGGCAAAGATCTGTTTTACTTAACAAGGCAGAGACTGGAGCCTCAACTGTGTTTCTTTTTTCTCTTTCATTTCTTGACTGAAAAGCTGAAGCGTGAGGGGAGGAGGTTGCCAAATGTGGAGAATCAGAAGTTGGAGTCTGGGCATGTGTTGTTGAGATCTAAGCAACAGGTTTGCCCCCGCCCGCTTATGATTTGGGGAACTCGGGGCGGGGGGAAGTGTTGGGGGGGGTTAAGTTGACGGCTAAGGAACGCTGCAGAATGAAGACTGAACCCAAACAGGCTCCAGACAACTGAATCCTTAAGTGTGTAGGAGGACTTTCCTCCTGCTGTGTGATCCAAACACATCTGACCTGAAACTCACCCTCAGAGAGATGTGGGAGGAACTCTGTGAAGTACCTTCTATTCCCACCCCACCCCACCTCCGTGTGTGTGTGTGTGTGTGTGTGTGTGTGTGTGTGTGTGTGTGTGTGTGTGTTTGTCTGTGCGTCAGTGGGTTGGTAGGTGTTCGTGGATGTGTGTGGATGTGCAATTCACACTCAGAGGCCAGGGGCAACTGTCTTAGTTTGGATTTCTATGGCTGTGATAAACCACCATGGTTAAAACACTCGGGAAGGAAAGGCGTTGCTTCATCTCACACTTCCACATCGCAGACCACCACAGAAGGAAGTCAGGGCAGGAACAGAGGCAGAGGCCGTGGAGGGCATGTCATTTGATTTGCCCCGCCTACTTTCTTAGACACCAGTCCAGCAGTGGCACCACCTACAATAACTGTCTACCACCATCAGTCATCAATCAAGAGAATGAACACAGGCTTGCCGACATGCCAGTTTGCAGGGGGTGCTTTTGTTATTTATTGCGAGGTGCAATGTTATTCGTTAAGCAGCACTGTTTACCATGCGAGAAAAGCCACAAGGTACAACAAAACCCACTGTAAGAGTTTATTAAGGGAAGGGAATAAGAAAGATGTGCATAGGCCTATGGAATGAATGACTACAGGAGAGGCGGGAACCCAGTTTTATAGACCCCACCCCCACATGCCCATATGGGTTTACATGGCTATGCCACACATGCACACAGATTATGGTCTTAAGGCCTTGGGATGACTCAGCATCTTGCCAGCGCATGCGCTGTCTTGGAGCTGGGGGAGTGGCTAGGGATTCTAACAGTTTTCTCAATTGACGCTCCTTTTCCCCAAATGACTCTAGCTTCTGTCAAATTGACGAAACTCCCCAGCACAACAACCTCAGCTGTCATTTCTGAGGGCCACTGTCCCCTTTATTTTAAGGCAAAGTCTCTCATTGGCCTCGAACTCCCAAATTAGGCTATGCTGCTTGGCCAGTGAATCCTCCAGTCCCTGCCTCTCTAGTGTGCAGATTACAAGCACACGCACCATGCCTGAGCATTTTATATAGATCCTGGAGATTGAAATCCAGCCCTAATGTGCAAAGCACACGCTCTATCATCTCCTAGGCCCCACCCACAGCTCACTGCAGACAGGAACTCCAGGGAGAATGTTTGAAATGGCATGTCTGAAAGCAAACCTGAAGGATGACATCAGTGCACTTCCACGTGTCTGGGGTTTAACAATTAATTATGAAAATCACTCCTTTGCTGGTTAGTGTTTTCAGGTGCCGATCACACTTCATTTTAGCATATTAGTCCCAAAAATTTGATATAACTTTCCTTCTGATGTAAGGTAGAATTTGATATACTTGTCTTTTTTTAATTTTTAAAGATTTTGTGTGTATGTGTGTGTTTGTCTGGGGAGTTGTGTGTGTGTGTGTGTGTGTGTGTGTGTGTGTGTGTGTGTGTGTGTGTGTGTGTGCATGTGTCTAAGAATGTGAATACCGGTGTCTGCAGAAATACTGGGAGTCCTGGGGCAGAAGTTCTAGGCAGTTGTAAAATGTTTGACATGGGTGCAGGGAAGGTGTCTGTTCTGACTGTTTTGTTCATTTGTTTGTTTATTGTTAACTTGATACAAGTTAGAGTTATCTAGGAAGAAGGAACTGCAGCTGAGGAAGTGTCTCCATCAGATGACCTGGAGACAAGGCTATAGGGCATTCTCTTGGTAAATGATTGATATGGGAGGGCCCAGCCCACTGGAGGCAGTTCCAACCTTGGGCCTGTGGTCTTGAATGGTGTGAGAAAGCAAGCTAATGAAGCTGTCTCCAACTGAGAGTCACTTGCAAATGAAAAATTAATTTTTTTCCAGGAGAGTCTTACTGGGTAAACAAACCACTCTTAAGGGTAGGCCCCATGTCCAGCAGTAGATGGCCAACACAAAACAAACTCAACAACATCTTTGGAGGTTCTTTGTCTCATAATGTTCAGTTAGGGCATTTTTTAAAAATCTCTACAGGTCCTTTGCATATATATCATAGCTTTCAGATGTATGTTTTTAGGGTATGCCTGTGTGGGGGAATGTGTGTGTGTGTGTTTCTTGTGATTTTTTCTTTGGCTCTTCTTGTTTGGTTGTTTTGTCTTATTCCAATTTGTTTGTTTTTATTTTATATTATCTTATTTTACTATATTATTGTTTTTTAGGTGTTTGTGAAAGGTGTGGACCCCATGAGAGGGGAAGTGGGAAGAAACTGGGAAGACTAGGGGGAGAGGAAACTGTAATCAGAATATATTGTATTAAAAAAGCCATCTTCAATAAAAGGAAAAAGGAAGGAAGGAAGAGAAAGGGAAGGAAGGAAGAAAACAGGCTTAGCTAAGAAGGAAGAACAAGCCGGTACACACTGTTTCTCCATGGCTTCTGATTCCGTTCCTCCTTCCAGGTTCCTGCCCTGCCTGAGTCCCTGCCTTGACTCCCCTCAGGGATGGGATGTTACCTACAACTGTAAGATGAAAGATACCCTTTCCCCCCCAGGCTGCTTTTGGTCATGATGTTTTATTACAGCAAGAGTAACCTACCTAAGACAGGTTCCTGTAAGAGCAGCGAGTGTTTCTCACCAGTGAGCCATCTCTCCAGCCCCTGGTACATTCATCTCGTGTTCCAATATACTAATAAAAATTGTTAGCAGTAAAGGTCGTGTTGTTTGACACAAAATAGAAGTTCGAAGTGTAGTGAAATTGAGCAACTCAGACAGATAAATTTAGACTCCATTTCTTTAAACACACAGAAATATTTATAATAAAAAGATATCCTGAGCAGTTTTGATAGTCCACTTGACACAACCTAGAGTCACCTGGGAAGAGAAAAACCTGAACTGAAGAACTGCCTTGATCAGATTGGCTTGTAATCCTGTTTGTGGGGCGTTGTTTTCATAGAAGGTTTGAAGGAGAGTTCTTCAACAGACCCAAGACAGCACCTCAAGATTCCCCCTTGGGCAGATGCAGATGACCAGGGCTAATGCTCTTTGAGACCAGTGTTACTCACAGGTCTCAATGTGCAATCCTAAAGCATCGTTTGTGAGAGAGACCATAGCTCCCAGAAGCCACAGGCAGTGCAGAGCCGGGTCCCATATTTACCCCTTTTAGGGAGGCCAGGAAGGAGATAAAGACTAATACGTGGACTGCAGCTGTGGGGACCCTGAAGAAGGCATCTGCAATGGGCTTTCGTTTGTGTCCACGAACATGGGACTGAGACCAGAGTGTCCAGTTCAGGGATGAGTGAATCAGTGGGTCAAAATGGGAAGCTTCCCTTGATACCAGATACTGGTCCCGGCTTTGGAGAGTTCCTGCAGCTCCTAAAACCTGTCCTTAGGGGTAGATGGCCCCCTGATTGCTCCTGTTATGTGCAGCAAAGGGAGCTAGCGAGGGGCAGGGGTGGCATTCGGTGCTTTGTGGGCACAAGATCGCCTCTCTAGAGCCACCCCTTCTGAGGAGGATTGCAGAGCATGCCGCTCTGGAGCCCATTAGGGTCTGAAGCCTGGCTGCTGGCAGCCCTAACAAGTTAATGTAGTAGTAAGTTTCTCTGGTCCCACCTGGTCCTACCCGGGCCCGTGGTCCTGCAGTCACTTATAAAATAATCATTCAGCGGCCTAATATTAATTGCAAATTATACGGCCGCTTCTTACTAGCTAGCTTTTATAACTTAACTCAACCCATAACTATTAATCTATGCATTGCCACGTGTTCCATGGCTTTACCTGCGTCCTATTACATGTTGCTCCTTGGACGGCAGTTTGGCGTCCCCCCCCTTCCCCCGCCCCCACTCCCCTTCCTCCTTTCATGATCTCTCTTGGATTTTCCCGCCTGGCTCCATCCTGCCCTGCCATAGGCCAATGCAGCTTTATTTATTAGCTAATGGGAGCAGCACATATTCACAGCATACAGAAAGACTTCCCACAACAAGCTAGGCTAGGCCACTTGTCTTCAATAGGCTGATCCAATAGACAGGTAATAGTGAGAAGCAGAGAAAGAACATTTATTCAATGGAGCCGCACTGGAAAGGGGAGCAGTGGATCCCTGAGTCCATCTTCCCTAGTCTTAACATGAGGTTTAGGTTTCAGTGGTGGGCATGAGATATGCGTAACTAAACATTTTTGGTTAAGGTGTGGTTCTACCCACCATCATGGCCTAAGCTCCAAGTCTGTCTTGCATAGTGGTCTGCCAAGTTGCCAATCTCTTCCTAGGAGATGAGCTCCTACTCTGGCTGACATTAGGTAGCCCCTTCCTTCTCTCCGTTTCCTGAAGAAATTCTAGCTTTGGGGGAACTATTATCTTAATAGTCTGACACCCGAGCAAGGGGCCCCAGTACCTCTTTAGAATATCTTCATTCCTGCCAGATGGTTACCTTCTCAGGCTGGAGGTTCAGTGTCACTGGGAACTTACCAGAATACCCATCCCCAGGTTCATTCACGGGCTCTAAGCCCCACAAGTGGAGTTGGTGAGCTCGGCTCCACAGTGCCTCTGCGTCTAGTCCAAGTGACTGTGGAGGCTGCGTTAGGTTGTCAACTTGACTATATCTAGAATTAACCAGAACCCAAGTGGTTGGGTATATCTGTGAGAGGTTTTTTTTTCCCCCTTAATTAAATCATTTGAAGTGGGAAGACTCACTTATAATCTGGATCTTTTGAGGTGGGAAGAGCCACCTTTAATCTGAGCCACGTCTTCTGTGGGTATCCTATAATAAAGAATGGAAGAAGGAAGCTCTCTGTTTTTACCTGCTTGCTCTCACTTTGCTAGCAAGTCTGCTCCTTCATTAGCATTAGAACCTCCCTCTTCAGGATTCTGGAGTATACGGAAGACCAGCGGAGACATCCAGCCTTGTGAAGTGAACAGCTACTGGATTCTTGGACCTTCTGTTGGTAGACAGCCATTATTGGATTAGCTGGACCACAGCTTGTAAGTCATTCTAGTAAATCCTGTGTATAGGCAAAGTTTGTGTAAGTTCTGTTCCTCTAGAGAACCATGACTAATACATGACCTTTCTAAAGGCCGGTTCACCCCAGAGATGTGGACCAGGCATAA
This sequence comes from Peromyscus californicus insignis, assembly GCF_007827085.1. Lineage (NCBI taxonomy): Eukaryota > Metazoa > Chordata > Mammalia > Rodentia > Cricetidae > Peromyscus > Peromyscus californicus. Next base: position 71,288,098 of record NW_026294469.1, on the reverse strand, counting down.
GGCTTTGAGAGCTCCCAGGTGACTCCAGTGCCCACTGCCCTTGAGCTGGGTCCAATGGAACCCTCAATGTGAGGGGAGGGTCTGCACCTGCCCTGAAAATATGGAGCCACCCAGGTGACCACTGAGTGTGTAACATGTGGCATGAATGAGTTAGTTTAAACATAAGCAAGCCAGGCAGTGGTGGCGCATGCTTTTAATCCCAGCACTCGAGAGGCAGAGACAAGTGGATCTTTATGAGTCCGAGGCCAGCCTGGGCTACAGAGTGAGTTCCAGGAAAAGGCACAAAGCTACACAGAGAAACCCTATCTCGAAACAAAACAAAACAAAACATAAGCATGGCTCTATTTAGCATGTTTATTTTATCCAGCAGCATGGTTGAGCTGTGTAGGGACAGAGTGCCACCTGTGAATGGTGGTAAAACACTATGGCTTCATACAGCTAGATGTATATGGAGATAAGTTTTCAACAATCTTGAAGAACACTTTTAAATCACATTTGGTGACAGATGAGAACAGTGTGGTGGCCCTGGAAGTTCTTCATGCCCATGCAGAACTCCCGTTTTTCATGTCGCAGAAAGCCCATGCCCCCATGAGAACATACAACCCAGCCAGGGCACTGCAGAAGATTTACAAGGCAAATTATTTTAAAGCCAGGTTCTGATGTTTGCTGCCATTTTTCACATGCAGCGGGTCTGAACTCGGGCCCTGGGAACTGCAAGCCTGGCAAATGCCCTGTGAATTCTGATGCCAAACCCCTAAAAGACAGGCTTAAAGGCTCATGGAAAAAGTGTCATTTCACAAATTAGGAAAGAAAAGCGAGCTAGAGGTGATTGTCTACATAGAAAAGCTGCAATTACCATGCTTGAGTGAAGTGAAACCTGCCTTGAGAATAATTCCCCCATGAATTTAATTAACTTCAGACGCTGTACTACTTGCCAGGCTGTGCTGAGCAGGAAAGTATGTGGAGGTGGGAGTCTCCAATGCTCGGTTAGTGTTTGCTGGTGCTGAGGATCCAGGATTCACCTGGGCAACTGTCCTGCTCCCTTTAGCCTCTTCCTCAATGCCCTTCCCGTACTCCACACCTTGAGCGGCTCTGGCTTCATGCTCTAGCTTTCCTTTTATGTTCCCACCCATTGCTCCAGATGCACGGCCCCAGCACTGGCTGCTGCTGCTCTTCTACAAGGTAGGGCCATCTGCGTAGACTTTCTGGAGGTTAGGCAACGACCCACATTCATTGGGTCCAAGCTGTTGTCCAAGCTGAACTGCTTCTGGAAGTCAATGGGCACAATATGTAAGTGATGTCTGAGACAGTCTGGGGCAATTTAGAGTGTACCGCCACCTGAATTAAACATCACTGCTGTCAGGAGAAAGAGTTATGAGGTCATGCATCTAGGAAGAGATCAGGACCTCACTTCAGGTCTGTCTGATTCTACACTGTTGTGTACCCCAAAAGCCATGCTCACCCAGAACCTCATGAAGTCAGCATATCTGAAAACAAAGTACTTCAAGACATACTTGGTTAGGATGAGGCCATGCACATGAGGGTGGACCTGACATCCGGTGACGGGTGTCCTCGTCAGAAGAGCAAAGAGACTCGGGCTCACAAGGAAACCCTCTGTGTGAGGACTGCACGGAGATATTCATAAGCCAATGGATGTCAAGGATGGCTAGCACTTCAGGAAGCAACAGAGATCCAGCCCAGGACTGCCAGTGTTTTTTGTTTTGTTTTTGTTTTTATTTTTGGTGTTTTGAGACAGAGTTTCTCTGTGTAGTTTTGGAGCCTGTCCTGGAACTTGCTCTGTAGACCAGGCTGGCCTCGAACTCACAGAGATCCATCTGCCTCTGCCTCCCGAGTGCTGGGATTAAGGCATGGGCCACTGCCGCACACCCCAGAGCCTTCTAGTCGAGGAGGAGGTCCCAGGAGCACAGGGCTTGCATCTGCGCCCTGAATTGAGTCTCACTTCTGCCGTGACCCCCGAGAACCCTGGGGGGACGGGGTTGCTCCTGTCCATCTGCACAGGTTATACTGTTAGGTTATTATCCATGGACTTCTCCGAGGGCTAGGAATACATAAATGAAAGCTCCTCCACTGAAAGAAAATAGCTCTTACTGAGAAATGCAGAGAACGACGGTCAGTGTCGTCTTGTTTTTAAGGAATTTACAGCCTCAGGAAAGGAACAGACTTGCACATGGTTGCCCCATTTGAGCATTGTATTATCCAAGACAGTGTGCATCTGGCTTTTTATGCTGAGGCCTGAGTCCTACAGCTAAAGTTAGGAGGGATGGAGAACCCCTTTCTCTTAAAGCCCAGATGGCAGGAGCTAGGTAGGCATGGGCCAGCTGGACACTGGACACTCCCACCAGGAAGGGGAAACAAAATAGGAAACAAGAACCGGAGTCGCTGTATTATCTTCCCACATCTGCACGTCCCAGTGCCTGTATGGACAGCCTTCTGGAGTCACTCCTCTCTTTCCACTGTGAGGGTCCTCGGGATTGAACTCAGGTCATCAGGCTTGGCAGCAAGCGCCTTTAGTCACTGAGCCATCCCACTGGTCCTTATTATCATTTTTTTTATAATTAAATTCATTTACTGTGCGTCTGTGTGTCCCCATGTGCCCGCCATCGCACATATGTGGAGGTCAGAGGACAGCTTTCAGGAGTCAGTTCTCCCCTTCCTGGGGATTGAACTCAGGTCCTCAGACTTGGTGGCAAGTGGCTTAAGCTGTGAGCCAGCCATCCCAGAATCATCCAATACCATACCAGGATCAGAGGGCAGGAATGGCAGGAATGGCACCGTGGATGTTCTCAGGGAGGGAGCTGGCAGTCCCGAGCACGGATTGACAAAGTCACTCGTCAGATGAAGACTCCGGGGAAATTTCAATGATGGTAGTGGAAAAAGGATTCCAAAAATTCTCTTCTCCTTAAAAGTAATGAGAAAATCAGCAAAGATGTTGGAATTACCTTTTGGAAAAGTTAGGGGAGGATTAAGTCAAGGTTTGAAGCAATCTGGTAAGAACAGCCTCTCTGCCGTGTGTGGACGTGCTCCTGCACTCCCTTTTCCCACCTCTGGTGGTGGTGTGGGGGGGGGGGGGGGGGGGTAGCGACTGCACCAGCCTCCAGGAGCCAAGGGCAGAGAAGAGTGGGGAGGAGTGTTGGCTACAGACAGGGGCTTTGGGCTGTGTGTTAAAGGTAGCCCAAAGTCAAGTGAGTTAATGGTCTGGGGACGCAAGAGAAGGGTAAATTTGAGTCCATAATGAATCTGCTTCCAGGGTATCTAACCCGTTCTCATGATAATCACCTCATCTATTTATTTTTATTTTAAACTTTATTATAGAAACACTGGCAAATAAAAAAAGTCACACCCTGAAATTCACCAGACCCACAGTCTGTGTGCCTCAATGGACAGTTAACTACAGTTATAAGAGACCTTTTGAAGCTGTGGGTCTCACACTGGATTTTATACTTTCACAATCAGATATATTTTTGTGTACTTATCTACCACCCAAAACAATTAGCTTTATGTCCTCTTTCATAATTCTGACCTGCGTTCAGCCCTTCAGAACCCACCTCCCAGATTACTACAGTGGGTACCAAGTTTCTGATACATGGACACATTGAGACTGTAACACACCTAGTTTTTATTCATCAGGGGATCCTTCAGTATTAAATGAAGGTGTGCTAGGCAATAATATGAATCTACGTGAAGGACAAAAGAACATTGATAAGAAACCACATGGCAGTATTAATGCAGTTTTTGTTTATTACTCATTTCCCCCATCTTATTAAAGAGGACTGTATAAAGTAATGCTTATAAATCTATATTGAGAGGTACAAAAAGCATGAAGATATAATTCATGATAATAGTAGCATGGCAGGCAGAATTATAAAAAAAGGGTTTAAATTCTACTGAAATTAACTATGAGTTAAACTATATTTTATAAATTAAGATGCTAACTTGAATTCCTAGCATAAGCACTAAGAAAATATCTTCTTTAAATACAGTGAAACAAATAAATTAAAATAGAATGCTAAGCTGAGTGTGGTTGTACACACCTTTAATCTCAGCACTTGGGAGGCAGAGATAGGCAGGTCTCTGTGTGTTTGGTCTACATAGTAAGTTCCAGGACAGCCAGGACTGTATAGAGATCCTGTCTTTAAAAAAAAAAATCAAACCAACAAAAATAATAGAGTAGTAAAAATACCCATTTAACCAAAAATATAAGGCAATAATGGAAGAATTGAAGCTGGGGGATAGAAGGTATGCTGAAAACTAATGACAAGCTAAGTCCTTCCTTACCAGCAACTACATCAGTTGTAAATGAGCTAAACTCCGCAAGGAAACATCAGACACGTGCAGTATGAAGTTAAAGAAACCCCCATGGTCTAAGAACATGCTGTCTACAAACATGTGCTTTCCTTTATAGCTGTAAGGAGGTGTGATATAAAATGATGGAAAAAGATTTCTAGCTCAGTGATAGAGTGTAGCTAGAGTTTTCCTGCCTGACCCACAGTCAGGACAAATCTCTCTCACCTGCCAGTCCCACAGCCGCTCAGACCCAACCAAGTAAACACAGAGACTTATATTGGTTACAAACTGTATGGCCGTGGCAGGCTTCTTGCTAACTGTTCTTACAGCTTAAATTAATCCATTTCTATAAATCTATACCTTGCCACGTGGCTCGTGGCTTATCGGCATCTTCATATGCTGTTTGTCATCGTGGCGGCTGGCAGTGTCTCTCTGACTCAGCCTTCCACTTCCCAGCTTTATTCTCCTCCTTGCCCCGCCTATACTTCCTGCCTGGCCACTGGCCAATCAGTGATTTATTTATTGACCAATCAGCAACACATTTGCCATACAGAACATCCCACAGCAATAGAGTGCTTGCCTAGCAAGCACAAGGCCCTGGGTTCAGTCCTCAGCTCCAGGAAAAAAACAAAACAAAACAAAAAAAAAGCTGCGCAGTGGTGATGCACGCCTTTAATCCTAGCACTCTGGAGGCAGAGGCAGGAGGATCTCTGTGAGTTTGAGGCCAGCCTGGTCTACAAAGCAAGTTCCAGGACAGCCAGGACTCTGTTACACAGAGAAACCCTGTCTCGAAAAACCAGAAAAAAAAAAAAGATTTCTTACAATGGTCACCAGGAGAGCTGGAGGGCTATACTAAGACTAGACAAGTAAACCAGAACACACACACACACACACACACACACACACACACACACACACACACACACACGATTGAAACAGACCCAAAAGAACAATCCCTAATGATAAAACAGTTGAGCTAACAAAACATATACAATTTGTAAACAGACATGCGCCAAAAGTCAGAGCTTCCCAATCCACGAAGCTGTAACTGATGTTATAAAAAGAGAAAGCAGACAGCTCAGCAGTCATGCCCAAAGAACTCACTCTGCCCGTCCGTAATGTTTACAACGATGAGATAAAGGAATAGCAAGAAATTTAGCCAACTAGACCCAAAGCACATGTGCAGATTATCCCACTCAACAGCAGCAGGATCCGCGTGCTTCTCGATGCTGTGTGGGATGTTCTCTAAGATAACTGAATGTAGCTGGGCAGTGCTGGTGCACACTTTCAGTCCCCGCACTCAGGAAGTAGAGACAGGTGGATCTCTGCGAATTCAAGGCCAGCCTGTTCTACACAGCTAGTTCCAGGACAGCCAAGGCTACACAGAGAGACACTGTCTCGAAACCTGCCCCTTCCAAAACAAAACAAACCAAAAACCAAAAGCCAAACCAAACCAAACCAAAACCCAAAGCACTGAGACACGGCTTCTCCAAAAATGGCATTGAGTTTGTTTTGTGTTGGCCATATGCTATAGGGCATGCGATCACTCTTAAGTGTGATTTGTTTATCCAGTGAGTCTCCACTGGAAAAACTAATTTATCCTCAGTAGTTAGTTGCCTGTTGGAGACAGCTTCTGGGTTAGGGATGGGGGCTCATGTCCACTTTCCTTTTCAGAGCTGGCACCCCTTCTGGCTTGGCCCTGTGCAGGCCCTGTGCATGCTGCCACAGTCTCTGTGAGGTCATGTGCGCATCAGTCCTGTCGTGTCTAGAGGACACTGTTTCCGTGGTGTCTTCCATCTCCACTGGCTCTTACAATCTTTCTGCCTCCTCTTTCATAGAGTTCCCTGAACCCTGAGGGAAAGTAGAACATACAGAATGAAAGCTAAAAAGCCCAGAGGCAACATGTAGATGATTACAAACAAGTTAAATGAAGTTATAAGAGCTAGTGGGAGCCGGGCAGTGGTGGTGCACGCCTTTAATCCCAGCACTCGGGAGGCAGAGCCAGGCGGATCTCTGTGAGTTGAAGGCCAGCTTGGTCTACAGAGCGAGATCCAGGACAGGCACCAAAACAACACAGAGAAACTCTGTCTTGAAAAAAACTGAAAAAAAAAGAAACAAAAAGGGGGGCTAGTGGGACAAGTTTAAGCTAAGGCTGAGTATTCATAATTAATAATAAGTCTTCACATCTTTATTTGGAGGTTGGTTGGTGGTCCAAAGAAAATTCCGCTAGTCTTGTGGCTTACCTTCCACCTCCAAGTGGAGGGCCAGCAAGATAGCTGAGTAGGTAAAAATGCTTGCCGTTCAAACCTGACAGCGTGAGTTCAATTCCTGGACAACACGGTGGAGAGAACCAGCTCCTGAAACTTGTCCTCTGACCTCCACAAGTGTGCTGTGGTATGTACGCGCCTGCACATCCTGTGCACACACATAATAACAATAAAGCCCTATGTACAGTCCTGGGGCTTTGCAGGACTCCAGCACCATCAGTAACATGAAGGCTGTACTCACGATGGATACTGTCTTCCCATGTGTATGCCTCATTTGGTTAGGAGGAGTACAGACTGTTCTGGGGATGCCTGAAAACACCACAGGTTCCATCAGGTGACCTTCGCCTCCGCTCTTGCGGATCGGACCTCTCGTTTGTGGCGACGGATTGAACCGGGGCTGTTTTCGAAGCAGGCAGCAGAAACAGCAGAAGCAGTCACTGGCTTCCATCTGGCAGACACAGGAGTGCTCATTTTGATGTGCCTGTAGATACATCGCGCCTTTTGCTGCATTTTGGCCTGTGAGTTCCTGGCTTACATTTGGCTTTGGGGAAGATGAGCCAGCAACTTAGAGCAATCTGATCACCTCAGGCATTTGGATTTGGCTAGGGACTTTCCATCATTCAGAAGAACATTCTCGAGAGGATTGTTCTGAGACTGTACATAGACGATGTGCAAAGATGTCGTTGACATCTCTGGCATGTCTATACTTCCTCCATGCAAACTTTTGATAGGCAGATGACCCTGTCCTCTTAACCTGGGAGAAATTTAGCCTGTGAAATGATCTGCACTGATCCATATACTGGTCTATACCTTCTCCAGAGTCATGTCCACACGTAATATGAAACTGTCCCTATTAGACTTTGTAAAACACACACACTAGGAGGGGGTGGGAATTCTGCAACAAGCTGTCAGACTTGGACAGCAGCATCTGACCCCCCAACCTAGGTCTTCCGAATGCTTTCACACAGATGTTGGACTTTCACACAGCAAGGTGATGCCTCAAACCCGCCTGTATTAGCTACTTTGTGGACCAGTACTGGAACCCTGTCCAGGCTTTCCACACACTAAGAGCCCTGTTGTTCCTCTGATACTCTGATTACAGCTTCCTTCTCCCCTAATCTTCCCAAGTCCCCCGGTGACCTTCTGGAACTGGAGCTCCTGTCAGTCTTCGGAGACCTCGGTCATTCCCTGCCCGCCTCGTCATTCCAGAATCTTCTGGTGAGTTTCTTATTTTAGTTCCATCCCTCCACTGCACAGGTCAGGTCACTTGGCCACAGTCAGGCTGGACCTCCCGACTCCACGCAGGGACTTTTGGATCTCTCTGTCTTATTGAAATGTTCTCCATGGACCTGGGATGACAAAAAAGCTGTCTTGTTGGGTGTTCCTTGTGAATCTTCCAGAATTCATCACACACCACACACACACACACACACACACACACACACACACACACACACACACATCCTGCAAGACCTTAGATGGGGCCCTCAACCTGCCATTCTGCTTTCCTCTAGGCCCAAGTTGTAGCTTGTGATTTGGCTGCCTGCCTGCCCACCCGTCTGGAAGGTAAAGCCCTCAGAGCGGAGGAAGGATCAGGACTTCATAGACACCCGGTTGTGGGAGGGTAGGTAAAGGAGTGCCATGCCCCGGGGAGGAGCATCTTCTCAGGGAATAATCAGCTGCCAGCCCTGCCATGGACCCCACCAAGACTGACTTCTAACACGTCTGGCTTAAGAATCTTGCCTGCTCTCTCCCATGAGTCTGGCATATCGTTCCACAAATGAAGATTCCTAAATAGTAAGTGGTTAAGTTGCAGATTATATATTTTGAGCTGAAATGTTTATTTCCTGCCCCACCCTACCCCAGTCAGTGCTCTTTTGTTGGAACCAACTGCCTGGCTGGCTGCTCTGCTTCCTCAGGATCACCTGAGCAGAGAGTGGAGGTGAATTCGGTGTGGACGGGGGAGGCAGGGAGCGGTTTGTGAATGCCCTAGTTCCTTTCCATCTGGCTAGGGAGGATTATAGAACACTCTCCTAATGAGATTTTGTTTTATCCTAGGGAAGTCATGTGAAGGAAAAAAACAATGAAAATTGACATTGCGTTTTATTTTGTATGCTTTTGCCAACACATTCTGTTGAAGAAGAAGAAAAAAAAAAAGGTCTAGTCCACAATTGCATGCTTTTTGTTTGTTCTGTTTTGTTTAGACAGAGATGTGTTTGAAAGCTCAGTCTTGGTTTACACATTCTGACTGGGTATAACCCTTGGGATTTGAGATAGTTCTTATCCCATCATGCTAACTGTAGAGTGTGTGATCTCTTGTCTTGTGGTTAGTTTCCGTGAAAGTGGACGTTGTGGAGAATTACAGTCAAACCATTGCTTTTCAGTGGTAAGTGCTTGCTTGGGACAGCCTGTCACAGTGAGTGGACAAAACCCAAGATTCTTGGGTAGGAATCAAGAGCAGATTGGTGTGCAAAAAAGTTCTAAAAGGTATGTGTGAAGTATAAGGACTAATGTTACAACCCCGGGCTTGACCACACCATACTAGTGCGGCTGAGGATCTTGCTCAGGCTTTCCTGGGTCCTGGAACCCGCTCATCTGGATTCTGTGTTCATTACTGACCTAATTTCCTATGTAAGTTCCCCCACATAATCATGAAGTCACAAACTGTACCTTGCTAAGTCTTGAACACTTTAGAAACTTCTCTAAGGCTTGTCAGATTTAGAACTCACTCTTTTGTCCGAGGATATGTTTGGCATGTGGTCTGTGGGTGACGCAGTGTATAGCTCTGTGCCCATTCATCTTCGCTGTGATGGACAGTTCCTTTGTATAAATGCCATTATTTATTTACCCATGTACTGGCTAGTTATATGTCAACTTGTCACAAACTAGAGTCATCTGATAGGAGGGAACCTCAATTGAGAAAATCCCTCCTTAATTTCTGGCTATAGGCATTTTCTTAAGTAGTGATTGATAGGGGAGGACCCAGCCTATTGTGGGCAGATGGTTCTGTGTTTCTATAAGAAATCAGGCTGAGCAAGCCATGGAGAACAAGCCAGTAAGCATGGCCTCTGCATCAGCTCCTGCCTCCAGGTTTCCTGACCTGTTTGAGTTTCTGTCCTGACTTTCTTTGATGATAAACAGTGCTGCGGAAGTGTAAGCCAAATAAACCCTTTCCTCCCCAACTTGCTTTGGTCATGGTGTTTCATCACAGCAATGGTAACCCTAACTAAGATGCCTATTTAGGAAATTTTTTTTGTCCTTTTTCTCATGTACTATAATATTATCTCACTATTATTTACACATGTAGTTGTATACATATGCAGCAATCATTCTATATGACTATTCATAAGCGGTAGACATCCTCTGAGTACAGACTGCACTCTATGAAAGAGCTGTGGATTGATTACGTTTTTACGGTTTCATTGGAAATCAGAGACTTGAAAGGCAGAGCTCCTGCTCAGCTCCTCGCTCAGCCGCCTTCCAAGACTTCCTTTAGCTGTAAACTGTCCTTTAAATGACATTTCCCCCTCCTGCAGCACCACCTAGGTGTCTGAGTCCCCATAAACCTTGACACCAAACGTCAATTCACGTCAAATGCCGCTTCACAGGAAGCCTTTTGCAGAACAGCGGTATCCGTCAAGTGCTTTTCCTGGTGCCGACCCCCATTTCAGTTGGAAAAGCGTGCCCCTCTTTAGTGCGCTCCCTTGCAAAATAGCAGTGTTCTGACTGGCGCACATCTGTCAGGAGGAGGAAGCCTTGAAGAAGGGTCCACAGCCCTTTGTGATGAACAGAATGTTCTATAAATGGGCACTGAAAAATAATCAAGACATTCAGGGATCCAACAGGCCACGGAAACTCCATAGCAACAAATGAGCAGTAATTGCTACGGGCCAGCTCCTTCCACAGCTGTGCTCTCGGCTTTCACGAACTAGGAGCTCCCTGTCTTAGTTAACCCAGGTCAGGAATGGCTGCAGGGGCATGCAGCTAGGCAGGGCCAGGAGGGGGTGAAGATGTGCTCCCTGTGCTCTCTGTTTCCTGGCATCTTTGCAGAGGCCCTGACCAGAGATGCCCTGGCCCTGGTTATCCTGCACCCCAGGCCAGGTTATCCAACTTCCTCAACAACAGTTTTTTCCTCCAAGAAACCATGCCTCTTGTACCAGCATCCTTACCTCTGTGGACATGGCTTGGAACTCTGCAGGAAGTCAGGCTTGGAAGGAATAATAAGGACCAAGTCCGTCTCCTTACTCCATCCTTGGAAACCGTCACAGCCCCCTGGTCAGGAATGTGTGCGAACTGCAAAATGTTCTTTTTCCCAGTTGTTCTTGGAAATGCTCACAGGCAGATGTGGCCCCACCCCACTTGCCTTTGTTATACAGAGACTAACTAGAAGAGCTCACAGGACCTGTTGCATTCCACAGGAGCTGGAGATGCAACTCCCAGGAGCAAACTCAGGGACACCTGACAGTTGTCAATGTAAGAAGGACGTGGCTGTCGCTTTCTTGCGGGGGCGGTAGTGTATAATGACCTTGCCCTGCTCCACAATGTCCCTACACCATGGAAAATTGCAGAAACCATCCCGCCAAGTGTCCCAAATGGGGCCTTCCGCTCGGTAGGAGACAGAGTGAGTGGGAGGGGACCTTCCCTCAGTTCTTTGCTTCCCAGAGCTGGCAGCTGATGTCATTACACATCTCCCAAGTTAGCCAGGCCTCTGTCTCAGCAGACATTTGGAGAGACTTTAGGAAACTAGTTCCCACAGGCAGTGTTTTCAGAACTTTGGTTCTCTTTGCTGTCACCACCGTCATGGAGGGTAATCTGTATGCTAGAAAGTGGCTTGTGGCCCCCACCAAATCCAGTTTGTTTCCATAGTTACAAGACACCAGTCCTCTCCCCCAACTCACAATGGGTCAGGAGGGATACGCTGGCTGTGGGTAGCTCTATTTCCCCCACAGGTGCAGATCTCCTTAACAACATCCAGATGACCACGTACACTAGTTGGCAATCCTAATTTTGATTTAAGTATCTCCCAGGATGCACAGAAAAGGACATGTACACTATAAATGACCAGTGCTGAGTCACAGCCCCCGGGAATGGGAATCCTGGGAAGAGGCCAGGATGCAACAGAGTGTCACTATTACGCTTGACTGTGACCCAAGAGGCTCATGTGTTGGAATACTTTGTTCCCAGATGGTGGTACGGTTTTGAAGATCATAGAACCTTTAAGAGGTAAAGTCTCATAGTGGAAAGGGGGTTGCTAGGGCGGGGCTTTGAGGTTTGGTAGCTCAGCCCCACTTCCTGTCTGCTTTTTGCTTCCTGACGGTAGGCACAATGTGACCTGCTCCCTCACACAGATGCTGCCATGCCTTCTCTGCCGTGATGGACTCTATCCGTTCCTTCTTAGACTGTAAGCCTGAATAAACTCTTGTCCAAGCATTTAGTCACAGCAATAAGAAAGGAAGCCGATGCCGTCAGCTTTGGCTTTACTGCCCTGGGAACTTTCTCTTGCCCAGGCTGTTTGTGGGCCCAGCTCACTGGCTAGTGGAAGTCTGCCAGCGTTCATATACCATAATGATAGAGTAGCCCTGATAGCCCTGGACATAGCCCTTTTCTCAGGAACTGTGTACATATCTATGCTGTTTTACCTGTAGTTCCCTTATCCGCCAAAGAAGTAACTGCAGCTTTGCAGCAAGGATTGAGTGCCATAGATAAGGGATTTAGTATAGCACACTCTGTGCACATGGTAACAGATAGCTGCTATTCCTGCACCATTATCTCAAAAGCCATGAAAACTGCAGCACAAATCAACGAGAATTATGTCCGTGTGCTGGAGGTAGGCAGTGGAATGTATGCCTCTCGGTGAATTTACGGTGGTGGCACAGTACTTGAGGTATGAAAAGCTCAGAGCCTCGAACATAAACTGATGTATTTGTTCCACTCAATGAGACACTATTCTGCTTGAAATCACAAGTCAGGGTCCTGGAGCCTCAGGTCATGGGCACCAAAACCAGTGCTGGTGCTGCCTCACGGTGAACACGGAATCTTGGGCAGCGTAAGCCAGGTTTAGTCCATGAGTCTAAATTCTTATCAGGAAGGTACAGTGATCATGTACACCCCCTTGGTCAGTAAGAGACATTTTCAAAAGGCCTGGGTAGATGTCTGCTATCTAGGGAGCATCTCCTACCAGGCTGAGGCGATGCCCATGGAAAACAACCATCTTTTTATCTGCTCTTGCTTACCCATGAGTCTGCATTGTGAGCTGGTTCTTTCCTGGGGGTAAACAGCTAATGCTGGTCCTTGTATTGATGAATCTTCACTGTTAACTTGGCAAGATTTAGAATCACCACGGAAACACATCTCCAAAAATGTCTGCGAGGTTGTTTCCAGGGGACACCTTCTCATTAAATCCTCACAGGATGGAAGGTCTTCCCAGCCTTCTCTCGTAAGTGTGCTGATGTCATTTATGGGTGCTCTAGACTGGTGACCTGAGTGCCCCTGCCCTAATGCATCACGATGAGCACGTGTCTCATCACATATGAACTTCAGATGATGCTAACATCAGACCACATGTAACAGTCATATTGACTGTTGAGTTGATAGGCTCTAGCGTCACCTGAGAGATGACCCTCTAGGCACACACGTAAGAGTTTGTACACTGAGTTAACTGAGGCAGGAAGGAAGACCCACAACTGTGGCCAATGCCATCCAATGGACAATCTTGACTGAAAAATGGAGGTGGCTGGGCTAGAGAGAGGTGTCTCTAGGGACTGTGACAGATGGAAGGAGAGCTGTCCCCTGACCACACATGTGCCCCTCCCGTCATACACACATAGAAATAGTAATGATGATCATTAAGAGTTTAAATGAAGTCACATAAGATGGCCTAGTGGGTTAAGGTGCTTGTCACCAAGACTGATAACCTGAGTTCAAGCCCCAGAACCCATAGTGGACAGAGAGAACTGACTCTCACGGTTGGTCTCTGACCTCCACATATGCACTGTGTGGCTCTCCTACACACACACACACACACACACACACACACACACACACACACACACACACTATATATATATATATATATATATATATATATATATATATATATATTTTAAGAAGCTGAGGGGCAGCATTCATCTTTCTTGTCCTCCTGATTGTAGCTACAATGTGACCAGCTGTCTCCTGGATGTAGTTCTTCCTTACAATAAAGAACTGTACCCTCAAACTGTGAGCCACTGTACCCTCAAACTGTAAATCAAAATTAAACCCTTCCTCCTTTAGCTTCTTTATCAGATATCCCACAACAGGATGAGAGAAGTGACTGATAACCACACACCGGGCTCGTCACTTGCCTGTCTGTGCTGTCATTGTCTGTGATGCGGAGGGCAGTGGCCACAGAGCTCAAAGTCAAATCGAGACAGCATCACTGGCTTAGAGACAGTACCCAGTAAGCATTGTTCCCATAGAGTCCACATGTGGTCCCCAGAAGGTCAGCTTTCCTCTTGGTCATCCACAAATGAGGACAGACTGTCTCAGATAGCGTGTGAACATCACGTAGTCGATGCGATGAAACTGACTAAGAGAAGACCATGTGTGCCAGACTCTTGGTGCTTCCCCATGAAGGCTGTGTCTCTCAATCCTTCCTCCTGGACCATCTTGACCCTCCATCCTCTTACAAGTTGTCTGCCGGGAGGTGTGGTTCTTGCCTGTTTGCAGCTACCCAATTAATGGAGAATGTTGGAATGCGCTCATCCTAAATCTACTTTATAACTTTCTATGCTGCTCATCTGGTGCCTCTAACTTCTGTAAAAGGAAAAGAATTTGGGTTCTGGCAGAGACGGTGCTCAGTTGCCAACGACACTGAGGCCTTCATGTGAGGAGACCTGTTCACTCCTTTCTATAAATGCCTTTCCCAAGACCCTTGTTTGTCATACCAGGACAACATTCCTCAAAAGAAATGCTGTTGTCCATACCAGATGACAGCATAGAATTCCCAACACCTCTGAGCCCCTTCCTGACCCAGCCCCACAGAGTAATGTCTACTTCGGAAGCAGAAGGGAGTTGGAGCTGGCTGGTGGTTCCAAGTGAGGAAACTATCGTTAGCTTTAGCTGTGTAAACCAGTGTATCCCTCAGTAACGACAAGAACATTTGCTGTTCTGGGTGATTTTCCATGTAGAGTCACCTGAACCTCACAGCCACTCTGGGAAGCATGGACTGTGCTGACTGGCTGTGTTAGCAAACTGTGGGGCTGGGGAGGGATGTCCCAGCTGAAGTCCCGCAACATGAGGTGTCAGTGTTGATGGACAAGACGGATCCTCAGTATGGCCTTGCTCATCAGCACTGTACTGCCGGTGCCTTAGGGAGGTCCTGGCTTCAGTCCAGCCCTGGCTGGGAAAGTCCTGACATCAAATGAGTATACCAGCTAAGGACAGTTTGGAATAAGTTAAACGTTCAATAGTCCCTTATCAATGGGACATAAACATCTACGTTTCAGAAAGAAAACTAAAACACTTTTAGATACAAGAAAGGTCGTGCCTTTATTCAAACAATGATATCTATCCAGATAAGCACGCAAAGTCCTGGGTTATGCAGCCCGGCATGTTACTCCTTCTACAGGAGCCTGATCCCTTTAAACTCCACCGGGAACAATAAGCTGTTTTCCTTCCTCATCTGCTCACTTTACAATCTATTTCTCAAGTAACTGATTATATGTTGGACATAAATGTGAGATATTTATTTTAAATGTGACTGCGTACTGCGGCTGACACATTGACTATCAGGGAGATTGAATTATTTTTAGGGCCGTTGTTTTGAAATGTCTGTTGTGTGTTGGACTTACACTGGGTTTCCTGTCATGTCAAGCACTCTGTCAAGTGTCTGGGGGTAGAAACTGGCTCAAGCCTGTTCCTGCTTCTAGAAGGACAGGAGTTTTTCTGCATACACTGGCAACGGATGGGGATGGAGTGGGCCACACCTCTCCCGCCAGCTTTTTCCCTGCTTGCTGAGAAGCATGTTCTCGCTGTTTTGGTCACACAAATGGCATGCTAACAATGCTGGGACTGAGCCCACAGTGAGCAAACAAGGAATGGTATACAGCAACAAGTTTGCATTTGCCTTTTGACGTGGGTGCGTGTGTGCGTGCGTGCGTGCGTGCGTGCGTGCGTGTGTGTGTGTGTGTGAGTGTGAATCAGCTCTCTCAAACAGCTTTCAAAGCAGTTTTAAGCAGCAGGACTGAGCCTTCCCTTTGATTCAGAAGATGAGGCGCCCCCTCTCCCTTCTGAGCTTTCTCCTGTATCCCCAGGGCTCTTTGCTTAACACTGGCTACTGGTTATTGTCACTGTGCTGGGGTTGGAACACTAAGCTCAGGGCACACAGTGTCCTGAGTCTGGCTCTTTCCCTCCACTGCAGCCATCACTGCACTGGGAGGGCCGGGCTGTGAACTTCTGAGGTGGGAAACAGGGAAACTGAAATCCAGTCCTACAGAGGAGGAGCCCAGCTGGGGCAGGAAGTGACTGCTGCAGCCAGTGGGTTCTCGGAGCCTTGAAGTAGCACAGGAAACGGAACCTGGGCGCTCTGGACTCAGTCCTTTCCCAGTGAGGCTGGGAGGCCAGAGCCATCTAGAAGGCTGCGTGAAGCAGACAGTGTTCCCTGGAAAGAAATGTTTAAGCTTTGCTCAACAAAACACTATATATATTATAGAGACGCCATCCTTTCCACTCCCCTCCTGCCACAGCCATTTGAACAGATCAGGCCCGAATAATTTAATGATCATAAAACTTTTTCACTGTATTGAGAAATCTGGTCCTTCCTTTGAGAGGCAGAAAGTCCTATACATTCTTGGCAGGTACTGTCACGACAGGACACACCGAGACCTAGGGAATAACCCCTAGCTGCTGAGTCAAACAAACCTCCGGAAAGCAGGGCCATTAACGGGACAGAGCAAGACAGGGGAGATTAAGGTTGAGGGCACCATCTCGGAGAAGTCTATTTATAGACACCACTGAGGAGGAGGTAGAGAAAACCTTTTTTGGTCAATGTGCCTCGGCTCCCAGGAGCAGCTGCCTGGATGTTGTGTGAACTACTGCACAGCCTGACAGTTGGGCTGACCCCAGACCACCAGAGAGCATGCTGGTCACCGGGCTTTCCTTCAAAGTATTACAGCAACTGAGCAGAGCTGGGTATAAACAACCTGATACTTAAGGGAATACATATAGGACATTTAACGATACATCTCTTAGGGGTGGACAAGTCAGTAATGGGTGCAGGAACAAGGACCTGAGTTCTGATCTTCAGCACCCATGTAAGCAGCTGGGCCCGTCACCACACACCAACAATCCCAGCGCTGGGGGAAATAGAGACAGGAGGATCGTGGGGTCTCACCAGCCACCCCATCTAGCTGAAGTAGTGAGCTCCAGGGTCGGTGAGAGACATGTCTCAAAAACAAGGTGGACAGTGATAGAGGAAGATTCCTCTGGCCTTCATGAGCACCTGCGCACATGTATGTGCTCACACACAGCTAAAGAAGAAAAAGAGAAAGAATGTCAAGTTCTTTGGGAAAGGAAACACAGGCTCTACTTAACATGTTTATCCCCTTTCCCCCTCAACGCTCTAGAAAATAGTTTCAAAAGTATTGTTCACAGTAATGTGGAGAGTGGGAGGAAAGAGAGAATTGGTGAGCTATCTCAGGAAGTGCATGGGAGACAGAGATAGATAGAAAAGCATGTCCACAGGGGGATGCCAAAGAAGAGACTCCAGTGAGGGGGACCCCTTTCACTATCCCCGCATGCTGAGGACACCCGCTCTGACTCCTCCATCTTACAGGGACCAGAGGTTTTTTTCATTCAGAGGAGAATAGGACAGTAGGTGCTCTGGCTGAGGGAACCAGGAGCCACCACCAAAGGGAGACCGGGAGAAAGGGACAGCAAAAAGTCTCCTTGTCCCTCAGGAAGAGGACAGTGAGCAAACCAGGAGCATGACCCTTCCACAGCAGAGCCACACGGGGCTCACACGGCCAACAGCCCCCACTGGGATGTAGCAGTCTGGGTGGCAGGGCCTCGGTTGTTAGTGAGAGGGCAGACAAGCACTTCTAGACACAGGACAGAAAACAGAATCAAAGGTAAAGCTGAAATGACTCCGGACAAGCAAAGAACACACCTCTGCAGTGTTTGAAATCATAGGACAAGCGAAGAACATACCTCTGCAGTGTTTGAAATCATAGGACAAGCGAAGAACACACCTCTGCAGTGTTTGAAATCATAGGACAAGCGAAGAACACACCTCTGCAGTGTTTGAAATCATACGACAAGTGAAGAACACACCTCTGCAGTGTTTGAAATCATAGGACAAGTGAAGAACACACCTCTGCAGTGTTTGAAATCATAGGACAAGCGAAGAACACACCTCTGCAGTGTTTGAAATCGTAGGACAAGCGAAGAACACACCTCTGCAGTGTTTGAAATCCGTAGGCAGATGACCAAACGTTACATTTGTAAAACAGGAACAGGATGGATGCATTCAGAATAAGTAAAAAGCTCTTATCTTAGAATTTGTATAAACCATAACCAAAGTAAGATAAAAAATCTCCATGAAAGAAGCCAGGCAGGCACACCCTTTTAATCCTAGCACTCAGGAGACAGAAGCAGATGGATCTCTGAGTTCGAGGTCAGCCTGGTCTACAGAGAGAGTTCCAGGACAGCCAGGGCCACACAGAGAAATCCTGTCATAAAAAAACAAAAACACCTCAAAACAGAACAAAACAAAAAATCTCTATGAAGGAGTCAAAGAGTGAAATCAAGGAAAATTCTTAGGTCTGAAAGACACAAATGCCCAAATGTCACAGACCTGCCAAATAGCAGGAGAAGGAAAAGAAAACGGCCCCTTCCTTCCCTGAGCTATTGACAGTTGATGGTCCCTGGAGGAAGGAAAGACATTTTCTTTAGTGGTAGAGCCACTGGTAAGTTGCCTGTGCTCTATTTCTTGCCTCCACATGAGCTCCTAAAAGCAACCTCATTCTCTCTCTCTCTCTCTCTCTCTCTCTCTCTCTCTCTCTCTCTCACACGCATGCACACAAAACAGAAAGTGGGATTGTCTGGAAAGATGAAGGGGATCAGCCAGAGTGGGGAGGGGATAAGAAGGGGTGTGTGTGTGTGTGTGTGTGTGTGTGTGTGTGTGTGTGTGTGTGTGTGTTTATGTGTGTGTGTGCACATGCATGTGCACGTGTGTGTAAAATCTAACTACATCATCATGAAACCCATTATTATGTATAATTAATATGTGTTTATTAAAAAAGAAAAACCTAGCTAGGAAGAGGAGGGTCAATTGACTTCCAGGACACCCTTGAGAAACAGATGACCTTCAGAGCTTCAAACAGGGACAGAACACACAAGTCATACACAGAGAAGGGCATCAGGCTTTCCACTGTGGTCAGATGGGAAGACAGAGTACATTAACCCCAGAGTTCTCAGTTGGTGTTGAAGCTAATGATGGGTATTTATGGGGGCACTGAACTAACTCTGTCTGGTATAAATATTTAGGATTTAAAAAAATATTAATTTTAGAACCTGCCATGAAAACAAATCAAGACAATGGGGGAAACTGAGTAAGTCAAGAGTCACTGGTGTGGTCCTCTAATTTCAAAGTGGGGATGAGAATGGAAGCCCAAGGAAGCTGGTCCTGACATGTTCAGCACTGGTCCACTTAAACATTTCCCATGTGATAATAACAAGGCAGGGCTGGAGATGCAGCTCAGTTGGTGGAGGGCTTACCACACTCACAAAGCTCTGTGTTCCATCCTTAGCGCAGCATACGCCAAGTGTGGTAGTTCACGCCTGTAATCCTAGCACTCAAGAGGTAGAGGCAGGAAGATCAAAAGCTCAAAGTCATCCTTAGCTACATAGCGAATTCCTTGGGTACTAGTGAAGTTGGGGCATGTAGTGGAGAACGTCACAGCAGCCCGGAAGCAAGGAAAGAAAGGGGGGCCGGGGAAGAGACACTCTGCAAAAGCAACGTGACCTACTTTCCCCAGCCAGGCCCTGTCTCCTAAGATTTCCCCCTGCTTCTGAACGCTGCACCTGCTGGAGACCAAGCCTCCAGCGCCTGAAGCTTTGGATGTTAATGGATATGAGGATAGTATGGTTTGGATATGAGGTGTCCCTCAAAAGACTCATATACTGAAGACTTGGTCCCCAGCTAGTGGAAGCAGCCATTGAGAAATGATTTTTATCCTGAGGGCTCTGACCTCATTAGTGGGTTGATGGGTTCCTAAGTTGACAACATGATTGAGAAGTGGGGTCTGGGCAGAGCAAATGGGTCAGCAATAATGTGCCTTTGATTGATACTTAGTCCCGGCTCCTTCCCATCTCTCTCTCTCTGTTTCCTGGCTATTGTCAGGCAAGCACTTCCTCTGCCACATGCTTCTGCCACCCTCACATTCTGCCTCACTACAGGTCCAAAGGGACTGGAGCCAACCGACCGTGAGACATTCCACTGTGCCACTTTGTCACAGCGTGGGAAGATGGCTGACATGGACATTTAAGATACCAACCATAACAGATCCTTAGGACTATTCAGGAGGCATGGTAGAGCTAAGGGAGCTACAGTTTCCGTTCTTTACTTAATTAGCAAAGGTAAGAAGTTGCACATCTACAATATGATACCCAGGGCAGGTGTAAAGCAGTTTAAACAAGGAGACGTACTAAAAAACAGACAGATAAAGCAAAAGACAAGGAACCAGGGACTGATGAGATGCTCCGCAGTTATGAGCACTGGATGCTCTTCCAGAAGACCCAGGTTCCACTCCCAGTGGCCACGAGGCAGCTCACAGTCATCTGTAACTCTGGTTCTTGGAAGCTGATGCTCTCTTCTGGTCTCTGCAGGCACCTGGGCCTGCAAGTGGTGCCCAGACATACATGCCGGCAAACACTCATGCACATAAAAATAATAATAATAATTTAAAAGGACTCATTAAAAAAAAAAAGGACAAGGAGCCCACAGAAGAGTGCGAAGAAAAAGAAAGGTGAAACAATACAATAAAAAGCTGGACTCAAGCCTCAGCACGGCCATGATTACATTACGTAGAAATGTGCTAAATATACCAATTAAGAGGTGGAGAGTGTGAAAGTAGATTAAAAGCATGACCCAGCCACATGCAAGGGCACTGCACTGAGAGAAAGAAAAGAAGATCTCAAAAGACTAGGTATGATTCCATTTATACTATCCCATGTATACTACCCCATATATACTATCCCATTTATACTATCCCATGTATACTATCCCATGTATACTATCCCATGTATACTATCCCATGTATACTATCCCATGTATACTATCCCATGTATATTATCCCATGTATACTATCCCAGTTATACTATCCCATTTATACTATCCCATTTATACTATCCCATGTATACTATCCCATGTATACTATCCCATGTATACTATCCCATTTATACTATCCCATGTATACTATCTCATATATACATTCTCCACATGACCCAGGTATAGCCATCAGGGAGAGGTCCCCTTGCCAAGTGATGGTGGGGGACTGGGGACTCAGGTGAGGGTAGAATGCTGAGTGGTTGAAATGAGAATGGGGTGCTGGGATGTTCAGGTAAGGGTGGATGGAGTTGGGGTGAGGTCAGCAGGGCGGGTGGGCTGGGTGGTGACGGCCAGTCCTGCCTGAGGTCATTGATGTGGTTGCATACAGTCATTCCAGGTGAAACCGGTGGGACAGTCCACACACGGCGCTAGCATTAGCTTCCGGGTCTCGGTATGGGGTCACAGTTCCACTAAGGTGTCACCAGCGGGGAAGACTGTGTGAAGGATGCTCAGGACTTCTACTGTGTTTGCGACTTCCTGTGAATATCTGTTTAAAAATAAAAGGTCAGAAAAGGTCTCAGCAGGAAAGAAAAAAAAGCACAAAACAGTCCATTTTAAAGGAAAAGGTAAGTACTCCAAAGAGAGTAAGCCCCCTCCTGAGTAAAGAGGCGTCAGTTTATCGTGGGAAGAGTGAACTGAGTACTACATAGGGAGTATGTACCGTGAAACACAGAGGAACATAAGCAATGTTTAAACAGAGTGTGAATGAATTTGACTGGAAATAACAGTGAAGCAACAAAGAAAATGTTCGATTACTTTCTACAAATTAAGGATGGATTTACTAAAAAAGGAGCATCGACTAATTTCCATACAGATAACAGAAGTTAAAACAAAAGCTCTACTGGGTGTGGTGTTGTGTGTGAACACATATCACGTGTTCACACGGGGAAAGGGTGCGTGCAGATGCGTGTGCATGTTTATGTGTGTGCGGAGTGGGGACAAGAAAGAGGTCAACGTCAGATGTTGTTCCTCAGGCGACACCCACCTTATTTTATCAAACGGGGTTTCTTTCTGGGCTGGAACCTGCTGAGGAGGCTAGGCTGGCCAGGAATCCTCCTGTCGAGGCCTCCTCAGTGCTGGGATTACAGCGCAGGAAACATTTGCCTCTTGTTTCCCCCTGAACACCTCCACCCTATGGATTCCAGTGATCAAAGTCAGGTCCTTGTGATCAAAGCACTTTGCAACTGAGCCCAAGAGGTAATTTACAAAACCACCGCTTAACATGGAGTTGCTGTGCAGTTTATACACGGTTCCATCACTTAAAATTGTTGTTTTAGATTTATTTATGTGTATGAGCATGTTGTCTCTGTGTGAGTGTGTGTGTGTTTGTGTGTGTGTGTGTGTGTACATGCACCACATGTATGCCTGGTATGCATGGAGGTCAGAAAAGTACATTGGAGGGGTTATGGATAATTGTAGGCTGTTGTAGAATATTATTCCAAGGTGTGTTACTTTTATTTATGCTCTGGAATGTTTGTTTAATGATGCAAAGATGTGTTTGATTAAATAAAATTCACCTGTGGTCAGGAGGCTGAGTCAGCTACTAGCCAACAGGAGGAGCCAGGTGGAAAGGGTTTATGAGGAGGGCCAAGGAGAAGCAGGAGGGCTTTTGGAGGATGGGAGTAAGGAGAGGAGGTGAGCTACTTGCTATTCAGCCTCTGAAGAGCAGAATTCCACCTTAACCTTTGAATCCTGAGTTCTTTAGAGGGACAGAGGTTTAGTTAAGTTCCCTTCGTAGCTTTGCGGGAGTTGGAGCCGGAGGGAACAGAATTCCCTCCAGCTATGGCCCCTGCGGCCTAACCGCTGCTGGTAGAGCGGAGTTGCAGTAGCTGGTTCAGACAGCTGTGGCTTAAAAAACAGCAACCATTAAAAAAAAGGGGGGGGGGGGGCGGGGACAAAGTAGGCTACCATGTGGGTACTGGGAACCGAGCCTGGGTCCTCTGCAAGAGCAATAAGTGTTCTTAACCACTGAGCCATCTCTTCAGTCCCATGGTTTCATCACTTTCATGTGAGTCAGTCTCTGTCAACAGCCCCACAGCCCAAGAAGGAGTCACTGAGTCACCAAAGCTGGAAAAGACATACTTACCTGCTAATGAGACCAGAGAGTCCAGAGGAGAGATGAGGGAGCCAGCCGGGCTGGAAAGTCTCCGGGCAGCTTGGGCCGTTGGCCTCCCTGGAGCCAGAGCTGCCCTCCCTAGGCTAACCCTGGTTTGCGGGTGTGGATGTCTTGGGGAAAGGGCATCCTAAGCCCGGGTACCAGGTTGTTCAGGGGTAAGTTTTGAGTATTGCTAATAAAAAATAAAATAAAATAAAAATAAAAAATAAATAAACTGTGCTTTGCTTCATGTTTCTGAAATTTATTCCAACTTCTTTTTTCTCTACCTGTCCTCACATTTTGTCCTTATTTTATAGTTTTCCTGTTGTCCAGGAGAGGACCTGTCTCAGTAGGTAGTCTCCATGAGGGCAGGATTCCTATACTTTCCCCAGCTGTGCTGAAATGACCGAATTTTGGTGTGCCCTGCTGAGAAAAGGTATGAAATTTCTGCTTCTGACAAATCTTTGGATAAAAATAATGCTCTTTTCTTGCCCTGTAAGAGTGTAATGTTTTATCTTATAAGGGCATGCGCACAGTGAGGTCATACCCCGAGAGTCCCTTTCCATCCTGCTGCCTTTTTTTTTTTTTAAGATTTATTTATTTATTGTGTATACAGTGTTCTGTCTGCATGCATGTCCGCACACCAGAAGAGGGCACCAGATCTCATTATAGATGGTTGCCAGCCACCATGTGGTTGCTGGGAATTGAACTCGGGACCTCTGGAAGAGCAGTCAGTGCTCCTAACCTCTGAGCCATCTCTCCATCTTGCTGCTTTCTAAGACTTTGTAATCCATCAGGGGAGAGGTGGAGCTAAGACCCTCTGGCAGACATCTCCTCCAGCATAAGCACCAATTTGAGCAGTTATCGATTCGCCAGACTACCTTCACAAGAGCAATTCAACATTCCAACAACAGGAAAATGTGGGTGGGTGGGGGTCATGTGCCTGAGTGGTAATTACATTTCATTCCTTCAAAAGTCAAAACATGGAACAATGTTATCAAGTTCTCTTTAAAATAGAATCGTTTTCTGGGCCTTTCTGTGGGCTTATTATCTACACCCACATGACACTTAGTGGCCATAGAAACTATACACTATAATATCAGTTGGTTATGGACAAAAATGCAAGAATTCCAAGTAGATCGTCACTGGTTTTGATGTCACATCAACTGGAACGCCCATCTTCATTTTTGAACCTGTTGCGTGTCAAAACCAAACAAGATACAGTGTCTCACCTTAAAACATGTGTTAATAAATCATGTTTTTAATCACATAATTATCTTAAAGTTAAGTATCCACTGCTTCGAAGGAAGCAGTTGAAATACCTGTGCATAGATTATAAAAATAACTAGTATTTATATTAAAATGAATGTTTCAATGCTGTACTGATACACACACTTCCTTAAAAACTTGAAATTGCTTCCTCTTTCTACGCTGTGCAAAACCATCAGCATGGCTTCCAAAACCCCCCAGGTTCCTGAGGTGAGCTATCACTGTCAAAGAAGTTCATGAGGCGGATGGGAACATGTGGTCTATGTTACGCTGCCTCTTGCTACTTTGTTTGAACTCAATCACATAGAGAACTGTTCCCACCCCCACTCCTCCTGTGAGGTGAGCAGTTATTGCTCAACAAGAAGCCGTTCTAATTAAGACATTTGGGTGTTGGGCTTGCTTCCTTTCCAGGCACCGTGAGTCCTTGGGTGGAAGTGGGTCCAGGCAGTGTTTTCCACCTCTGCATATGTGCAGCATCCCCAGAGAGACCTGGCAGAGCCCTTTCTCAGCGTGTGTGTGCAGGTATAGGTAGCTGCAGGACCAGGCGAGGCTTGGCATTTACTCCTCTGACTAACAAGGCAGTTCTTGAGAACTGTTTCTCCTCTCTGCCTCTTTCCCCTTCCAAGAGCAGGGTGAGTGACAGTGGCCTCTGTCTATCAGGGAAGAGGATGAGCCCGGTGGGCAATAAACCTCAGTGTCCGCTACAGGAAATGAAACAGCAGCACACTGTCTTGTCTGGACCTCAGGCAGGCAAGTGTGGGAAAAGACAACACCAGGCCGTCTCTTTCCTCAGAGGCCCTGAAGGCTCAGCTCTGCCTTGGAGGAGTCTGTGCCTCTCTTTGATCCCTCCTGCCCTTTGCTTTCACTATCCTGACCAAAAATGGCCATATAAGCAGCAGGGGACATGTTTCAACATTCTAGTTGGAGGATGCTGTGCACACATGCAGATGTCACTCTGCCCACTGTGGCTACAAGGGACAGGTCCCTTTTCAGCTTGGCTTTGGGGAGAGTCCGGGGTCTATTCTCTTGGGAGGTTACATGCTGAGTGGCAGAGCTTGGGAGACAGTGAAGACCCCAGGGAAGCAAGTCCAGAGGATGGGAGGGTACACCTAAGTACCTGAGCCTGGGAGACAGTGAAGACCCCAGAGAAGCAAGACCAGAGGATGATTTCCTGTTTCATCTGTGAGTAGGTGAGGGAACTCCAGCAATGTCTACTCTAATTACAGTCCCTCACATTGAAGAAAACAGCATCTTTTGCTAAGCCTCTGTCCTTTGCAAACCAATAATCTGCTTCTGAATGTCACCGGACCCCTTTCTGTTAAACCCTCAGGAAACACTGTAAGAAAACAAAGAGGCATTGCCACACTCACTCTCCTCAACCTGTGAACTTCCGCAGCCCTTGAGTGTTGCTAAGATTCATCTTCAGAATTTTCCCTCATAAAAGCTAAAGGTGAAATCAGGAAAAGTGGGAGAGAAAGGAGGGGAATATTTTTGTTTGTTTGTTTGTTGTTGTTTGAGACAGGATTTCTTGGCGTAGTCCTGGCTGTCCTGAAACTAGCTCTGCAGACCAGAGATCCACTTGCCTCTGCCTCCTGAGTGCTAGGATTAAGTGGTCTGCCACCACCGCCCAGCAGGGAGGGTGATTTTAGAAATCCTAGGTGCATGGCTGGAGAGGTGGCTTGATGAGGAAGAGCGCTTGCTGCCCTTCCCGATGACCTGTACCCATCTCAGGTGGCTCACAACCACCTGTACCTCCAGATCCAGAGCATCTGACCTCTGTGGGTACCAACACAGATAAGTACACACACACACACAGAGAGAGAGAGAGAGAGAGAATTTTTTTTTTTTTTAAATCTTGGAGAAAAAAAGAGAAAGAACTGCAGGGGTCATAGGAATGCTTCCCACTGGCTTTGCTAATGACCTCCCAGACTCCTTGGCACTGAGGGAGCTAGTCCTGGTGTGAGTCCACCCTCCCTCACCGTCCACGCTGGGAAGGGGTGGGAAGTCTTGCCATGCTTCCATCCGTAGTTTCCCAGCTGCAGTGTGGACTCTCAGCTAGGACAGAAAATTGCTTCTCCATCAGGACAATGTGCATCGAAGGTTTTGAAATACGTCCAAGTAATCAAAGTTGAAAGAAAACCCCCCTCCCACCAGTGGGTAAAATTAACCATCTAAGGTAGCAGATGATCCATCGCAACCTCGATCTGGAGTTCTTATTTCCTAGGGAAGTTTGCAATTCACTGCCAGCAGAGGTGGACACAGGAATTGTGCGGAGGATGTGCCCACGCCTGGAGAGTTTTAAACACAGCTGACACTTCCAGAATCACTGCAAATGAATGTTGCAAGACAGGTAAGAAAGACACCAAGACATCACTGGGCTCTTCTCTGGGCTAAGATGGCAAGTGGCTTTGGTCATTTGAGATGTCTTTACCGGCCTACAAACAGCCTCATGGTTCATTCATTTCCACGTTAAAACAGTCCTGGGAGGCTGGAAAGCTGCTGTAAGGACCCACATTGGAGAGAGAAGGACAGGAACTCAAGGGAAGTGACAGGAAGTGACATGCCCAAGGTCACAGGCGGGAATGTAGGCCTCAGTCTTCCTGGGTCTGAGGCTCTGGGTTGCCCCTGGGTTGCCGTACACCACCCTGTTTGTTTCCGTGTCCCTGAGCCAGTTATTACCTCTCATCCTGTTGCACTCTTTTCCCAGAGAGACGCACAGGCAGCTTCCTCAGCTCAAAGAGACAGCGGGACTATCCACTGAGTCATGGAGCCAGTTTCCTTCTTAAGTATTGTGTGTGTGTTTGTTTGTTTTTCGAGACAGGGTTTCTCTGTGTAGTTTTGGTGCCTGTCCTGGATCTTGCTCCATAGACCAGGTGGGCCTCGAACTCACAGAGATCCACCTGGCTCTGCCTCCCGAGTGCTGGGATTAAAGGTGTGCACCACCACCGCCCGGCCTTCTTAAGTATTTTTATATGGAGAATTTTATGGACTACACTCTCCTGTGCCCGCCCATGTTATCACAAGGTACTCCCATGCATGTTTCCACATCGTCTTAGCAGAATACTAGTCAATGGATTAGGGCTTAATGACAGCTGTTAGAGACCCATTTGCAAATAAGGGCCTGTCCCATGTATGGGAATGAGGACTTGAAGCTGTCTTCTAAGTTCCTGATCTGAAGAAATGATGGAGGGCAGACCCTTCTGAGAAGTAATGGAAGGGCCCCAAAGACACTCCTGGCTCTCCTAAAGTAGAAAGGGAATCCCAGGAACATCTGAACTCATTACAAGTGGTCATGTGACTTTGCAGACCGATAGCTACTATATGCACTAAGATAAGGTGAACCAGATTTCCCCAAGGGTCAAAGGGCACTGTGGCAATCAGGACAGCAAAAGTCTCTGTGATCTACGGAGGTATAACAACGTTTTAGACTGAGGGCTGTCCTGGTGCTGTCTTGGGATCACAGAGAGACACTGTCTAAGCCCCTCTTCAGAAGGTGGCTGGGCTCTTCATCTAAAGCAGAAAGTGCCCTACTGTGGAAGGAGATGAGAACATGCTCTACAAGGTGAGAATTGGCTCCAAGAATGGGCCCAGAGCCCCTGCAGGCAGAGGAAGAGGGGGCGACAGAGTCCACCTGCCACATCTGACTTCCTGATGAGCGTCTGGGAGCTGGAAAGGCAGACCACTGACCAAGGTTGCAATGGAGACTCCAGGCAGAGGGAGACATGGTCGTCCATGCCTCCTGCCAGCACAGAATCTGGTCCCTCTGATTCTCCAGGGTATCAGCCCTGCTTGAGCCTTGAGTCCCTCCATGCGCAGTGCTCCTGCCCCACTCTTCCGAAGGCTGATCTCCTCTTAGCTTTCCAGGCTGACCCACACCTCCCCTGTAGGGCCTGGTCCTTCCAGTCTCGGAGTCCACACTGGCCTCTCCTCTAAGCAGAGCAGGGCCTCTCTGACTCACCATGGTACCCCAGAGCCTGGGGTGGGCCAAGTGCTGGGAAGGCTCCCGACACAAGGGCATAGCTTCAAGCTGCCCTTCATCTTATCCATGCAGGCTCTCCTGCAGTGCCCACAGACCTGAGGTTACTCAGTCTGCAGACCCTCAGCTCCAGATTGTGGTCTGGTGCCAGTCTCCCAGGATGAAATGTCTGGTGCTTTTCTACGCCTTGGCTTGGCCAGCCACCCCCCCTCCCAGCTGTCCTCTGAGCAAAGTGGATAGGTGATGCCCCTGGCATTGAACCACCCAGAGTCCTGTTCCTGATTCCAGTGGGGAATTATCCATCCTCCTGCCTCACAGAGCTGGAAGAACAGCTGCCTCAATTCTAAGTGGACTCAGCAGGTTGTCTTTATACGGAATACCTGTATATGTCACAATAATAATGAAAAAGGAGGTCATGAAATAATAGTGGTGGGGAGGGCTGGGGGTGAGAGGAGGGAGGGCTGGGGAGTGGGAGGAGGGAGGATGGGGAAATCTGTGGCTGATATGTGAAATCAAGTTAATTATAAAATAAAAATATTTAAAAAAAAAGAAGAAATAGAGAGTAAGTGAGCAGGGGATATGGGTGGAGTTGGAAGGGGAAATGGGTGGAAATTATGTAAATACAGTACTCATAGGAAATTCTCAAAAAATAATAAATGATTTTGTTTTAAAGAACAGATGATCACTGGAGTTGGAACCCAAGCCAGCCATAATGGACAATCCTCTCCCAGCCGGCAGCTGGTAGACAGGGAGCCCTGGCCAGGTACAGCCTAGGAAGTTCAGCATGAAGACAGTTCCAGGAGGCATGAAGTGAGCGCTCAATAATAACAATGAAAAGTACTGCTGACCTACTGTTCTCAGAGTCGCAGCAAGTGTCATCAGCCTACGTCACCCGATCACTCGGCTCTCAGAACAGCCCTGGGAAGGAGGTTTGACTTTCTCCCAAGGGTGCTGGTAGGGACTGAAGGGTGTTGAACAGATTAAAGAGGATAGTTTGAAAGCTTTTTATTCCCAGGTTTGGGGGTGTTGTGGTTTTTCTCTTCGTAAGTTCATCTCTGACTCGGATATAACATAATGGGAGTTTTTTTCCACAAATAGTTCAAAGCTATGGTTCTCCTGGCAGAGCCGTGACTTTGAACAATGTAGGTAGGTCTCCCTCCCTTTGTTTTATAGTCAGGGTCCAAACTGCCTGGATGAGGCAAGCCTCGCGTCCACACAGTTTGAAAGCAAGGATGTCTACTGCTTACCTCCTAAACCTTCCCAGTCTCTGTCCACCTGCTCGGCAATGGCCAACTTGCCATGTCGACATCATTCTCCCATGGTGCCATAAGTAGTGTTTCCTAATTTGGAGAGATCTTAAGACTTCTCAGGATCGTGCCATGCATTTTTGTAACTGTGAGAAGAGCTGAGAAGTCAGGAGAGAAATGAGAGCGGAAGCTGTCACTTCCTTCAAGTTTCACATCTCAGGATGACTGAGTTTGCAGCTTGGGGTGCTTTTTTCATTTTAGCAACAGCACAAGTTGTCTGTGTTTGGGGAGGGGGAGAAGAAGAAAATAAACAAAACCTGAATTGTCGCTGGCTCCCATTACTTTGATTAGGAAAATAAGGAGACGTCTCTAAGGAAAAAGCCTACTCACATGCGACGACCTCATAGCGTATCAGAATTACCCACATACAGTTGAGTTCACCAAGTGTGCAGTTCAGTGTGTTTTATCACATACATAGGGTTGTACAACCATGGCCACCACCTAGTGTTGACACTGAGCTCTGCTTCTCAGCCCAGCCCAGCCCCACTAGTCTGCCATGGTTTGAATTTTCTCTGTCTCCCCTTCAAAATGCATGTGGAGCCGAGGGTTCAGCTCAGCGGTAGAGCTTGCTGCCACTATCTCAACAGAATCTATTTCCAGTTCTCAGTGCTGCAGTCTGTGTGGACAGAGAAAGTTGAGTGTTCAAGGACTCCCGGGCTCTGGGCTGGCTCTGCACTGTTGATAGTTTGGTCAAGTCCCTTTTCCTAAGGCGTGGAAGCCCATCTCTCACCTCTTATCTCACTGGTGAGGCAAAAATAGTTGACAAAAGGAAGGAAAGGATTATTTTCTCTTATAGTTCCCGAGGACACAGTCCGTTGTGTTTGGGAAGGCATGGCGGCCTCGGGTGTGAGGCGGTGGGTGTGAAGCGGCGGGTGTGAGGCGGCTGCTCACACTGCAGCCACAGTCAGGAAACAGGGAGTGATGAATGTTGGTGCTCATCTTGCGTTCTCCTTGTTAATTCATTCTGGGACCACCGTCCACGAAATGGTGCTACTCACATTTGAGGAGGCATTATCTTACCTCAACCAAATCTAGAATCCCCCTACCAGACATACTCAGAGTTTTGTCTCCCGGGTGACAAATTCCTCCTGGCAAGTTAACAGCAAATATTAGCTAGTACACCCTCTTTGGAATCAAATGGCACAACTTTCCTCAGAGGCCTACACTAGATGCCTCAGGGGACTTTGGGATGTGTAGTGATTAATTTTTTAAAAAATTTTTATTTATTTACATTTTATGTATGAGTGCTTTGCATGTATACCTGCATGCCAGAAGAGGGTGTCACATCCTATTATAGATGGCTGTGAGCCACCATGTAGTTGCTGGGAATTGAACTCAGGACCTCTGGAAGAGCAGCCAGTGCTCTTAACCACTGAGCCATCTCTCCGGCTCTATAGTGGTTAACTTTAATTATCGACTGGACTGAAAGATGTCTGAGAGGAAATGACACCCCTGGGTGCTTTCCCAGTGGCTCAGCAGGGAAGACCAGCCTTGACTATGGGAAGTACCGCCTAGCAGGCTGGGGGCTGGTGTGGACGAAGGAAGAGATGGAGAAAGCTCCCAGAGCAGGCTCACCTGCAGCTCACCGCTTCCTGGCCGCTATAAGGTAAACAGCTCTGCTCTGCCTCACCTTCCCTTGCCAGGATATCTGTCTTGGCATAATTCCTTATCTTCCCTCAGCTCACCTTCCAGGAAAAGGCATGGGTTGGAGCATGCTCAAAGACACTAACGTCTTTAGTCTGTTTGTCACACTGGTTCTAGAAGGGAGAAGAATGCATCTCATGGTGGGCCAGGAGTTTCTAGCACATTTGGATTTCTATTCGACCCCACAACAGGATCACCTCTGGAAAGTTGGCTGGAACTGTCTGTCTGCTCACGTAGTCAAGGTGTGTCTCCTTGCATGTCTTGGGCAGCAACTCCTGATTCCACCTCCAAATCTGCTGATTCTAATCTACTGTGAGCTGAAGAATCAAGTCACCAAGCTTGTGTGTGTTGTCTTTAAGGGGTAGGTTGATAATGACGATCTGATTTCAGCAAGGGGCCTAAGATTTCGTGTAGGAACTCTGTAATGTTTAATTGGATCTCTCAAGGGATTTTAAATAACCGGTTCCTGGTTCTGGGTCCTGTCCATGCTTCCTGCAGTCTCTAGGTAGTTCCCTTGAGAGTGTTACCCTGACTTTCCCTCCCTCATCTCAGGCACTACCCCTGGCTGGAGGCTGTGAAGGGCACAGCCTTGGCTGTGCTGACAGGGGACGAGCAGAGCTGACACTGTTATAGTGTTAGCATGTCAGAGTCACCACCAGGTCCTGGTGTCTCCATCATGCAGGAGACATGCCAAGAAAATCCAGTGGCACTCTAAAGTTGGACAGAAGGTCACTGTTCATCTGAGTGTCCTGCTGTTGGGGACACCCCAGAGGGAAGAGACAAATCCTTACCTATCAGAGACTATGGGGGTCCAGTCCCTCAATAGTCCCCTCCCAGGGTCCGGGAAGAATCTACAACCAGCTGATAATTAATCTTTGATGAAAAGAAATTAATCTATGTACACAAAACTCCTTAGTCCATATACTTTATTCTTCTGTGTCAGTTACAAGCTTATATTCTGCTCTCATATATAGCTCCTTCTAGGTTCTCATCCATCTAGTTCTTTCCCATATCAGCTCCTCTCCCATCTCCTTCTCTCTCATCTTGTTCTTCCCCATCTGGCTCTTCCTCATCTTCCATCTCATTCCTCTAGTACTCTCTTCTAGCCCTTCAATCTAGTTCTTCCCCATCTCAGTTTGTTCCTCTCAAGTTCTTACCCATCTAGTTCTTCCATTCTCTTTTCTCCTCTCTGTCCTCCCATGCCCTGGAAGTCCTGGTACAAGCAGTATTCCCTTGGCAGTGCAAAGCCAGGCTCCAGGGTCAAACGGAGGGGTGATAAGAATCACATAGAGGAGCAGTAACCGTTACTTATCATTTGTAACCCCAAAGGGAAGTGACCAATGGGGAAATGAATTAACTAAAGGCTAAATTTGGGTAATATCTAAGAAGAGGGATCTTATGTGCTCAACTATAGTCTTAAACGTGATTAGTAGAAAATGTTAAGTATCTATAAGTTGCTAGGTCAATGGGAGAAAATAAAACTGTCTTCTTTTTTCCTGTGGCTCCTATCTGTCCAAGCTATCTGCCGTTTTTCTGCAGGGTGGGGGAAAGTGTGCTCAGTCGCTAGGCAACCTGTGTACAGCTAGATGCCTCTGGTGATAGTTAAAGGGAGATCTGGAACTGGAGGTAAGATTTGGGAAAGGAGGAAGTAAAGCTTAGTTGACACATCTGTCAGGCCTTCTCAAACAGGTAGCCTGGATGCTTAAGTCTGTTCTTAGAAAGTACAGAGGTGTCTCAGATAAGGTACTTTCCTCCATCTGGGGATGGACCTGGCCGGATGCTGCCAATGACAATAATTACAGGGAGGCTTGAACTGGGGTTCTGGCTGTGCATAGCTGTCAGTGCACAAGGTTATCTAAATATTCCTTTAGTAGAGGGGAAATGGTGCCCAATAAATGATGGAAAAGTTACAATAGCACACAAGAAACTCATAGCAGGAAACGGCAGATAATCAAAAGCCAAATATCACCAATATCCTTGAACCTTAGCTTGACCTCTGGAAGGCCCTCGGCTTCTTCCAGGTATTAGCTTTGTCATCATCAGCTGAAATCCCGCTTTGTATATTTTTGCGGCTTGCAGCACTTACCTGCCGGACTCTGAGCTGACAGCCCCCAGACAGACCCAATACACACAAGGGGTCCAGAAATGAAGACGAGCGTGACTTGTAAAAGTACCTTGTGCTGGCACTGGGCTCAGAAAAAATTAGTTCCTATTGGGTTCTGGTGCCCTTGTCTCTAACCCTGATAAAACAATACTGCTGTGGGATGATCCTTCTGTACACTGTGAATCTGTATTGCTCTCACTGGTTGATAATAAAGCTGCTTTGGCCTATGGCAAGGCAGGATAAGGTTAGGCAGAAGAATCAGTCTAAGGACAGAGAGGAAGAGAGGCAGAGTCGAGACAGATGCTAGCCGACCACACAAGAAGCAAGATGCCAGAGAACCCTTAAGCCACGGACCACGGAGCAATAAATAGATTAACAGATATGAGCTAATTTAAATGTAAGAGCTAGTTAGTAATAAGCCTGATCCATCGGCCAAACATTTATAATAATATAAGCTTCTGTGTGTTTATTTGGGACAGGACAGTCAAGACAGAGAAACTCTGCCTCTGTTTACACAATACTACGTACTACTCATCTTTTGACGTTTTGAAGCTTTGTAGATGTTATAATCTACAAAGTTCACTCTCAAGAGCCAAACAATTGCTGGGCATGATGGCACATGCCTTTGATCCCAGCACTCAAGAGGCAGAGGCAGAAGGATCTCTGTGAGTTTGAGGCCAGCCTGGTCTACATAACAAGTTCCAGGCCAGTCAAAGCTATACCATAAGACCATGTCTCAAAATAAAAAAATAAAGAAACTCAGAATCTGGTTCTAAAACAAAACCAAACAATTCCCTCACTGCACATACAAAATCATGATTTCTGTGTCGGACTTCGCATCCTGTTCTAGTCACATGCCTGATCTAATCCACGGACTCACTTGAGGATCAAACCCAGATACTCATGGGCTACTCAACAAATGCCCAGAAACAGCCATAGCTCAATGTGTGGCAGCCAAGACCAATATTATCACAGCCATAATTTAAGAGGGGAGGTAACTTAAAGTGTGGTCCGTTTATACAATTCACTTTTGTGAAGCCCTTAAAAGCTATGTTTACATTTTTTGTTTATGAAATTGTTTAATTCATGAAGGAATTTCTCTGATATGTTGATTTTTGAAAAAATTTCCAAAATGATATATACTGTATGATTTCAATTATGCTTTTAAAACAGTAGTAAAAACTCCAAAGGAAATACGGCAAAATGTTAACAGTGGGTAAATCTGGGTAGTGAGACTGCTTACATAACTATTTTTCTACTTTTTTTTTCTGCTCCCATGAACTTCCTGGGAAGCCAATAACTGTCTCTGTAACTATAAATACAATACATCAAGGATGCTAGCTACAGTCCAGTCTTCTGTCTTGCAGCTGTCTCTGTTCAGCTACCCAGGAGAACGGCCCTGTGCTGGCTCCCACCCTACGCAAGGCGCACCCTACAGGCTCCTTCACCAATGGGCACCGGTGCCGGGCACGGTCGCTCTCCAGCCTGGCTCTGAGCAGAAATATCCCCAGCCTCTCCTTATCCGAATCTGAGAGTGCTCACTCCTGTTATCTACAGACAGGCAGCGTTCCCCTTCAGTGCGCGAGCCGAGGCTAGGACAGCTCCAACACTGGCACTTAGGAGGACAGTGCTCTGTTGATAGTAATTATCAGAGCCTGAATGGGCCAAGAAGGGCCCCGTCCTGGGTGACCCCAGAGCTGCCTGCTCTCCATCCTCGTTTTGACCTGCTTTGCCAGCCCGCTCTGTTGTCATCCTGGCCATTTATAGCAGCTAAGAAAGAGGGGCCTGCAAAACGGCTAAGATGGTAAAGGTGACTGCCACCAAACCCAACGCCTGGAGTTTGATCCCCACAACCACATGAGGGAAAGAGAGAAAAGACTCCTGTGAATTGTTCTTTGAACTTCACACGTGCACTGCAGTGTGTGTGCACACATACACACACAGAGAGAAACACAAAATAAAAGGTGAAGGCCCTTTTTTTTCCTTAAAAACTAAACTAATTAAAAAGAAGTAAGAGAAAAATAAAACCTGAGAGGAAATGCAGAGACCCTAAGTAAATTCTGCATGGGCCCAGCACAGTGACCACCCTACAGAGGCCAATTGTGTCAGTATGGGAACCCCAACTTTGTGCCCCCAGTAGTCACCATTAACATATGAGGTACCAGATTGTATTTTCCACACAGGAGCTTTGAGGGGCACACATCCAACCCAAAGCACAAGGTTGAACATGACTTTCCCAGTACCCACAAATAGATTAGACGCACTTCAAAGAGCATCTATCCCTCCCTAACGGTTCAATAAAGCTCAGGGGGAATGAACTCTGAATGTGTGGGTCCTTCAAAGTCTTCTGCCTGTGACTTCCTGTGCTGGGCTGTGTGATCCCTTTATTCCCATCGGAGCCCTACAGAGGCCTGGGAAGAAACTGAGAAACCAGTGTGCTTGGCCATGGGTAGCAAGCATCTATATCCTAACTGCCCACCCAGTCCATCAAGAGGAAGAATTTGTTGTGATTGGCAAAATCTGTGATTCCTTCTGGCACACTCTTAAAAACAATTTACAAAGGGACTAGAGAAATAGCTTAATGGTCAGGAGCACTGGCTATTCTTCCAGGAGACCCAGGTTCAATTCTCAGCGCCCCCATTGGCTCACAGCTGATTGTAACTACAGTTCCAGGGGATTTGATACTGTTTTCTGGTAGACACCAGACATCCACGCAGGAAAATTACTGTTTCAGTTAGGGTTTCTATTGCTGTGAAGGGATAGCATGGCCACAGCAACTCTTATAAAGGAAAACATTTAATTGGGGTGGCTTACATTTTCAGAGGTTTAGTCCATTATCATCATGTTGCAACATGGTGGCATGCAGGCAGACATGGTGCTGGAGCAGGAGCTGAGTGTCCTTACATATTGACTCACAGGCAACAGGAAGTGGTCTGACACACTGGGTGTAGCTTGAGCACATATGACACCTCAAAGCCCGCCTCCACAGTGACACACTTCCTCCAAGACCACACCTACTCCAACAAGGCCACACCTCCTAATAGTGTCACTCCTTATAAGGGGCGTGGTCATTCAAACCACCACAATTACCTCTACACATAAAAATAAAATAATAAAAGATTTTAAAAATAATAATAATGTATGTAGCTAGGTCGGTGGCACAAGCCTGCAATCTTACCTACTTGGAAGGATGAGGCAGGAGGGTCACAAGTTCAAGGTCAGCCTGAGTAACTTAATAAGACCCCGTCTCAAAATAAAAAGTAAGAAGAGGTCTGGGTGCCGAGGTCAGCTTGGGCTACGTGAGACTATGGCTCAAACAAAACAAAACATGGCCGAGGATTTACTGCAGTGCAAGAGCACTTTCCCCGCGTGTGTGAGGGCCCGGGTTCAATCCTCAGCACTGAAAAAGATACATGAGCGAGTCGGAGAAAAGAACCCCTGGACCTTGGTTTCTATCAGAATTCAAGGTTTTCTGCCAGTAGTTTCTCTTCCACTTGGAATAAATGAAGACTTTCTACATTTGTAGATGCAAGTGAAATTATTGGATTTCCAGAGCCTCATTTGTGATCTCCCTACAAAACACTGCTTCCTGTGATCAGCATTCCCAGAAAAGAGTGACCCTGGGCATCCCCAGGAGATTCCAAATGGTGTCCACCTGCAGCTTTCCAGACTCAAGGGTAAAAGAGCCACACACCCCGACTCAAGCTTTGAAATTCAACACCTGACAATTTTGTCTATTTGAAATAGAGCTGGAGAAGAGGAGACGTCGACCTCTGGTGTTGCCAATGTCCCAATGTTTTTGGATGGGGAAGACAAAGCAGTAGAATAGACCCAGGCCTCCGTGGAGCCCCGTCACCCCCACACTCCCTTCCGGGAGACACGGTGACACCCACACTCCCTGTGGAGTCCCTGTGTGTACTAGGGAAGGGTCCACATCAAAGAGCAGGGTGGCCAGGCAGCTGCAGTGGGATGATGGAGACTTCAGCTTATGTCATGGTCCCTGTCTAGCTAGTCGGGTAACATGCCAAGCGCATCTGACCCGGTCCACAGCCTCTCCCACTCTCACAGCTCAGGCACACAGCTCTTCTCTCTTAATTTTTAAACTACATTTATTTACTTATGTATTTATTGTGTGTGTGTGTGCATGTGTGTGCATGCGTGTGTGCATGTGTGTGTGTGTGTGCATGTGTGTGTGTGTGTGCATGTGTGTACGTGTGTATATGTGTGTGTAGGACAGAGGACAACTTTTGGGAATTATTTCCCTCCTTCCACCACGTGTCCTGGGGAACCAATCAGGTGGTCGTGCTTGGAGACCGACATTTACCTGCTGGTCCTTCAGGTTGGCAGCT
This sequence comes from Peromyscus californicus insignis, assembly GCF_007827085.1. Lineage (NCBI taxonomy): Eukaryota > Metazoa > Chordata > Mammalia > Rodentia > Cricetidae > Peromyscus > Peromyscus californicus. The sequence goes on along the minus strand of NW_026294469.1, from coordinate 71,250,414 downwards.
TTTGCTTAGCTTTGGAGATGCCAAGCTCTGAACGTGGTGTATAGAGGTCAGATAATCCCCCAACACCTAAAAACAGTGAGACGATCTCTACACATACTTTAGAGCTTTAAGACGGCATCTTGTTCTCAGGTCAGACTTTGTGCCTGTTAAGGACACTCTGCTCCAGGCCCACGGTGACCCTCCTCGACAGATGAACTGCCCTCTGGGTGCATCCTGTCCCTGGGAGGGTCACCCTTTGACCCTGTTTCAGGAAAGCTCAGGTGTCAACCCCAGTATGGCCTCATCTTGCAGGCAGCCACTCTGTGCACCCAGACCAGAAGCTTGAGAACTGCTGTCCAAAAAGAGGAGGCCCCTTCCCTGGAGCCGAGGGAACCGCCCAGTGCCCCATGCCCGGCAACCCCTTAGCAGCACGTTTTGTTTCTTCCTTTTGGCGAAGGTAATTCCAGATCCACAGTGGGTCAGTCTGACCCAGCTCCCGTTCTGAATACAACAGGGCGAGCTCTAACACAGCCTCTGAGCCTTTTGGCCGGCAAATGCCACTCGCCCAGGACTGACGTCAGCAGGCCATTGTCAGCGTAATACTGTGTTACAGGGCAGCAAATTTCAACAGCTACAGACTGAGTCAAAGTTGCTTCTTAGCCTAAGCCGTGGGTGTGGCGGCTCCGGCTTCATTGTCCCAAGTGCCCAGAATACACAGACATTTCAGAATATACGCCATCACAAACTTGTTCTAGGTCAAGTCCATTTAAACTGAGATTTCTGCCAGGTCCTGAGGCCCAACACTGGAGCCGTGTATGCTGCCTCTCTCCTAACCCTCACCTCCTTTCTCCTGCGATGTCCTCGCAGGGTGGGCTGTCAGGTCGGAAGGACACAGGGATTTGGACAGACTCTTAAACAGGTGTGAGTCATCTTTCCCAGAAGTTGCACAGTCCTTGCAACAAGATGTCGTTTCCACTCTCCTCACAGTTTACGGGAGGCTACTGCTTCAAGGTCAGGTGTTTAAGAAGACCCCCAGAGCCGGGCAGTGGTGGCGCACGCCTTTAATCCCAGCACTCGGGAGGCAGAGCCAGGCGAATCTCTGTGAGTTCGAGGCCAGCCTGGGCTACCAAGTGAGTTCCAGGAAAGGTGCAAAACTACACAGAGAAACCCTGTCTCGAAAAAAAAAAAAAAAAAAAAAGCCCCCCAGAAAAGACAAATAGGGAGTGCAAGGAAATTTAGGGGAGTAAATGATTACTGTGGCTTATCTGTGTTGATCACGTTTAATTAGCTTTGTCTGACTGGCTCTTTCTTGGCTGGCCATCGCTGGATGGTACCCTGGAACTGCCAGCAGATACCAGTCTGCTCAGGGACACTACCGGACAAGCTGATGGTGAAGGCTCAGGAGGTTCATAACATGGCCTGGTGGGTACAAGGGTGGGCATAGGTGTGCAGAACCCTCCAAGGAGGGTGCAGAAAGCAAAGTCCAAGAAGAGGGAGTGAGTGCACGTGCGCACACACACACACACACACACACACACACACACACACACACACACACCCCACACAAAGCACAGCCAAGAAATAAGAGAGAAAAAGATTTACTATCTGCAACAGGTAACTTGTGTCAGAGCAATGCCTTCCTTGAACAAAGGGAGCCTGATGAATATTCATCTAGCCCAGAACTTGAGGAGCAGGCGCGTTGCTGAGCATGCTCATATTGGAGTACTTTCCTGATCAGGCTCAGTCCAAGATCACAGCTGAAGAAAGGCAAGATGGCAAGCTTAGCTCAAGGTCTTGGAGCACACGTTCAGAAGGCTTAAGTGACGACAGGCACTCTGGGCTACGTGCACATGCATCATAAAGATGGCGGACAGGAATGGCTGTGGGCTCTGTGTGCTGGTTAGTTTTGCTTTTGTTTTTGTTTTTTGTTTTGTCAACTTATACAAGTTTCAGTCATCTGGAAGAGGAGGAACCTCATCCGAGAAAATGCCTCTATCAGATTGGCGCATAGGCAAGCCTGTGAGGCCCTTTGTTGATTAATGATTGATGTGGGAGGGCCCAGCCTGCTGTGCAGGCTGGCACCCCCAGGAAGGAAGTCCTAGGTTGTATAAGAGAGCTGGCTGAGCAAGCCAGGAAAGCAAGCCAGTCAGCAGCGTGCCTTTATGGTTCCTGCCTCTGCTCCTGCGTGAGTTCTTGCCTTGACATCTCTCAGTGATGGACTGGAATCTAGAAGTGTAAGCCAAATAAACCCATTCCTCCCCAAGTTTGGTCAGTGTTTATTACGGCAAAAGAAAAGCAAACCAGAACACTCTGCTTTTTCCAAAAGGCTTTAGCTGAAAAGGAAATGTAACTCGAATTTTTTGTTTGTTTTGTTTTGTTTTTGAGACAGGGTTTCTTTGTGTTGCACTGGCTGTCCTGGAACTCGCTCTGTAGACCAGACTGACCTCGAACTCACAGAGATCTGACTGCCTCTGCCTCCCTAGCGCTGGGATTAAAGTCCACCACGCCTCAGCCTGGCAACCCACCCCAATATCTGATTAAAGAGACAGTGACGATAAAAATCAGAGGGGGTTAAATGAATACGTTGGGAACAGGAACTAAAAGAGGGGTACAATGACTTAGTTTATCTTTAGGGTACTGATGCGAACTTCAAGTTCAGCTAGAGGAAGACTTGGGTGGGGATGGGCAGAAACAGACATAATCACTCCGTCTTGGTCGAATGGGGGGCTTGTCATGTGTGGTCTCATTTCTAGTACTGCTGGACGGTGCTGAGAGGAAAAGGTATTCTTGTCATCCCTTGAGAAAATAAAATTGCTTTCTACAAGATATGACTTCTGCTCCAGAGTGCAGCCTGGCTATTGGGAGCGGTCTGTCCTGAGAGGCTCTGTTGTGTCTGGACTGCAAGGTGACTGCCAGCTTAGAGTGACTTTCCCTTGTGCCACCAGCCATTTTCCAACACACCAGCTTGTTGTTAATAAGCCTCCTTTCTTCCTCTGTCTCTTCCTGCAGATTTTACCATCTTCATCTGGTGGCAGAGAATTGAACTTTGTACGGTTACACTGCAGAGCCTTGTTAGTCTGTTTCCCCTGGTACCACCTCTGGGCAGACAGATGGACCCAAAGTTAATCTTTGTTCAACATCAGGTACATCTTGATAAGCCTTGAAGTCAAGCCAGGCATGGTGATGCACACCTTTAATCCCAGCACTTGGGAGGCAGAGACAGGTGGATCTCTGTGAGTTTGAGGCTGGCCTGGTCTACAGAGCGAGTTCCAGAACAGCTGGGGCTACCTACTGAGAGTCTGTCTCAAAAACAGATGTCTAGAGCCACCCTCCTTCCTGAGGCTCCTCTGGGCTCCGAGCATCTGTAAGTCGATATCTGGCAGCTAAGCCAGCACTACCAGAGTGGGAGACAGCTGGGGAACCACTAAGTCCTCTTCCCTGGCTTTGTGCAAGAATGTGTAATCAACACTCCCTGATTCCCAGCCCTCCCCAGCTCCTCTGTCTCACGATTTTCCACATGGAGATTAGCCCCACCATGGCACAGGCTGACAGGTGTCTCATACTACGCTCTGGAGGATGTCCCGGGCTCCAGATGTGTTCATTGCTCAGCCTCTCCTCTGGAGGTCCCCTCCTCTGGCTAGAGAGCCCACCCTGAAAGGCTTTCAGGGGCACATCGTTTTCACGTTCACCATTGTCGTCACAGGAACCTCATCAAAGGCTGACCACTGCAGTTTTGTGCTGACAGAGCCGAAGAACATCCCTAGAGCATACTGCCAAGAGCACACTCACAGACATGAAGAGAAGTACGTGTGATCTAGGACTCATTTTATTATTTCATTGATAAGCGTCTTCTCACTCAAGGGTGTCCAGCAATGTGCTGATACTGCCTTTGATAAACCTTCATTAAACTTCAACGGGCATCCTAGGATAACATCGGAAAAGACAGGGAGCTAGGGCGTGACACATCCTGTTTGGTCATAAACAGCTAAGTCCAAATGTAAATTTTCACATTCTGTCAGAGGCCATCTGTTGATCCTATAGCCTTGCAAAAGTGCTCCTTCATTTTCAGAACACAGAAAATCCACCTGTAAAATGGGGTTTATTTAGAAGGGTGTGCTCAAGTCTTTTTCACACAATGAAAGCTGGTAAGTGGGGATTTTCTCCTCCTGAATTGGAATTATGAAGCCATTATGCTGCTATGAAGCCTGCACCAGACTCAGAGTCTGCAAAACCCTGATCAAATTGCCCGCTTGCTACAGCGCCACCTGCTGCCAGAGCATGGACTATGCCGGCTCTCCAGAAGGTTGGTTGAGAAAGCAGAAAATGAAAAGAATGGAAGATGGCAAGATGATGACTCAGAGGTTAAAGGCACTTGCTAAACAAGCCAGGCAGCCGGAGTTTGATTCCTGAAACCTGTGGAGGGAGAGAAGTCACAAAGTTGACCCCTGACCTCCATGCATGCACTGCCCCATAATATACACACGCAAACAGATAGACAGATGATAGATAGATAGATAGATAGATAGATAGATAGATAGATAGATGAGATAAATATCTCCCCCTTTTTAAAGAATGAAAGTGGGTGCTCTGAATTCTGTTTCCTTAAACACCAACACGTGTCCCCTTGGAAAGGACGTTAGCAGAGCATAGCCCACATGGCAGGCAATTCTTCCCAGCCTAGTGGGCCTGTAGAAGGTGTTTCTCCCAACAGTGAGTTCCCAGGCAGAGCAGGGATGTGGCCTCCTCTAAATGTCTACAGGTCCCTGGAAGCCGCTGTCACTGTACAGGGCCAGGTGACACACGAAGAACACAATATGAGAGCTGCCGCCCCGGTGGGACTGCACTAGGCTACACCTAGTTGCTCTACCTGCAGAGTGAACACTGAGGTTTGGTAACAGCTGCCGAGCGAGCCAATGCTACCTCTAATGGGGAGAGGAGGCAGATGAGGCTCCAAAGGGTGTGTATCAGGGGTGGGATCCTGGCCCTGCAGCTGGCATGCCCCTGCCCCAGGAGGATGGGTCTGCTTGCCACAGCCTCTCTTTGCCTCTTTTGGTCTCACTTCACAGCCCATCAGAAACCCTAGCAAGACTGTGGGCTGCCTCCCCACCCAGCTGCCAATCATCATCAGGACCCCGGGATTTTGTCAGCTGTCCTTTTGCTCAACGCATGCCACACATAAGCACAGGGACCACCGAACAAATCACAAGATCAAGTCCAGAGGGCTGCTCATATCATGCTTAAACACATCTGATCAGCCAGTTCCTTCAACAGCCTACCCTCCAGAAATGAGCTGTACACTTGCTTCCAACCTGATCTTGTGTTGTGGAATGATCTTTTTGTACACTGTTGTGGTTGATATAAACTTATTTAGGGGTCAGAGAACAGAACAGCCACTATATTAAACATAGAGTTTAGGCAGTGGTAGCACATGCCTTTAATCCTAGCATTCCAGAGGCAGAGATCCATCTGGATCTCTGTGAGTTCAAGGCCACATCGGAAACAGCCAGGCATGGTGACACACGCCTTTAATCCCAGCACTTGAGATCTCATGTCTTGCTTGAGAAAGACACATGCCTTTAAACCCAGGAAGTGATGGCAGGAAGCAGAAAGGTATATAAGGTGTGAGGACCAGGAACTAGGGCTTTTAAGTTTTTAGGCTTTTAGCAGGAGTTCAGCTGAGAGCCATTTGAATGAGGACTCAGACGCTTCCAGTCTGAGGAAACAGGATCAGCTGAGAAGTTAGTGAGGTGAGGTTAGCTGTGGCTTGTTCTGTCTCTCTATCTCTTAGTTTTCACCCCAATACCTGGCTACCAGGCTTTTGTTTTTGTTTTTATTAACAAGACCATTTAGAAATTCATGTTACACTCTGTGAAGATATATCTTTGCCAAGGTACCTTCTGATTGGTTTAATAAAGAGCTGAATGGCCAATAGCGAGGCAGGAAGAGGTTAGGCAGGACTTCCCAGCAAAGAGAGAGGAAGAGGAGATGAATCTAGGCATGAGAGAGATGGGAGAGGACAGAGAGAGGAAACGGGAGGTGCGAGACGGAAGAGAGGTAAAAAGCCATGAGACAAAACAGAGATTGATATAAGTGGGTAAATTATAAGAGCTAGTGAGACAAGCTTAAAGGCCAAGCTTTCATAATTAATAATAAGTCTCCAGGTTGTTTTTTTGTGAGTTGGCGGCCCAAAGAAAAATCTGTCTACAATCTTGGGCTTCAGGTGTCTGAGCCAGGAGCTGCTTCCGGGGTGGTGAAAGCTCTGGGGGCATAGGTTACCCAGGAGCCATGTCCACATGGTGTCTCTCATTCACAAAGAGAGTCTGACTCCTTAGACAGAGTGCTTCGCACACACTGGTGACATCAGCACAAAGCACGGGGCACACTCTGTGAATGGTTGCTCCTGTCAATCAAGTGGTTTCCACACCGACTGTGCTGTGAGGGACAGCTCTGAGGCCACCCGTCCCCGGACTTGCTTTTGCTGGGGAGTGGTGGTGGGGGGGTAGGGCTTGGGTTTCTCACAGGAAATGCTGAAACCCCGGGACCGACTTATTTCCTCTCACCATGTGAATTCTGGGGCCCAAACTCCGGTTGTCAGACTTGGTGGCAAATGAATACCTTTACCCACCATGCAGTCTTTGAAGAGTAATCGGGGGACTTTCTTCTCCCCTGGGGAGCACAGGCCCTGTGTCCTAGTCTCACACTGACAAACCGAGTACATAAGATGACAAAGTAGGAGGGGTAGTAGGGGTAAAGCGCTGACTGTGTGAGCTGACTGTGCGGGCCGACTGTGCGGGCCGACTGTGCGGGCAAGCAAGCATGAGGACCAGAGTGCAGATCCCCAGCATCCACATAAAATCCTAGACATTGCAGCACAACCTGCAGTCCCAGCCCGGGGGTGGGGTGGGGGCTGGGGGTGGGGTGGGGTGGGGTGGGGTGGGTGGATGGGGGGGTGCAGATCCTGGAGACTGGCTATCCACTCTGGCCAATCGGTGAACTTAAAGTTCAGTGAGAGACCCTGCCTTAAAACATAAAGTAGGGTCCAGTGAGATGGCTTAGTCTTAAAGGTGCTCGTTGCCAAACCTGACTGAGTTTGATCCTCAAAATCCACATGGTAGAACCTGCTCCTGTGGGTTATCCTCTGAAGTCCACATGTAAGCCCAGACTCTCTCTCTCTGTGTGTGTGTCTCTCTGTGTGTGTCTCTCTCTGTGTCTCTCTCTCTATCTCTCTCTCTCTCTCCCTCCCTCCCTTCCTCCCCCCCACCCCCACATACATACACATACACACAACAAAACTGGACAGCCAGAAGTAACAGCTGAAGAAGTGAGGCCTGTGGAATACCAGGAAGTCAGCCCCTTTGTGTCTGTGAGCAAACAAACTGGAATGCAGCAGAAGTGAATGTCCACCAGGGGGCACCATGGAGAAACCACAGAGCTGGTCACCGCCTCTCATCCAGAAAGCCAGAACGCCATCGATGCTTCGCATCCAAGGGTTTTTTGAGCTGAAATGACGAGTTCTGCAGTAGGAATGTGCTAAGACTTGTGCTAAGCCCAAGGAGGGGAAAAAAGCTTTCCTCCTCCTAGAGTTAAAAAACACAGATTGCTGTCTTGTCTTGCGTGCGGTTCCCCTCATCAGTTCTTGTGGACTGTGGACAGGACAGGACTGTGGACACCCAAGGGGAAGAGAAGGCCAGCTAGGCTTCACCTCGGGAAGTTCCTCCTCACGAGTCCTGTGCCCAGACACAGCACCCTCTCCCAGGCTCTAGGGGGTGGGTGGCTGCCACTCCCACCTGGGAGAGAAGAAAGCTCACAATGACAGCTCAGTTCCCTTCGCTTCCCACTATGCACCCTCTGAGCACAAGTCCATCGAGCCTTGTGGCACGTTTTGAACCCTGTGTTTGTGAGACCTGGCAGAAACAGCATATGCAAAGCTGGTATCGAAATTCAGAAAAGTTTAAAAAACAAAACAAACAAACAAAAACCTTTTTTTTGTTTTGTTTTAGTTCTAAGATTCTAAGTCAGGGGCCAGGGAGATAGCTCAGCTGGTAAGGGCGTTTGCCACCAAGACTGACAACCCACTTTGACCTTTGGAATCCACGCGGAGGAAGGAGAAGTGAGAGCTGACCCCCTGCAAGTTGTCCTCTAGCCTCTGCATGCTTGCTGTGGGACGTGTGTGAGTGCACACACACACACACACACACACACACACACACACACACACACACACCAAGCAAATGAACAAACTTTAAAAAAAAGACTCAAAGTCGAAAGGGTAGAACCCCTTTCTCCAGCCAAGGTTTTTCTTACATAAGAAAGCAGCTCACACACCCCATCCAAGGTCAGCTCTGATCTTTCCAAGACCCCGGGGAAAGACTGCTTAGCCCCCCTGAAGATGGGAGTAAGGGCAAGCCAGGTATGGGAACAGCACCTTATAGTACGATGCTTCCTGCAGGATATTAAAGCGCTTTGTAAATATTAACTACCTCATTCGTCCTCACCCTCGTCACTCTGTATGAGCCAAGGACATTATAGATGGCCGGCCAGCTGTCCAGTCTACCAGGCTAATAGTTCAGGGCGCCTTTCCCAGCTGATCATTTCCACGGCTCTCACCACCCCATTCCTCAGGAACATTATGGCGTTTATGAACTACCCCTGCCCTCCTGCTCTTCCCGTCCCCATTACTGGAACATGTCTGTCCCTCTGTCCCTCCGTCCCTCCCTCCCTCCCTTTTCTACATACTCATTAGCAAAACGGGAAAATGCAGACACATCAAAATAAAGGTGAGCCACTCATTTTGAATAATAATATGCTGGGGCTAGAGAGATGGTTCAGTAGTTAAGAGCACTGGCTGCCCATGCAGAGGACCAAGGTTCAATTCCCAGCACCCACATGGTGGCTCACAATCATCTATAACCCCAGGGAATCCAACAGGCATACACATGGTATATGTAAAACATTCACAGAGAGAGAGAGAGAGAGAGAGAGAGAGAGAGAGAGAGAGAGAGAGAGAGAGAGAGAGAGAGACAGTAAAGTAAAAGTCTTATAATTTTTTAAGTAATAATAATACTCTAATAATTACCATGGACATTTGGAGTCTGTTACTCCTGAGGATACCTTTTTATTGTATTTAGTAAACATGCACACATGTGTTCCATTATCCACAAAGTCCAGAAAAGGGTGTCTGATCCCCAGGAGTTGAAATTATAATTGAATGTGAGGCATCTGATGAAGGGTTAAGAACTGAACCCCAGTCCTCGGCTAGTGGCACACGCTCTGGGCCACTGAGTCATCTCTCTAGCCCGACTCCAAGTGTGTTCCGGATGCATGGAACTGTGTGTTTACTTTTTGTTTTTTGTTTTTTGTTTTCCTTTTTATGCCTCTTCACATTCACTTTAATGTGTTATGTATAGCTATGTAAATATGGCATGGTTAGCCATTTTAAAGAGCCAAAGATCACTTTGCCGTGTGCATGCGCAGCAATGACGTTAATTAAAAAATGGACACTAAGGTTGCTTTAACATCTGTGCTGCTTGCTGCAAACCTGTGTCTACTGATGGGCAAGCTCCTTCCAACGAACAGTAGTAAACTGTGTATAGAAAGGGCTTCTTTTTTTTTCTTTCATTCTTTTCCTTTTTCTTTCTTTCTTTTTTTTTTTCTTCCAAAAACAGGGTTTCACTGTATAGAGCCCTGGCTGTCCTGGATCTCGCTCTGTAGACAGGCTGGCTACAAACTCACAGAGATCCTCCTGCCTCCACCTCCCGAGTGCTGGGATTAAGGGTGAGCACCACCACCGCCTGGCTAGAGTTTCTTATTACTCTCTTTTCTTCACAAAACCAGTATTATAGCCCGAAACCTGCTCCTCTTGTTTAAGTGTGTGTGTGCGTGGTTTTCCCAGAACATTCTCTATCAGCTGTACAGTATTGCAGGGTGTAAACAGGACAACCATTTGAGGACACTGGGTCTGCCACACAGGTGACTGTGCACTTGTTAGCCTGTCCCATGTGCATTCACACAGGGTGACAGTCGAGTGTCCTTGCTCGGTTAAACCAAGTGTTTGTTCTGTTAATGGACTTGCAGATACGTTGAAGCCCCACCTTGTGTGTGTGTGTGGGGGGGCGGGATTCCAGCAGTCTCACCCACATTCTCTCCCAGAACCCCCAGCTGGAAACACAGCCACACAGCCCCTGGTGTGTAGACACACAACAATGCAGCAAATGCTCAGAAAGCAGCAGTGTGGTGATATTGTGTTCCCCAGTATATTGTGCACCCTAATAAACTTATCTGGGGTCAGAGAACAGAACAGCCACTAGATATAGAGGCCAGAAAATGGTGGCACACACACCTTTAATCCTAGCATTCCAAAGTCAGAGATCCATCTGGATCTCTGTGAGTTCAAAGACACACTGGAAACAGCCAGGCATGGTAACAAGAGCCTTTAATCCCAGGAAGTGATGGCAGGAGGCAGAAAGGTATTCAAGGCGTAAGGACGAGGAACTAGAGCCGGTTAAGCTTTTGAGCAGCAGTTCAGCTGAGACCCATTCAGATGAAGACACAGAGGCTTCCAGTCTGAGGAAATGAGATCAGCTGAGGAATTGGCGAGGTGAGGTGGCTGTGGCTTGTTCTGTTTCTCTGATCATTCAGCTTTCACCCCAATACCTGGCTCCAGGTTTGATTTCATTAATAAGACCTGTTAAGATTCATGCTACACAGCAGGGCTCCCCCGAGGCCACACAGCTGAACATCTCAGTCAGGACAGGGCTCTTGAAGCACCTTCTGGGCAGCAGAGTCTCTCGCTGAGGATGGGGAATCGATAAACCGGGAAGAGGAAGCTGTGATCGTACAACGAACTACGTTAAAACCCAGTGTCTTTAAATGACAGCTGTGAATTGGGTTCATGAGTCCATGGACCAGACTGGGAAAGGTCATCAGCTCTGAGTG